>NW_026907677.1:3734954-4046200 GCF_028389875.1 Rhea pennata
GGAGCAGAGGGGAGGGGTGCATGAACTGCTGTGCAGGTCAGCACAGACCCACTCACCTGGGGAAAGACTCTCTGGGGAGCAGGGACATCCCAGGAGACAAGCAGGACAGAGCTCAGAGAGAGAAAATGAGTGCAAGAAACAAGTTTGAGCACCATCTCAGATCAGAGTGCGCTCTGCCTGGGGCAGCAGGAGCTACCGGAGGTACTACAGGGTCAGGGCTCTGGTGCTGTCCTGGGCAGCAGGGTGGGCAGTGAAGGAGCTGCAAGCCACTCAGTGAGTAGAAAAGTACAATACCTTACCAAATGTGAAGGTTTAATGGCTCTGAAATGCATGAAGGTATGCAATAGCAGCGCAGTGGGATGGTGTGAGATGCCATACCACTAATGAGAAACTGCAATGAGAGGTGTGTGCTGTTTTGCATAAATGGTAGTGTGTGGCGGATAGGAGTTAGAGAGAGACAGAGAGGTCCCAAGTGCTGATGGCCCTGGGCTGCAGTGGTGCTGTGAGCTGTGAGCACTGGGACTCTGGTGCACAGGGGACCCCTGTCCCCCTGCCTGGCCCTGAGTAGAGGGGCCCAGGAGTGTTTTGGTCACCTGCGGGGAAAAGGCCACCTCTAGGACCTGTTTGTGGCACCTGTGTCTGCAAAGGCAGCAGGAGCAGCCCCTGCAGCCCCATCCCTGGGAGCAGGTGTGAGACTGGAGCTGGCACAGTGGCTATGTGCTGTGAGCCTGCTTGGGGAAGCAAGCCCAGAGAGAAACCACTGTCTTCCTGGCTTGGGTGCTGCTGCAGGGAGAGCATGGTGCGGACTGCTGAGGTCTCGTGGGCTGTGGTTTGTGCGCTTATAGAAAAAGCTTTGATCTCTTGATGAGCCCCAGCGAGGGAATAACGGGCTGTTTCTGGGAACAGCTTTTTTTCCTGGTGTTAATTTTTCCTTCCTAAGCTGTGATTTGTATTCCCTACTTTCGCCATTGCTACTTTTTCCTTCCTCACTTTTGTCCTCCCCCTCACCCTGCCTCTTATGCATCCATCCTCCACTCATTTACTGATTTCAGCCTTCCCAGTCACAGGAAAGCATGAGGCCATATGACTGCTGGCAGCTCTCCTCTCCCTGCCAAGCTGCCCCAGCACAGCTCACCTCTCCCCCGCGGCAGTCACCATCAGGCCGGGAGACAAAGCCAGACACGTCTGCCCAGAGTCTGGTGCCTCTCTCGAGGAGGCAGACGATAACCCCCGCAGCCCCAGTGCTGCCCAGAGCTGGCTCTGCTTCGCAGGAGGGTTTCAGCCCTGGGTCCCGGGAGGGGCAGCTCTCCTCTGCCCTGGCAGCCAAGCCACAGCCCAGCAGTGGGGTTGTGTGAGCCCCCTCCATCCCCAGCATGGGCAGGGCAAAGTTGGGCTCCCTGCTGGGAACAGCCAGAGCTCTGCAGCACTGCAAACAGCAGGATCTTGGCCTCGAGGAGAGGAGGGAGCCAGAGGCTGTCACCAGCACCCTCTCCCATGGCAGCACATCCCCATGCTGGGCTGGGAGCTCCTCCAGCCCTAGGGCCTGCACAGGCCCTCTGTGGGCAGTAGCACATCCTGGGGCTGGGGATATTTTGGCTCCACTCCAGACTGGAGCACTTGTGCTGGGGCCCCATGTATGGAGCTGGGAAGCAGTTGTGGGAGGGGCCTGGATCCCTAGTGTAGATGTGAGGGAATAATACCACTGCTGTTGATGGTGGCGGGGATGGAGTCACCAGCACATCCCTGAAGCAGTGGGGCAGGGCAGGGGTGACTCTGGGGGCTCTGGGGAGAGCCAGGACTCAGATTTTGCCTCTAGTCCTGAGACCAGGATCCTTCCTGCTGACAGCCCCTGCCCCAAAGCAGCTCCTACCCTCCCAGCCCCCCACCCATCTGTCCCCGTGGAAGATGCAGGGCTGAAACTTGAGCCCCAGGAGGAGCAGGAGTTTCCAGGGGGATGAGGGTTGTGTTTCTACTGCCCATGTACATTGCTCACCTCCATGGGGTCTTACTCTGCAAATGCCTTTCTCCTGCTCAATGGGACTTTTGTGAGGCTCAAGGGACTAAAGTGTGTCCTGCCTGGCTTTGTGTGGTGTTGGAGGGGTGCTGGAGGAGGGCTTTCTTGGGAGACTGGCAGGCTGTGTGTGGGGCCAGCAGTGCTGAGTAGCTGTGCTGATGGCTGCAGGACAGACCTGAGTGTCCTCAGATGCAGTGCCAGTGAACGTGCGAGTGGCTGCAGGTGAGCTGGAGGGCAGGGCAGGAATTTGCAATGGTCTTGGGCTATGGGAATAGGAGTGACCTGTGTGTCCTCGCCAGAAGGAAGGTGAAGAGGAGAGGAGAGCTGGTGTGTGAGGGCTGAAGGAGGATTTGTGTTCGGAGGACCTTCCCTCCAGGAAGGACAGCAGATTGCTGGCACCAGCTGATGGAGGGGACGGTTGTGCCCTGCCAGGCACTGCCAATATTGCCAGTGTCTCCTGCCTAATGCAATGTGACAACCCCCAGGCTAGAACTCTCTCCATGTTCACGGCTTCAGGATGTGTCTGCCAGCTGCTGTGGGTCCAGGCAAGGCCTGGAAGCAGCAGTTCTCCTCCCCTATGACCCTCTTCATCCTCCCCGGGGCTTGTTTCCAGCCAGAAATCCCTCTCAGCACAGACCAGCCATCCTGTGACAGCAGGAGCGCAGGACTGTAGAGGAAGGGCCACGTGCTGTGGCAGCATGGTTTCCCATGCCCCTCAGCTGACTGTGACACCACCCGCTAATGTCCCCTCCTGACCACCCTAACAGGGGGAAAAGAGCTTAGCCACAGCGCTGACCTTCGGCAGGTGGGCTTGATCGTCATCATGGTCATTTACATGTCACGAGACCCCTGCCCTGCAGTGTGCTGCAGAGCCAGGTCGTAGCATCTTCCCGCTGCCCTCTCCCCTTGTACTTGTCTAAGTCCAAGTGAAATCATGCCCCTGAGTTGTGTGTCCATGTCCGTGAGAAGCTAATACCATGGATCAATTACAGACTATTGCCTGACAAATTTTAAGGGAAGGGAAAAGTGTCTTTTGTCTTCTTGATCTCCGTTGCCTGCTTTGCCTATAGCAGGAGAGCAGCATCCTGTGCAACTTTGTTCATAGCTCCCTTTCTTCAGGTCTCTGCTTTCTGCACCTTTGCAATTCCAACCTCCTGCCCTGCATCTCCCTCCCCTCCCCCGTCCCTCCACACGCATGCACGCGCGCACACACACACACACACTCTCACTTATCTCTTTGCTTTGCATCTTTTTCAAGTGAGCAAACCTTGACAGAGGCAGCCCAACCTGAACAGGCCGATGCCCAGAACAAGAGCAAGCAGAGTCGAAAACCTCTTTCTTGTGCTCAGCTTCTTCTATGCCCAGCTGTCACTTGGCATACGCAGGCTTCAGGTGAAGTTGTACGAGGTGTGAAATACAGGAATGCCACCAGAGGAGAAAGTGTCACTCATGCACTTTGAGGCGTACTCATGACACACAAGCTATTGCAGTGTGACAAGCCGGGAAGGGCTAAAGGGAAGCAAGATCACCGTGATTAGAGTTAGATCTTCCTGTGTTTCCATTTTTTGCCTGTTAGTGGCTATTCACTGGGCTTGCTCCAGTAGCTCCATCTCTCATACCTGGGAATGTGGAACTGGACTCAGTACTGCTGGTGTGGCCTCAGCAGGGCTGAGCAGGGGGGAAGGATCACCTCTGTCGACCTGCCTGCAATGCTCTTCCTAAGGCAACCCAGGATACCTTTAGTTGCCTTTGGCACAGGGGCACCTTGCTGGCTCGTGGTCAGCTTGGTGTCCGCCAGGTCCTTCTCTGCGGCACTGCTTCCCAGTGGAGTCTGTAGTAGAGCATGGGGTTATTCCTCCCTAGGTGCAGGACCCTGCATTTGCTTTACTGAACTTCATGAGGTTCCTCTCTGCCTGTTTCTCCAGCCTGTCGAGGTCCCTCTGAATAGCATCAGAGCCTGCTCAGCAAACTTGTATCATTAGCACACTTGCTGAGGGTGAGCTCTGTCCCATCATCCGGGTCATGAATAAGCTGAACAAGACTGGCCCCTGTACTGACCCCAGCGGACGCTGCTGGCTTCCAGCTAGACTTTGCGCTCTGCCCTCTGAGCTCTGCCACTGGGCCAGTTTTCAGTCCACCTCACTGCCTACTCCTCTTGCCCATACTTCCTCAGCTTGCCTACGAGAATGTTACGGGAGACAGTGCCAAAAGCCTTGCTGGAGTCAAGGGAGACAACATCCACTGCTCTCCCCTCATCTCCCCAGCCAGTCATTCCATCATAGGAGGCTATCAGGTTGGTTAAGTATGATTTCCCCATGGTGAATCCATGCTGACTGCTGCTGGTCAATATCACCATCTTGCTCTTCATGTGCTTGGAAATGGTGTCCTGGAAGAGCTGCTCCATCACCTTTCCAGGGATGGAAGTGAGGCTGACTGGCCTGTAGCTCCCTGGGTCCTCTTTGTTGCCCTTTCTGAAGTCTGGAGTGACACTGGCTTTCTTCCAGCCCTCGGGCACCTCTCCTGATCACCTTGCCCTTTTGCAGATGCTTGAGGGTGGCCTTGCAATGACATTGGCCAGCTTCCTCAGCACTCCTGGATGGATGTCCATGTCAGGGCCCATGGACTTGTAGATGTCCAGTGTGCTGAAGTGACTGCTAACCTGATCCTCCTCCAGCAAGGGAAAGTCTTCCTTTCTCCAGACTTTCCCCGTGTTCTCCAGGGCCTAGGATTGCTGAGGGCTGGTCTGAGCAGTGAAGTTTTACTGCCGATGTGAGGAGTAAAACCTGAGGCAAAGGCAGCACTCAGGCTCTCTGCCTTTTCTGTGTCCTCTGTTGCCAGGGCCCTTGGCCCATTCAGCAACCTTTTGTTACAGATGTATTTCTAGAAGCCCTTCTTGTTGGCTTTGACATCCCTCACCCGATTAAACTCCAGATGGGCCTAGGCCCCGTCTGTGTGTCCTGGGACATTGTGACTGTTTTCCTCCCAGGCTACCTGTCCCTGCTTCCACCTTCTATGTACTCCCTGTTATGTTGGAGTTTTGCCAGGAGCTCCCTGCTCGTGCATGCAGGTCTCGTGCCTGCTTTGCTCGACTTCTTGCTCCTTGGGGTGGACCACTCCTGAGCTTGGAGGAGGAGCTCCTTGCATGTTAACCAGCTTTCTTCCACTTTCCCCTCTTCCTTTTAGGACCTATCCCATGGGATTCTCCCAAGCAGGTCCCTGAAGAAGGCAATGTTTGCTCTCCTCAAGTCCAGGGACAACTGCCTCATACTGGCCTTCAGGTACTGAGGCAGCCGTGACCTTGCTGTCAGCATAAAAGTCATGTGCGTGCTGTGGGCCTGGGAGACACTGCAGCACAAGTGACCTCAGCAGCTCAAACAGAAGCAGTGTTGCTGCTGTTTTAGCCTGTCAGGTTGTGAGGCAGAAGTGACCTTGCAAGCATAAGCAACAGCAATGTGCCTGCTGCTTGCCCATCAGGTCCTGCAGGGCAGGTCCTGCCCCAGGGGCAGTGGCAGGCTGCTCAGAGGCTGGACCTGGCACCTGGGCCAGGCAGGAGACCCATGTCTCAGGCACACAGCACTCCTCTAGAGCCAGGCGCCGGGGCCAGAGCTCATCCACGCTTTCGTCAGCATGTCTGAATGGAGTTCCTGCCCTGACAGCAGTGTGGGGAACAGCTGCTTTTCCAGCCCTCATGGGCATGCATGCTCCAGCTGTGGAAATACTTGGCTACATTTTTACAGCTTGCGGGGCTCTAGTCTCCTGGCAGCTCTAGCTTCACCCTTCCTACTCCTAAGAAATCAGAAGCAGTTAAAGCTGCTTCCTCTCCAGCAAACGCAGCTGCAGCTAGCTCCAGCCCTTGCGCTGGCAGAGCCTAAGCCCAAGCCCAGGGCAGGCACTGCCAGCAGAGGCTGTCTGAGCCACAGAGGACCACGGCTCTGTCTCAGTGCTCCCACAGCCCAACACTGCATTTGGCAGGAGCGCTGGGTCTCCTCCCCTGCTCCCACAGGCGCCATGGAGGCTGCTGCTCTCGGGGGAAAGCTCCTGGCCCCTGGGAATGGGCTGGCTGTGCCAACCAGGCCCCAAGGAGAGGCAAGCACCTAGGGGCCCCTGGGCCCCTGGGGTGAGGCCAGGCAGGGCCTGGCAGCAGGTGCTGACAAGCATCTCTGCCCCCAGGAGGGCTGGGGCACCTCTCTGGCCTCTGTGGCCCTAGGCACAGTGGGCCATGCTGCTGCCCTTCTCACTCACCCTTACAGCCTTACAGCACTCAGAGCTGGCTGGCCCCAGTGCCACCAGCCAGGCAGACCCAGCATCGCTCCTCACCTCTGTGGCTCCTGAGAGCAGCAGCCAGCCAGGTCAGAACAGGCCAGATCCATGGCCAAGCCACTCAAGGTTGTTATGTCGGGCACCACATCCTTCCAGCCAGCCCT
This sequence comes from Rhea pennata, assembly GCF_028389875.1. NCBI lineage: Eukaryota > Metazoa > Chordata > Aves > Rheiformes > Rheidae > Rhea > Rhea pennata. The sequence continues at coordinate 3,741,393 of NW_026907677.1, forward strand.
GAAGACTCTATGAAAGGAGCCGTGCGCCAGCCCCAAGTGATGGCACCAGTGCCCAGCCCCCAGGAGAATAAGCATTGGCAGCTGATCTCAACTGTGCTGGAGATGCCACATTTATTCTTTAGGTTCTTCCTCCTCTGCCTCACTGTGGAGGCTGCTTTGGGGGCTGGGAGTCGTGGCGTTGTCTTCACCCTGCATGCTGGCAAGACCTTCTTCAGGGTTTGTTTCAATGGGCTGGTCTTCACCCATAGCTGTTGATGAGCAGCTTGGAGATGTGCTGGCCCAGCTGACAGGCAGAGATTCTTCTTCTTCTTCTTCTTCTTCTTCTTCTTCTTCTTCTTCTTCTGTCTCTGGATACTGCTCTTCTTCACAGGGCTAAGAAATGAGAAAGGAAGAGGCTGTGTTATGCACAGGGCGAAAGGCAGAGGCACAGTGCAGGCTTGTCCAGGCCACGTATCTTTGGATGGGCTTCTGATGGTGTGTCCATGCTCACCGCCCCTGTGTCCAAACAGGGTCGCATAAGCAGCTCCTCAGCCTGGGTGCACGGGGGCAGAGGCTGGGAGTGAACCTGTGCCTTGGCTTCAGCATTCAGGGAGAGGTTGCAAACAAACGCTGGTGCGATTTCTAGGTCCCGCACTGCAATCCTCCTCTGAGCACCCAGCAGCTATGCCTGGGATGGAAGGGAAGGCTGGTACAAGGCCAGGGTGGCTGTCTGCTGCTGAACTGTGGCTGCAGAAGCACCGACACCTTCTCTCCCTCACTCGGGCTGAGAGCCCTCCTGCTTCTCTCCTCCCCCAGGGCCTCCCACGCTTGCTCCCATTGGCAGCCACAGCCCTTCCCCTCCAAAGGAGTGCTGGGCATTTGCTTGGGGCTACAGAGAGGTGCTTGGTGTCAGGGCCGAACCCAAGTCAATCCCATGTCAGGAAAAGCCATAGGATGCTCTGTGCAAGCTGGTGGCTCGGGGACTGAGAGCCTGACCCCGTGGTGGGCCACTGCCACTCAGATGTCTCAGGTTTTCCTGGAGCTGGCACATACGTACCATGTCTAGTGTGGCCTCCCGTTCCTCAGCCAGCCTTTTTGCCTCCTCCTCTACGCAGGAGTAATAAACATTCACGACGACTTCCTTCCCCGTTCCAAAGTCGTACTTGACTACTTCCTGAATGCTGGGCATTTCTACAGGTGGCTTCTCACTAGTCGCACTTGATTTGCTACTTTGCGACAGGCTTGAGCTGCCCTCAATGGTTTCCTGACTCTCCGGTCTCTGCTCAACCTGCAAGACAATTCCACACAGGTCTGTGCCCCACTTCCAAAGCCACTCAGCTGCTGTTCTCAATGCATCCCTAAAGCAGCCAGTGACTGCAGGACCTGTGCAGTCACCAGCCCCTTTTGGTTTCGCCTGCCCTCAGGCACCCCAAACGGCAACTGCTGCCCCAGGGTAGCAACGCTGCAGCCCAAGCTGGAGAACAGTGAGAAGCCCCACAACAGGCCCCAGCCTATGTCACAGCTTGACCAGGGCTCATGGTCTTTCCCACTGGCACTTCTCCCTCAGGCTCTGATCTCTCCTGGCAGCATAAGTGAGCTGAGGGAATTGCCACTTGCAGAGTAAGAAACCTGCAGCGCTGTCCAGCTAGGGAGGGAGAGGGCAGCATGTGTGCAGTGGGTCTCTTTTTCCCTGAAGGGCAGGTTATTCCTCACATTCTCCCCTGACCCCTGTCTGCCTCGAGTCTTCCCCGCTTGTCCAGCTAAGGAGAGAAAGAGCACCACAGGTACACCAGGTATGTCTGCCCCTAAAGTGCAGGTTACTTCTCACCCTCTCCTCTGACCCCTGTCTGCTGCGAGTCTTCCCTCCGCCCCATTCAGACCTGAAGTGAATCTGAGTAAGACTGAAGGATCCTTTTTTTCCTGCTGCCCCGTCATTGACATGAGCATGAACAAAAGCTCTCCAGCTTCCACCCCACACAGGCCCAGCAGTTAACTTCCCACCAGAAACAGGGCCCCATGCAGGCATCTTCTGCTGTGTCCACAGAGAAGGCAGTAGCAACAGATGTGTTGCAAAACCAGAGCACAACCAGAATCTTGGAAAGCAAGCCCCAGACAAAGACACTCAGGGCTCAGAGGAGCGCAGGGGAAGGGCTCTGGTACAGCCACTGCCCAGGGGACGATGCTTTCCCACAATTCCGGCTGCCACAGGAAGGGCCCCAAGCAGCAGCCCCTACCAGTTCCTCGCTCTGAGGGCCTTCACTCACCTCCCACCTCGGTGGCGATCTAGCTTTAGGAGGTTGCTCCTTTCCGGCTACCACTGCCTCCCATTCCCACAGGAGCTCCTGAAGCACACTGCAAATAGACACCGCAGGGAGGTGGTGTGAGCACAGGGGGAGTTAGGTCTCCACTCTGCGCTCCCAAGCCAGGCACCTGCTTCGGCAGCAGGAGGAAGTCCTGCAGGAGAAGCCCGTGGTTTTGACTGACAGTGGCCACATGGATGAGACAGAGAGCACCTGAGCAAAGCTCAGGATGGCAACACGGAGCCTTTCTTTCCTTGCAGCAAGCAGAGCAGCAGAATCAACTCCAAGGACAGGCTCCAAGGCACACTGTTGTCCCCTTTCCTGCCAGTGCCATTTGCCACTGCTCACTGGTCTCAAACACTCTGTGTTTAGGAATGGAAAATGGATTCTAGCTGGGCACTCTGGGTCAAAGAAGGAGGAAGCTATCAAGGGAGTAAAGCACTCCTGCAGTATTCCTGTTCTGGGCACTCTTTTGTGCCAGCCACAAAGACAGGCTGTCATACAAAAGAGGATGTTTCTTGCAAAGTATATAAAACCAGAACAGTAATAACAGACACAGCTCTGTGCCTCGGACTTCTCCATTCTCCAGTCACCCATGTCCACACTGAAATAAATCCCCTTCTGAGCACCCAGCAGCTATGCCTGGGATGGAAGGGAAGTCTGGTACAAGGCCAGGGTGGCTGTCTGCTGCTGAACTGTGGCTGCAGAAGCACCGACACCTTCTCTCCCTCACTCGGGCTGAGAGCCCTCCTGCTTCTCTCCTCCCCCAGGGCCTCCCACGCCTGCTCCCATTGGTAGCCACAGGCCTTCCCCTCCAAAGCAGTGCTGGGCATTTGCTTGGGGCTGCAGAGAGGTGCTTGGTGTCAGGGCCGAACTCAAGTCAATCCCATGTCAGGAAAAGCCATAGGATGCTCTATGCAAGCCGGTGACTCGGGGACTGAGAGCCTGACCCCGTGGCGGGTCACTGCCACTCAGATGTCCCAGGCTTTCCCTGAAGCTACCACATACGTACTCTTTCTCTTCTCTTCCCTGCTGCTTGGCCAGCCTTTTTGCATTCTCCTCTTTGCAGGAGAAGTAATCTTTCAAAGTCACAGTCGTTCCTGCTGAGATGTGGTAAGTGATGCTTTCATTTAGCTCTCGCCATTCCACAATGTCCAGGACCTTCTTAAGGTCTTTCCTAGCTTTCCTACTTTGCGACAGGATTGAGCTGGCCAGAATGCTTGGCAGAGTTTCTGTTCTGTGCTGAACCTGCAAGACAATTCCACAGCGGTTTGTGCCCTACTTCCAAAGCCGCTCAGCTGCTGCTCTCAATGCATCCCTAAAGCAGCCAGTGACTGCAGAACCTGTACAGCCACTGCCCATAGGATGATGCTTCTCCACAATGCAGGCAGCCACAACGAGGGCCCCAAGCAACAGCATCTACCTCCCCTGGCCTCTGAGGGCCTGCACTCACAGGATGTACTGCTGACCATCCAGATGCAGCGGCTTCCTTCCTCCTGGCTTGTGCTGCCCTCCACGTAGAGTACCCTGGGACGGCCTGAAACGCACTGCAAAAACACACCGCGGGGAGGTGGCATGAGCACAGTGCCGGTTGGGCCTGTACCCCACGCTCACAAGATGGGTTCTCCTGCAGCCAAAGGACATGAGTTCCACTAATTGACCTCATCAGAGGTGGAGATCATGCCCTGCCAAGTCATGCAAGGCTGCACAACATGCCTGGAGCAAAGCTCAGGCTACCCACATCAAGGCTTTCTCTCCATGCAGCAAGGAGAACAGCAGGCACAGCAACAGTGACAGGCTCCAAGACACACCGTTGCCCCCTCTCCTCCCAATTCCTTTAGCCACTGCTCAGTGCTCCCAAACACTCTGTTTTCAGGATGGAAAATGGATTCTAGTTGGGCACCCAGGCTCAAAGCAGGACAAAGGCATTGAGGGAGTCAAGCACTGCTACCTCTGCAGCTACGCTGCTCATTGCAACTCGCCTGCCCCAGGGACATGCTTGGGAAAGGCTTTGATGACAGGAGGGGCAGAGGCTCTCTCTCACTCTCGCTGGAGACCTCCTGCCTCTCCCAGACTCTGCACATACACACACAGTCCCCTTATCTCAGAGCCCACAACTCTGATCCGGCATTCAGGATGCTCTGGGCACACAGAGAGGTGCCTGACAGCAGGGTGTAGCCACGCTCGGCTTGTGCCAGCCCCAGAAAGAGGTTTCACGTGAAGGAAAGGGCTTCAAGGTCACTACGTGAATCTGGCACTGTGAGAACAGCCCCTGCTCCTTGGCCTTGGTGGCAGGAAGAGGGGGGCTGCCCTTCTGCTTGCAAGGCAGCATCCTTTCCAGGCCAAGAAAGAGCTCCTCTCTGTTGAGTCCCCTCTCACTGCATACTCCCTGGCCTCTGGAAACAGCCCGCGTTGTGGCCCAAAGGGCAGGCAAACACCTCCCTCTTGCAAAGGCTTCACAAGAGCATGCAGACCTCTCCTCAGCCTCACAAAATATCCTTAGACTCCTAGCCCTGCTGTCGGCAGGTAGAAACAATCCTGCTTACTTTCGGCTATGGGGAATTGTGGAAAGGCCCCCGTGTCTGGGAAGCAGGATTTGACTTTCCCAAGGGTCTCCACCTGGGAAGCAGTGTCAGCAGAAACAGGAAGCCCACAGGAGGCTCTCCCAACCACTTGCTCTGTGCTGTCCATCCAGCCAGAGATTACTAGTTGTTGCAGTATGGGATGAAAGGCATTCAGAGTCACTAGGGCCATGATGTCCAAGGGAAACATGCATCTCCAAGACCAACAAGGCTACAGGCTCACCCTCACACACAGCTCCAAGCATCTCACCTGCTATGAGGCTCTTTCCGCTTGACTCTCTTCCCCATGTCTTTTTCCATTCTAGCAGGCTGCTTGTCTTGAATGGAGATGTACACGGCAGGAACATCCCCTGTAAGCAGCAGACAAGAAAACCCTGCAGAGCACCATCGAGGTGGTCTTCTGTATAGCAGTGATGTGCAGCACCGCTCCAGTCAGTGATAGACCTGTGAAGCCTCAAGGGGATTCCTTTGAAGCCATGTTTCCAAGGCACTCTGAGGCCCTCCCTCACTCTGGCTCCTGTCCAGCTCTTCATTTCTAGCCTAAAACACCCTTTCCTGTGGGAGTGCTTTTCTACTGCTCTACCCTGTCCACACCAGGAACAGTGGGGCTCACAGGGATGTGCTGGTGACCTACGAGAGACTCTTTGGGGCCCTAACTTCACACGAGGGAAACAGAGCCTGCGATCCTTCGTTGGATCTCACGGGCTGCATTTTCTCTGATGAGGCAGTCAACCCAAAAGCACTGGTCTGGTAGTTTGAATGAAAAACTTTCAAGCAAAGGGTCAAGCTGCCTGCTTTGGACATCCGAGGAAGTCTTGGCACACATCACCGGACTTTTGTCCATCTCCTCTAGGTGGCTTTTCCCATCAGAGGAAAGTACTAGGATTCCATGAGATAGGTCCTGACTTAGGGCACTCCTTCCATTATCATTCTGCTCCAGACAGAAGCAACGATTCACAAGGATTCTCCTCAGCTTGGACTCCCTTCTTCTCCTCCTTCTCCCATGGAAAGTACTTGGCAGTGTACATTAGGGCACGAGTCCCCTGGGAAAGTTTAACTCAAAGGGACTAGCTTCACTTGGGACTGTTGGCCTGCCATGGGGTCTTACCCCCGCAGGAGGCACTGGAGACTTCCCATCATGGGTGAGCAGAACTGCATCTAGTGCCTCGTACTATCTAAGCCACTGCACTGGAGCCTTGGCTCCGCTGTCCTGCCAAGGAGGACAGAAGGAGAAGGTGCAAACCCTGGCAGCAATCAGCTGCTCTGTTACCTTTCTCAACACCGAGACTGTCTGTTCTCCTTTCCTCTTCCCAAAGCTCTTTCACAGCTCTCACTGCGCGTTTGGTGGGGGGAGTCACCAGCTCAAGCCTGGAGATAGGGAAAAGACTCCACGCTGAAGGAAGGGCACCACATTGCCATGCAGCATGTCCTTGGCAGCTTATGTTCATTAGGGACACACAGACACGTGTCAGAGCTCCTAGGAAGCCCATCCGATCCCTAAGTACAATATGCAGATTATGCCAGATCCTGGAGGACTGTTGTAGGAAATGCAGTGACCATGTGAAGACCTTCAGTGCTGGGAGGGGCGGGAGCTTCCTTCTCAGACTCTTCCAGGGTTTCCCTGGCTTTCCCATGAGAAAGATTTTGGCAGCTTTCAAAGACAAACCCTCCATGAGGCCACCAGAGGCAGTCTCCCAGCTCTTGACCACGCTTGCGTCCAGGCAGAAGAAACTAGTCTCCTTTCCTCTGCCTTTCCACCACTGTTTGAAACTCCAGCCTAGCCCTCCACACCCCCTGCAGTCTTTCCAATCCTCATGTCAGTGCCTCTGCAAACAACAGCCTCCATGAGCCAGGCCTTTAAGGGATCCATCCCCTTAGCTAGGAGGGAATCAGGACACAGCTCTACTGAAACGGCCTCTGCCACGCCCTCCCACCGCCACACAAAGCTCAGGTTAAGCCAGAGCAAACCTGGAGTTCCCTGGGAACCAGCCAGTGGAAAGTGTTACTCCCAAATCACTTCCTGAGCAGCCTTCGCCAACCCTCGCAGCACAGCACTCCCACACATGCAGTGAGAAGCTGCTTGCTGGGTCAGCTGGAGGCTAAGAAGCAAGCAAACATACTCACTTGGGAAGGACAACGCCAGGCCCAGCAAGGGCCTGAGCAGCAACCTTTCTGATGGCTGTGAGGGCTGAATTGCTTATATCTGGCACCTGCAAAGGTGAGAGACTCATGTGAGATGCTGCCAAGCAAAGGATCTCGCTGCTCACAAGGGCAGCAAACGTTTCCACTGCTCAGAGAAGAAGCTGCCTCTCAGAAACCCTGAAACAAACCCGCCTGTTTCTCACGGCTGCCCCCCAATTGGACAGAATAGCATCTGCAGGGGAATGCAGGAGAAGGGCGAATCACACTGCCGGGCTTTCGGCAAGGTCGAGAATGAAGAACCTGAGTTAGGAGAGCAGGTCTTTCCTAACGGGGAAGTCAATGGAGGGAAGCACAGGCAAAAAAAAGCATTCCCCTCCAATCTAGGAAATGGGCAGTGTTGTCCAGCTAAGGAGAGAGAGAGCACCACAGGTACACTAGGAGCAGCTACATCCGCCCGTAAAGGGCAGGGTATTCCTCACACTCTCCGCTGACCCCTGTCTGCTGCAAGTCTTCCCCTCCGCCCCATTCAGACCTGAAATGAATCTGAACAAGACTGAAGAACCTTTTTTTTCCTGCTGCCCCGTCATCGACATGAGCATGAACAGAAGCTCTCCAGCTTCCACCCCACACAGGCCCAGCAGTTAACTTCCCACCAGAAACAGGGACCCATGCAGGCATCTTCTGCTGTGTCCACAGAGAAGGCAGCAGAAACAGATGTGCTGCAAAAGCAGAGCACAGCTGGCATCTTGGAAAGCAAGCCCTGGACTAGGTCACTCAGAGCTCAAAGGAGCGCAGAGGAAGGGCTCTGGTACAGCCACTGCCCAGGGGACGATGCTTTCCCACAATTCCGGCTGCCACAAGAAGGGCCCCAAGCAGCAGCACCTACCTTCCCTGCCCTCTGAGGGCCTGCACTCACAGCACGTGCAGCTGGCCATCTGACTTCCTCAGGCTGAAGCACACTGCAAACAGACACCGCGGGGAGGTGGCATGAGCACAGGGGGAGTTGGGCCTCCATCCCGCGCCCGCAGCATGGGCACCTCCTTCGGCAGTCAAAGGACATGGGTTCCACTCACTGCCCTCATCGGAGGTGGAGATCATGCCCTGCCAAGTCATGCAAGGCTGCACAACATGCCTGAAGGAAAGCTAGCAAAGCTCAGGCTGCCCACACCAAGGCTTTCTCTCCATGCAGCAAGGAGAACAGCAGGCACAGCAACAGTGACAGGCTCCAAGACACACCGTTGCCCCCGCTCCTCCCAATTCCTTTAGCCACTGCTCCCAAACACTCTGTTTTTAGGATGGAAAATGGATTCTAGTTGGGCACCCAGGCTCAAAGCAGGAGAAAGGCATCGAGGGAGTCAAGCACTGCTACCTCTGCAGCTACGCTGCTCATTGCAACTCGCCTGCCCCAGGGACATGCTTGAGAAAGGCTTTGATGGCAGTAGGGGCACAGGCTCTCTCTCACTCTCGCTGGAGACCTCCTGCCTCTCCCAGACTCTGCACACACACACAGTCTCCTTATCTCAGAGCCCACAACTCTGATCAGGCATTCAGGATGCTCTGGGCACACAGAGAGGTGCCTGACAGCAGGGTGTAGCCACGCTCGGCTTGTGCCAGCCCCAGAAAGAGGTTTCACATGAAGGAAAGGGCTTCAAGGTCACTACTGTGAGAAGAGCCCCTGCTCCTTGGCCTTGGTGGCAGGAAGAGGGGGGCTGCCCTTCTGCTTGCAAGGCAGCATCCTTTCCAGGCCAAGAAAGAGCTCCTCTCTGTTGAGTCCCCTCTCACTGCATACTCCCTGGCCTCTGGAAACAGCCCGCGTTGTGGCCCAAAGGGCAGGCAAACACCTCCCTCTTGCAAAGGCTTCACAAGAGCATGCAGACCTCTCCTCAGCCTCACAACATGTCCTTAGACTCCTAGCCCTGCTGTCGGCAGGTAGAAACAATCCTGCTTACTTTCGGCTATGGGGAATTGTGGAAAGGCCCCCGTGTCTGGGAAGCAGGATTTGACATTCCCAAGGGTCTCCATCCGGGAAGCAGTGGCAGCAGAAACAGGAAGCCAACAGGAAGCTCTCCCAACCACTTGCTCTGTGCTGTCCATCCAGCCAGAGATTACTAGTTGTTGCAGTATGGGATGAAAGGCATTCAGAGTCACTAGGGCCATGATGTCCAAGGGAAACATGCATCTCCAAGACCAACAAGGCTACAGGCTCACCCTCACAAACAGCTCCAAGCATCTCACCTGCTATGACGCTCCTTCCCCTTGCCTTGCTCCCCCGTGCCTTCCTCCACACTAGGAGCCGCTAGTCTGGCTGGAGGCTGCCTCTCTCGGACGAGGAGGCGCAGGGTAGGAACATCCCCTGTAAGCAGCAGACAAGAAAACCCTTCAGAACACCGCTGGGGTGGCCATCTGTAAAGCAGTGATGTGCAGCACCGCTCCAGTCAGTGATAGACCTGTGAAGCCTCAAGGGGATTCCTTTGAAGCCATGTTTCCAAGGCACTCTGGGGCCCTCCCTCACTCTGGCTCCTGTCCAGCTCTTCATTTCTAGCCTAAAACACCCTTTCCTGTGGGAGTGCTTTTCTACTGCTCTACCCTGTCCACACCAGGAACAGTAGGGCTCGCAGGGATGTGCTGGTGACCTACGAGAGACTCTTTGGGGCCCTAACTTCACACGAGGGAAACAGAGCCTGCGATACTTCGTCGGATCTCACAGGCCAGGAATCAGCTGCTCCATTACCTTTCTCAGCTTTGAGATCAGGTCTTCCCTCTTTCCCTTTCTGAGGTGGCCTTGGAGCTCTCACACACGGCTTCTCAGGGGAAGTCTCCAGCTCAAGCCTGGAGACAGAAAAAAAGGGCTCTGCTGTGATGGAAGGGCACCACATTTCCACTGCAGCCCCTCCTTTGCAAATTATGCTCACCATAGGCACACAGGCGCATGCCAGAGCTGTTAGGAACCCCACCCTTTCCCAAGTAGAATATACAGAATATGCCAGATTGTGGAGGACTGCTGTAGGAAATGCAGTAACTCAGTGCAGACCCGGCCGTTGGAAGGCGTTAGTCCCAAATCACTTCCTGAGCAGCCTTCGCCAACCCTCGCAGCACAGCACTCCCACACACGCAGTGAGAAGCTGCTTGCTGGGTCAGCTGGAGGCTAAGAAGCAAGCAAACATACTCACTTGGGAAGGACAACGCCAGGCCCAGCAAGGGCCTGAGCAGCAACCTTTCTGATGGCTGTGAGGGCTGAATTGCTTATATCTGGCACCTGCAAAGGTGAGAGACTCATGTGAGATGCTGCCAAGCAAAGGATCTCGTTGCTCACAAGGGCAGCAAACGTTTCCACTGCTCAGAGAAGAAGCTGCCTCTCAGAAACTCTGAAACAAACCCACCTGTTTCTCACGGCTGCCCCCCAATTGGACAGAATAGCATCTGTAGGGGAATGCAGGAGAAGGACAAATCACACTGCCGGGCTTTCGGCAAGGTCGAGAATGAAGAACCTGAGTTAGGAGAGCAGGTCTTTCCTAACAGGGAAGTCAATGGAGGGAAGCACAGGCAAAAAAAGCATTCCCCTCCAATCTAGGAAATGGGCAGTGTTGTCCAGCTAAGGAGAGAGAGAGCACCACAGGTACACTAGGGGCAGCTACATCCGCCCGTAAAGGGCAGGGTATTCCTCACACTCTCCGCTGACCCCTTTCTGCTGCAAGTCTTCCCCTCCGCCCCATTCAGACCTGAAATGAATCTGAACAAGACTGAAGAACCCTTTTTTTCCTGCTGCCCCGTCATCGACATGAGCATGAACAGAAGCTCTCGAGCTTCCACCCCACACAGGCCCAGCAGTTAACTTCCCACCAGAAACAGGGCCCCATGCCCTGTGCTGTGTCCACAGAGAAGGCAGCAGCAACAGATGTGCTGCAAAAGCAGAGCACAGCTGGCATCTTGGAAAGCAAGCCCTGGACTAGGTCACTCAGAGCTCAAAGGAGCGCAGAGGAAGGGCTCTGGTACAGCCACTGCCCAGGGGACGATGCTTTCCCACAATTCCGGCTGCCACAAGAAGGGCCCCAAGCAGCAGCACCTACCTTCCCTGCCCTCTGAGGGCCTGCACTCACAGCACGTGCAGCTGGCCATCTGACTTCCTCAGGCTGAAGCACACTGCAAACAGACACCGCGGGGAGGTGGCATGAGCACAGGGGGAGTTGAGCCTCCATCCCGCGCCCGCAGGACGGGCACCTCCTTCGGCAGCCAAAGGACATGGGTTCCACTCACTGCCCTCATCGGAGGTGGAGATCATGCCCTGCCAAGTCATGCAAGGCTGCACAACATGCCTGAAGGAAAGCTAGCAAAGCTCAGGCTGCCCACACCAAGGCTTTCTCTCCATGCAGCAAGGAGAACAGCAGGCACAGCAACAATGTCAGGCTCCAAGACACACCGTTGCCCCCTCTCCTCCCAATTCCTTTAGCCACTGCTCCCAAACACTCTGTTTTTAGGATGGAAAATGGATTCTAGTTGGGCACCCAGGCTCAAAGGTGGAGAAAGGCATCGAGGGAGTCAAGCACTGCTACCTCTGCAGCTACGCTGCTCATTGCAACTCGCTTGCCCCAGGGACATGCTTGAGAAAGGCTTTGATGACAGGAGGGGCAGAGGCTCTCTCTCACTCTCGCTGGAGACCTCCTGCCTCTCCCAGACTCTGCACATACACACACAGTCCCCTTATCTCAGAGCCCACAACTCTGATCAGGCATTCAGGATGCTCTGGGCACACAGAGAGGTGCCTGACAGCAGGTGTAGTCACGCTCAGCTTGTGCCAGCTGCAGGAGGAGGTTTCATGTGAAGGAAAGGGCTTCAAGGTCACTACGTGAATCTGGCACTGTGAGAACAGCCCCTGCTCCTTGGCCTTGGTGGCAGGAAGAGGGGGGCTGCCCTTCTGCTTGCAAGGCAGCATCCTTTCCAGGCCAAGAAAGAGCTCCTCTCTGTTGAGTCCCCTCTCACTGCATACTCCCTGGCCTCTGGAAACAGCCCACGTTGTGGCCCAAAGGGCAGACAAACACCTCCCTCTTGCAAAGGCTTCACAAGAGCATGCAGACCTCTCCTCAGCCTCACAACATGTCCTTAGACTCCTAGCCCTGCTGTCGGCAGGTAGAAACAATCCTGCTTACTTTCGGCTATGGGGAATTGTGGAAAGGCCCCCGTGTCTGGGAAGCAGAATTTGACTTTCCCAAGGGTCTCCACCTGAGAAGCAGTGTCAGCAGAAACAGGAAGCCCACAGGAAGCTCTCCCAACCACTTGCTCTGTGCTGTCCATCCAGCCAGAGATTACTAGTTGTTGCAGTATGGGATGAAAGGCATTCAGAGTCACTAGGGCCATGATGTCCAAGGGAAACATGCATCTCCAAGACCAACAAGGCTACAGGCTCACCCTCACAAACAGCTCCAAGCATCTCACCTGCTATGACGCTCCTTCCCCTTGCCTTGCTCCCCCGTGCCTTCCTCCACACTAGGAGCCGCTAGTCTGGCTGGAGGCTGCCTCTCTCGGACGAGGAGGCGCAGGGTAGGAACATCCCCTGTAAGCAGCAGACAAGAAAACCCTTCAGAACACCGCTGGGGTGGCCATCTGTAAAGCAGTGATGTGCAGCACCGCTCCAGTCAGTGATAGACCTGTGAAGCCTCAAGGGGATTCCTTTGAAGCCATGTTTCCAAGGCACTCTGAGGCCCTCCCTCACTCTGGCTCCTGTCCAGCTCTTCATTTCTAGCCTAAAACACCCTTTCCTGTGGGAGTGCTTTTCTACTGCTCTACCCTGTCCACACCAGGAACAGTAGGGCTCGCAGGGATGTGCTAGTGACCTAAGAGAGACTCTTTGGGGCCCTAACTTCACACGAGGGAAACAGAGCCTGCGATACTTCGTCGGATCTCACAGGCCAGGAATCAGCTGCTCCATTACCTTTCTCAGCTTTGAGATCAGGTCTTCCCTCTTTCCCTTTCTGAGGTGGCCTTGGAGCTCTCACACACGGCTTCTCAGGGGAAGTCTCCAGCTCAAGCCTGGAGACAGAAAAAAAGGGCTCTGCTGTGATGGAAGGGCACCACATTTCCACTGCAGCCCCTCCTTTGCAAATTATGCTCACCATAGGCACACAGGCGCATGCCAGAGCTGTTAGGAACCCCACCCTTTCCCAAGTAGAATATACAGAATATGCCAGATTGTGGAGGACTGCTGTAGGAAATGCAGTAACTCAGTGCAGACCCGGCCGTTGGAAGGCGTTAGTCCCAAATCACTTCCTGAGCAGCCTTCGCCAACCCTCGCAGCACAGCACTCCCACACACGCAGTGAGAAGCTGCTTGCTGGGTCAGCTGGAGGCTATGAAGCAAGCAAACATACTCACTTGGGAAGGACAACGCCAGGCCCAGCAAGGGCCTGAGCAGCAACCTTTCTGATGGCTGTGAGGGCTGAATTGCTTATATCTGGCACCTGCAAAGGTGAGAGACTCATGTGAGATGCTGCCAAGCAAAGGATCTCGTTGCTCACAAGGGCAGCAAACGTTTCCACTGCTCAGAGAAGAAGCTGCCTCTCAGAAACTCTGAAACAAACCCGCCTGTTTCTCACGGCTGCCCCCCAATTGGACAGAATAGCATCTGTAGGGGAATGCAGGAGAAGGACAAATCACACTGCCGGGCTTTCGGCAAGGTCGAGAATGAAGAACCTGAGTTAGGAGAGCAGGTCTTTCCTAACGGGGAAGTCAATGGAGGGAAGCACAGGCAAAAAAAGCATTCCCCTCCAATCTAGGAAATGGGCAGTGTTGTCCAGCTAAGGAGAGAGAGAGCACCACAGGTACACTAGGAGCAGCTACATCCGCCCGTAAAGGGCAGGGTAATCCTCACACTCTCCGCTGACCCCTTTCTGCTGCAAGTCTTCCCCTCCGCCCCATTCAGACCTGAAATGAATCTGAACAAGACTGAAGAACCCTTTTTTTCCTGCTGCCCCATCATCGACATGAGCATGAACAGAAGCTCTCCAGCTTCCACCCCACACAGGCCCAGCAGTTAACTTCCCACCAGAAACAGGGCCCCATGCCCTGTGCTGTGTCCACAGAGAAGGCAGCAGCAACAGATGTGCTGCAAAAGCAGAGCACAGCTGGCATCTTGGAAAGCAAGCCCTGGACTAGGTCACTCAGAGCTCAAAGGAGCGCAGAGGAAGGGCTCTGGTACAGCCACTGCCCAGGGGACGATGCTTTCCCACAATTCCGGCTGCCACAAGAAGGGCCCCAAGCAGCAGCACCTACCTTCCCTGCCCTCTGAGGGCCTGCACTCACAGCACGTGCAGCTGGCCATCTGACTTCCTCAGGCTGAAGCACACTGCAAACAGACACCGCGGGGAGGTGGCATGAGCACAGGGGGAGTTGGGCCTCCATCCCGCGCCCGCAGCATGGGCACCTCCTTCGGCAGCCAAAGGACATGGGTTCCACTCACTGCCCTCATCGGAGGTGGAGATCATGCCCTGCCAAGTCATGCAAGGCTGCACAACATGCCTGAAGGAAAGCTAGCAAAGCTCAGGCTGCCCACACCAAGGCTTTCTCTCCATGCAGCAAGGAGAACAGCAGGCACAGCAACAGTGACAGGCTCCAAGACACACCGTTGCCCCCGCTCCTCCCAATTCCTTTAGCCACTGCTCCCAAACACTCTGTTTTTAGGATGGAAAATGGATTCTAGTTGGGCACCCAGGCTCAAAGGTGGAGAAAGGCATCGAGGGAGTCAAGCACTGCTACCTCTGCAGCTATGCTGCATATTGCAGCTCGCTGGCCCCAGGGACATGCTTGAGAAAGGCTTTGATGACAGGAGGGGCACAAGCTCTCTCTCACTCTCGCTGGAGACCTCCTGCCTCTCCCAGACTCTGCACATACACACACAGTCCCCTTATCTCAGAGCCCACAACTCTGATCAGGCATTCAGGATGCTCTGGGCACACAGAGAGGTGCCTGACAGCAGGTGTAGTCACGCTCAGCTTGTGCCAGCTGCAGGAGGAGGTTTCATGTGAAGGAAAGGGCTTCAAGGTCACTACGTGAATCTGGCACTGTGAGAACAGCCCCTGCTCCTTGGCCTTGGTGGCAGGAAGAGGGGGGCTGCCCTTCTGCTTGCAAGGCAGCATCCTTTCCAGGCCAAGAAAGAGCTCCTCTCTGTTGAGTCCCCTCTCACTGCATACTCCCTGGCCTCTGGAAACAGCCCACGTTGTGGCCCAAAGGGCAGACAAACACCTCCCTCTTGCAAAGGCTTCACAAGAGCATGCAGACCTCTCCTCAGCCTCACAACATGTCCTTAGACTCCAAGCCCTGCTGTCGGCAGGTAGAAACAATCCTGCTTACTTTCGGCTATGGGGAATTGTGGAAAGGCCCCCGTGTCTGGGAAGCAGGATTTGACTTTCCCAAGGGTCTCCACCCGGGAAGCAGTGGCAGCAGAAACAGGAAGCCAACAGGAAGCTCTCCCAACCACTTGCTCTGTGCTGTCCATCCAGCCAGAGATTACTAGTCGTTGCAGTATGGGATGAAAGGCATTCAGAGTCACTAGGCCATGATGTCCAAGGGAAACATGCATCTCCAAGACCAACAAGGCTACAGGCTCACCCTCACAAACAGCTCCAAGCATCTCACCTGCTATGTCGCTCCTTCCCCTTGCCTTGCTCCCCTGTGCCTTCCTCCACACTAGGAGCTGCTAGTCTGGCTGGAGGCTGCCTCTCTCGGACGAGGAGGCGCAGGGTAGGAACATCCCCTGTAAGCAGCAGACAAGAAAACCCTTCAGAACACCGCTGGGGTGGCCATCTGTATAGCAGTGATGTGCAGCACCGCTCCAGTCAGTGATAGACCTGTGAAGCCTCAAGGGGATTCCTTTGAAGCCATGTTTCCAAGGCACTCTGAGGCCCTCCCTCACTCTGGCTCCTGTCCAGCTCTTCATTTCTAGCCTAAAACACCCTTTCCTGTGGGAGTGCTTTTCTACTGCTCTACCCTGTCCACACCAGGAACAGTGGGGCTCACAGGGATGTGCTGGTGACCTACGAGAGACTCTTTGGGGCCCTAACTTCACACGAGGGAAACAGAGCCTGCGATACTTCGTCGGATCTCACAGGCCAGGAATCAGCTGCTCCATTACCTTTCTCAGCTTTGAGATCAGGTCTTCCCTCTTTCCCTTTCTGAGGTGGCCTTGGAGCTCTCACACACGGCTTCTCAGGGGAAGTCTCCAGCTCAAGCCTGGAGACAGAAAAAAAGGGCTCTGCTGTGATGGAAGGGCACCACATTTCCACTGCAGCCCCTCCATTGCAAATTATGCTCACCATGGGCACATAGGCGCATGCCAGAGCTGTTAGGAACCCCACCCTTTCCCAAGTAGAATATACAGAATATGCCAGATTGTGGAGGACTGCTGTAGGAAATGCAGTAACTCAGCGCAGACCTGGCCGTTGGAAGGCGTTAGTCCCAAATCACTTCCTGAGCAGCCTTCGCCAACCCTCGCAGCACAGCACTCCCACACACGCAGTGAGAAGCTGCTTGCTGGGTCAGCTGGAGCCTAAGAAGCAAGCAAACATACTCACTTGGGAAGGACAATGACACAGCCTGAGCGGGTCTGGGAAGCAGCTGTTTCGGTGCCTGTGAGGACTGAATTGCTCATCTCAGGCATCTGCAAAAGTGAGAGACACATGTGAGATGCTGCCAAGCAAAGGATCTCATTGCTCACAAGGGCAGCAAACGTTTCCACTGCTCAGAGAAGAAGCTGCCTCTCAGAAACTCTGAAACAAACCTGCCTGTTTCTCACGGCTGCCCCCCAATTGGACAGAATAGCAGCTTCAGGGGAATGCAGGAGAAGGAGAAATAACACTGCCGGGATTTTGGCAGGGGCAAGAATCAAGAGCATCGCTTGTTAGAGTAGTTCTTTCCTAACAGGGAAGTCAAGGCAGGCAAGCACAGGGGAAGGCCTTTCACTAGCCTGTCCTCCTGGTCTCTGCATTCTGTCTGCCCATTTGGGCTGCCTGCTCGTGAGCTGAGGACAAAGCATGCATGTGTAGGCTTAACACCAAAGTCTCTCCAGAGATTCCAGTGGCTTTCTCTGCAGTGTGGAGGAATAGAGACACAGAGCCTCTCCTTTCCCTAGAAAGGGGAAAGCTCATAATAAGCCCTTTAATAAGGGCAAGTGCAGAGTCCCGCACTTAGGGAGAAATAACTCCATGCACCAGTACAGGCTGGGGGCTGCCCTACTGGAAAGCAGCTTTGCAGAGGAGGACCTGGGAGTGCTGGTGCACAACAAGTTGACCACGAGCCAGCAATGTGGCCTGGTTGCCGGGAAGGCCAATGGTATCCTTGGGTGCATTGGGAAGAATGTTGCCAGCAAGTGGTGATCCTGCCCCTGTACTCAGCCCTGGGGAGGCCTCGAGTACTGCATCTAGTTCTGGGCTCCCCAGTACAAGAGAGACATGGAGCAACTGGAGAGAGTCCAGTGTAGGGCTACAGAGATGATCAGAGGACTGGAGCTTCTGCCCTCTGAGGAACGGCTGCAAGAGCTGGGCCTCTTTAGCCTGGGGAAGAGAAGACTGAGGGGGGATCTTATCAATGTGCACAAGTACCTGAAGGGAGGGTGTCAAGGGGATGTGGACAAACTCTTTTCACTTGCCCTGTGTGACAGGACAAGAGGCAATGGGCAAGAACTGAAACACAGGAAGTTGCGCCTGAATATGAGGAGGAATTTCTTTCCTGTGAGAGTGACAGAGCACTGGAACAGGTTGCCCAGGGAGGTTGTGGAGTCTCCTTCTCTGGAGAGATTCAAAACATGCCTGGATGCAACCCTGGCTAACATGTTCTAGGTGACCCTGCTTAAGCAGGGAGGTTGGCCTAGATGATCTCCAGAGGTCTCTTCCAGCCTTACCCATTCTGTGATTCTGTGATTCCCCTGTACAGTTAGTAACAACAGGCACAAACTGAACCACAGGAAGTTCCGCCTGAATGTAAGGAGGAATTTCTTTCCTGTGAGAGTGCCAAACTTCTGGAGTATGTTCAAGGAGCAGTGGAGGGTCCTGGTCTGGGACCCACTGCAACAAAGGTTGCAGAAAAGGCCCTGGCCAAGAGAATGGACTGAAAAGATCTCACGGACTGGGACAGAAGGAAAACACAGAGCTGGCAAGTAGGGCTAGGCTACAGCCTGCTTGCATCTGCAGCTTAGCCCTTGAGGGGCTCAGCCTGCTTTCACAGCTGTGCTTCCCAACTGCACCTGAATGCCCAGGCTGAAGGACAGGCCTGCACTAGGGACCTGGGGAAGGGCAAGGGACTGCAGCAGCTTCCTTGGTGGCACACAGCAGTAATGTTCTACAGCCTCGGGTGAAACTGCTGAACTCCCTGCTCCACAATCCCAAACACAGCCAAAAGAGGCCCGGAGTCAAATGCAATCCTGACCTCAAGGGGTGCTAAATCCTGGCTTTCTGGAAGACTTCTGGAGGAAATCTAATGGGAAAAAAAAAACTACACAAGACCTGCCCTTCTCTTGGACTCTTTGCTGGGCATTCAGACACGGGATCCTGGGCTGCGTGTCTCTCTGCTTGGACCCAGGACAGCTCTTCCCAGGGTCTTCTATGTTACTGAGTCTGGGCAGGGAGCTGGCACTGCTCGAGACTAGGACTGCCCACCTGTCCAGACAGGTTGTGGCAGGCCACGGGAAAGACATTCACCTGGACTTTGCTAGGGTTTCCAAAGAGCAAGAAAGCTGGAGACATGGAAAACTTACCCCAAGAAGAGCTTCTACCAGCTGTTCCTGCCCATTCAGCCTTTGCAGAAGGCCTTTGTAAAATCCCATTTTCACCTTTTTGCCCTGGATGACAAGCATGCCAATGCCCTTCAAAACAAGAGCAACGTTCTTCCCACTCGCAAGGCAGCAGGAGAGAAGGTACATGGTCTCTTCTATGCAAGCCTCTACTGTTTTCCGATCAACGGAGAAGGCCGAGGCTATGCGAGCATACTTCAGGGGCTCAGCTTGCTTATGACCTAGGCAACAACAACAGAGCAACGCAGTCACCAACACAGCACTGCAGCAGGCTCAAGCAGAGTGTTGGCAACTTGAAGCTCTCCCAGCAAGACCATGCTCCAGCGCTGTTTTCTTCAGCCCTCTGGGAAAGTCCATAAAGGAAGCTGATGTCATCCCTCCCTGGTAGAAGTTCAAAACTCTCTGCAGCCTCATAGGCCAAGGGTACAGTGATGCTTCCTTCCTGGCCAAAGCAGAAAGAAAGAGTCTCAGCCATCTCTGATGACCAGGAAGCAGGATGGCAGGACAAGGAGAGGAGAGAAGGGGTCAGTTCCCAGGAGAACGCAGTGGTCACCAAAGCACACGATCCCACAGGATGATGTGAGATCTCATTAATTGTGCCCACACACTCCGGGCATGTCAGGTTTGAAGAGACTTAGCTGTGCTGCATCACAGTGGGTGCAATGAAGAAGGAAAACACATGGACTGCACAACAGCCCTTAGTCTTACCGGGTCAGTCTTCATTAGAGATGAACATTAATTAATCATAATCATCACCTTAAACTTTCTGGTTGCCCCCAGGCCCTCAGAACTGCACGGTGCATCCTTCCCCTCCACCTCCCAGCCCCGCCCCCCAACCTCCCACACACACACACTAGAGTTCCCTTCTGTCGCAAGGCTCTCTGTGGCTGGCTTCTACCCACTTCTCACCAGAAGCGATTTCTAAAAGACGGCAGCAATGCTACTGTTTGCCCTTACAAGGTCTGCTGTGCCATAAACATGGAACAACAGCTCCTACCACATCAGATTAGAAGCAGCAGCCCCCGAACATCTGGCATGGAGCCCACTGTTAAGGCAAGTGCGCGAGAGAGAGAGAGTTTCCTTTGCTTCTGCGTGGTGATACCATGGTAATAAGAGAAAACAGAAGCTGGTCCCAGGACCAGCCAGGTTGTATTGTCCCTGGTCCTGCCAGGCATGGCAAAGCAGCAATTATCCACACCCCACACATGCTGCCAGGCAAAGCCAAAGTTTCAATCTGTCCTCTTACCAGGAACATAAGCCTTGTCATCGGTGAGGCCATGAAGCTCTGCAAGATTCTTTGAAAGGTGAAACATGGGTCTGCGAACAGTCAGAAGACCATTCTTTCTATCAACAACCTGCTCTGTAACAACGCTGAAGGTCCCAAGTCGAATAACCCTCACGTCCTGTGAACAGAAGCAAAGAGGAGAATTAGAAGCACCGGAGATGGACAAACAGACTGTGCACTTGTCAGAGCATGACCATAGTGCTCTGGGCCCTGCCCACTCCTGGTGTGCAAAGGGGCAAGAGGGAACCCTCTGGAAAGCTTGGGAGAAGCCTTGAAGAAGCCCTTTGGGAGAACTTTCCAGATGCTTTCCTACCCCTCCTCCTCCTCTCCTTCTCCAAAGGGCAAGTAACCATCCCTCACATCCGGAAGATCCATCAACGGGTTTCCAAGAACAGAGATAACCTCAGAAGAATGTGCCAGGCTCCCTCTTTGGCCTTTCACTCTGCCAGAGGGGCCTAGACAAGACCCAGGAAGCCTCGGACCCTTCCTCCAACAGAAACTGGACTGCAGATCTCTCATCAGGGCTGACGGGGAGGAAAAGGGTGGCAGACTCACCTTGTTCCGCACCAGCTGCTCCATAATGTAGGCTGACACACCTCCCCAGATACGCAGACTCTCTGGAAAGCAAGGGAAATACTTGTCATGCTCTGGGTTGGCTAGCTCACAGCTGTTCAGCACACACCTAACCAAGGAGATGACAAGAGCAGGCAGAATCCAAGAGACACCCCCTCCCCCAAACTAACCCCATGCCTGACAGGAACTGCAGAGCTGAGGCAGGCACTGCCTTCAGGCTAGAACCTGCCCTCTGACCCCAGCAGAGGTCTGCACCCAAACGAGAGGCCTGGAGAGGCACAGACATGCAGATCCTGCCACCCAACATCCACAGTGCACCTCCCAGCTCAAGGCCTGCTCTGCCAGGCTGGAGGTTACCAAGGCATCCAGGGGGAAGGACAACACGCAGCGGCTGGGCTGCCACACAGAAAGCCAAGCTGACCTGAGGAAAAGCTTGGGGATTGGCTGCGAGAACATGCAATCGCACAGACTGGCCACAGCCACTAGGAGCTGCAGGACACTGCAGCCATGCTCAGATGGGTCTCCTTGCCTTGCAGATGCAGCTCTTGCAGGGCAGTCCCCTCCCTGGGATTTCCACCCCACAGAGGACAGTGCTGTGCCTGTGGCAGTGTGGGAGTGCTAATTTCCCCTCTTCCGGATCCCTGCACATACAGGCTCAGCAAGGCCCCCGGAGCAGCTCCAGGCTCTGCATGGCCACTGGAGCAGCTCCACCCCTTTCCCCAGCTGACAGCAGGGGCAGGGGAGGGCCAGGACGCAGCAGCCCTGGCAGTCACATTGCCACCTGCGCCAAAAGGTACCATCAGTCGGGGCTCCTGGGGAACGCAACAGCCCGTCCAGCTACCCTCACAGCCCCAGGGCTTCCACAGCCATGGCCAGAGCCCAGGCTCTTGACAACAACCCTTGTGAAGGAGCTCCCAAAGGCCTTACCCTGGGGAGGGAGTGTTGGCACCCCTGGCCCACGCAGCATCCCGTGGCCAGCATCCCAGAGCTCCATCCTTGTCCTCCTTGCTCTGGCTTCACCCTGCAGCAGGAAGGTGCCTTCCCAGTCGGCTCCTCTCTGCTCTCCTCCTCCTCCACACTTCAGCACAGCCCTTGTGCTGCCCTGCAGCCACCCCTCGGCGGCTCCCGCTCACGGTCGGCGACTCCTGGCAGCAGAGCAGTGCCGAGAGCAGCCCCAGCGCCTGGGCTCCCCACGGCCTCGCTGGGATGTGTGAGGAGGGGCTGGGGTCACGCGGGAGGCGGGAGATGTTGCTGTGACACGGGATGTCCCCTGTGTGCACAGCCCATTTCACAGAGGGGCAGAGCCCCACCTCTGCCCCAGCGCCCCCACCCAGGGCTGGCCCTGCAGCACTCAAGGGCTGCACGGGGGGGTTGTGCGGCTGTCCCAGCCCCGACGCAGGCCATGCCGCAGGGAAAACCCCACTGGGGTTCCCAGATGGGCTGGGCCCTGCAGCTGCGTTCACCCCAGCCATAGCCCCCATGCATGGCCAACCTGGCTGTGAGGGAGGGCAGTGGGGCACTGCACTGTGCCCACCTCACAGTGACACAGCGGAGGCTGCTGCCGTGGTGGTGGCAAGGAGGATCTGCCAACTGACTGCATTCCAACCCCTAGCAATGACCTGGCACGGATCAAAGCGTTGTTCTCAGCACTCGAAAAAATGGTTCCTTCCCTTGCCAGTTAGTCTGTTCATGAAACTTGCAGGGAACCACTGTTAAGCACCGTTCAACCTGGAGAGGTGTTTTTGACCTACTGCCTGCAGCAGCACCTTAGGGTCTGGGAGGGAAGGAAACTGATCTGTGAGAGGGATAAACTGCCACCCAGGAAGTCCTTGTGGGAGGACAGCCTGCAGCCCATCCACCTGGGGAGCACTCTTAGCAGATTCCCTGTCCATAGAATTTGGCAGGAGAGTCACGGATGGTGGAGAGGAGGATGCCAGGCTTTGAGAACATAGGCATACGTGGGGAACCCATCAGCAATGCTCATCCCCTTCCTGCAGCACCCCTCAATGTAGCCAGCATGGGTCTTCGCTCAGGGCAGTGGTGGGATTCAGCTGGTGGCCCCAGGCACCAAGGTCCATCGGAGATGCCCTGTGGTGTCTGTCCAGCATCTGCTTGCCAGGTCCTGCCTGCTGTAGGCACTTTTGCTGGACACCCAGGCATCTCGTGAGGCTCAGGAGGAATCCATTTAGGCCACTAAATGGACTACCTGCCCTGAATTATGCTACGTGCGCCACAATGCAGGGGTGTACATGTGTCTAAGCTTCCTAAGGAATGGAGCTCTGAGGGCTGCAGGGAACTCAGTGACTAAGGAGAAGGTTATTTCTCCCAGGCTGGGGCAGCTAGTACATTTCCTATGGCCAGGGAATCCCCCAGCTGATGCTATGGAAGAGGGGGTGTTGCTCATCATTGCCCAGTGTGAGCTTGCAGTCACTTGCACACGGCTTGGATCACCTCAGATTTCACTTAGTGTTTCCATGTGAGCAACTGATTCCTGTCCTCCATCGCCTTGGACTAGAATGGCAGTGGAGACAAGGAGCTTGCATGCACGCATCTCTTTGGGGCACACGGCAGCTGAGGGACGAGCAATCCCAGAACACAAAGTCACTCCTTTGGCTGGGCCTTTGCTCCTGAGCTGCACCAGGCTCCTGGCTCAGAGGGAGCTCACAGTAGCCTGGCAGCACTGCACAGAGCCAGCTCTGGCCAGGAGCAGCTCCTCTGGGAGGGGAGATTTCCTCCGGGAGAAATCCACATGGCCCTTTCCGTGGGAAGTCTCTGGCTGCAGGGCAGTGCTGCTGAGGTTACCAGAGGGCTCATCGAAAACTAGCACATCGCACAGCGGATGGGATCTTTCCTGAGAGCTCTCATCCTCTTCGGTGTGCATCAGGTGGTGTTGCTTCAGGGCAGGCCTTTGCTGCCACATCGCCAGAGGGACGGGGCATCATGGCTACACCCAGCATGCTCCGGTCCCCCACAGCTAAGGCAGCACTGTG
Source organism: Rhea pennata (assembly GCF_028389875.1). Classification (NCBI taxonomy): domain Eukaryota; kingdom Metazoa; phylum Chordata; class Aves; order Rheiformes; family Rheidae; genus Rhea; species Rhea pennata. The sequence continues at coordinate 3,765,016 of NW_026907677.1, forward strand.
GATCGGCAAAAGCTGACTCCTGTCCTGCTTCCATGGTAGGACCCGTGAAGAGGCAGTGCCCATAGAGCTGTATGCCCCAGCTCACCAAACCCCTGTGTAGCAGACTGTTCTTGCTGCACTGCTTCTAGAGCGGCACCAGTTATTGGCCTTGTCACACAGGCTGAAGGACCGTGTGGAGCCTGAAAGCAGAGTTGTGGCTGACCCTTGCATGGTGAGGTCACAGCTGCACACACATTTAGTGACAGGGTAAACTCCAGATCTTAACATGTCAAAAAGATGCCTTCAGAAGCAGCTCTAAGAAACGGACTCGCTCACGGGTGTTGCACAGATCTCTGCTTTGAACACACAAGGAGCTATGGCACCTCTGGGAGAGGAGGAAGCCATTCCACTTTCTTCTGCACTTGGGAACTTCTCTCCTTCCACTTCAAGAGCCAAGGACACTCTGGAAAGAGCAGGTGGCATTCGCTTATGGCCAGCACCTTTCCAGAGATTTCAGCCCCAGCTTGCCTCTATGAGACAAAAGAACATCAAGCAAGGAAGCAACGAGGGAGCGTTTGGCTAGCAGGTGATGAACACAGTCTTAATCACACATAAAGAGGGAAGGATAGTTTTTAGGCACAGACAGCCATCACATTCCTCCCTTTCCAAACTCCCAAGTCCCTTTTCAGGGATGGTCGCTTCCCAGCTGTGCACCCGTGTGCTCCTGCATCCAAATGTAAGCAGAGGCAAGAGAGCCACAAAGGTGCTTTGCTTTGACCAAGCAGGAAGCAGCTCAGCAAAGCTTCCCGATGTCAGTATTAAGCTGGGATTGAGACTCCTATTTCTCACTTCCATGGCTAGGTTTCTATTTCTGATCTCCTGCTCCTCGGAGATGTAAATCCAAGAGACGTACCACATACCTCTCAACGCAACTAAGAGCAGACTAAACGGGTGTGTCAGTTTTGTACTGGAAGTCAACTAAGCTTGTGCACTGGGGGCTTTGAAGTGTTAGCCAACAGCTAGGAGGGAAAGAACAGAAGCAGTATAGTGCACTGTGCTCAGCACGGTCCAGAAGGAAAACCAGGGACAACAGGAAAGCTCTGTGAAAGTGCCATCCATCAAAGAATGCTCCCCCTCCCTCTGGGAAAAACGACTGGCATGAGTGCATAAAAGGAAGAAGGCAAATATTTATGGTTGCAAATACTCAGTCCTAGCTACTGGAGAGAAATACCGCAAGTGTTACAGAATCACAGAATCAGGGAATGGTTGAGGTTGGAAGGCACGTCTGGAGGGCATCTAGTCTAACCCCCCTGCTCCAGCAGGGTCACCTAAAGGACATTGCACAAGATCAGCCCCAGGCAGGTTTTGACTGTCTCCCCTTGAAGGAGACTCCACAACCTCTCTGGGCAACCTGTTCCAGTGCTCTGTCACTCTCCCAGGAAGGAAGTCTTTCCTCATATTTCAGGTGGAACATGCTGTGTTTCAGTTTGTGCCTGTTGCTCCTTGTCCTATTGCTTGTCCCACCACTGAAAAGAGGTCCCTTCCAACCTCAACAATTCTGTGCTTCTATGTTTCTGTGAGCAGAAGAGTAGCCCCTGACCTGCTGGCTACTCTTCATAAGGCACCCCAGGATATCATTGGCTGCCTTTGCCACAAGGGCACCTTGCCAGCTCATGGTCATCTTGGTGTCCTCTGGGACCCCCAGGGCTCTCTCTGTGGAGCTGCTTCCCAGCAGGTCAGCCCAGGCAAGTATAGGACGCCCCCTTGCCTTCCTCAGGTGTGGGGAAGCTGGGGCAGGTGGCACCTGCTTCTGGGATGTTGCTCTGTTTGAGTGGAGCTAGAGCAGCAGTCTAAGGCAAGGGCTGCCTTGGCCAGGGCCCCTCTGCGGTTCTGTGGAGACTGATGCCATACAGGGACGGCGCCTGGGTCTGTGAGCCATGTGTCGTTACAGCCTCTGGGCTTCCCCTGCTGCCACACAAGTCAGCTGGAAGAGACTTTTCCCAAGGGCTTGTTTTAGTTCGACCTGATGCCCATATGCAGATCTGCAAGGAGTGGTAAATACTGGAAAGCTAGGTAGAGAAGTGCTCCATTCTCAGCAGGTGGCTGGGTGCCTCCGCAGCCTTTCCTCCAACCATCTCGTGCCTGTTTTGCCCCTTTCTCCCTTTGCTGTTGGCCCTTTAGCAACCGCAGGCTCTGCAGGTGGGCTTCTCCCTTGTGTTCTTGAGAGCAAGCTTTTGGCCAGGCAGGGAAGCAGCCATGGGATCAGGTAGGGACAGTTAGGATTTACAGTTGCATATCCATAATTAGTGATTGCAGTTAGTAAAGGCAGCAGTAGCATGGTATTTCTCTGGCTTTTATAACCATGGAGATGCCTATCAGTTAGTTTCGTGCAAGGAACAGCAGAGTTTTGGTTAGGAAATGTGGGAGGGATCCTAAGCCATCGGGACAGATGCCACTTCCTCACTGGAGGAGCTGGCGGGGTGGATCTCAAATGTGGGCCAGAGAGCCCAGGAGGGGCAACTCTCCTGCCTTTGCCATGGCCAGACTGCTGGCGCTGGCTGGGGCTTCTCTGGGCCAGAGCAAGAAGGAGTGCAAGAGTAAGTTGTGCAAGCTGTCCCACTGTTGCCAAAGGGCTGGTAGAGATCTGTTGCTTTGCCAAAAAAATTGATGGTCTCACATGAAAATCCACCATTTTTGTCAGCTAGCTATTGCTGCTGTGAGATGGTATTTAGAGGGAAAGTGGCACACAGAAGCATCTCTCTAGTCAGCCTTCTTCCTTAAGGCATTTGAGACTGCTCCACAGAAGTACACTTGTAAGATGAGGAGCAAGGTCACAATATCTTAGCAAGTATCTTAGGTGTGAATACTTGTGGTGTGGTGGTCTTTGGAGAAGGGCAGGCGAGTTCTTGGGAGCTGACTGTCAAGTGACTGAGTCCTTCCCATAGCAGATCTGTTTGGAGGAGTCCCTTGGAATGGGAGCAGCAAGGCAAAAATGCCCTGCAAGGGATGCGCAGCCTGGGTCTCTTTTCCTTCCACATGCAGTCTCTGCAAGTTACCCACACCATCCTGCTGTAGCGTGACCTGCCTCTGATGCAATGGGGAAATAAGAAAGCACCCCATGTGTAGACAAATTGTGCTAGGTGTGGTGTGTTTAGGTGCTGACACTGCTGACCCTGGCAAGGTGGCAAGGTGCCAGATTTTGCCTGCACTTTCTGGGGGTGTGAGGAGCCCCACGTAGCTGTAGCTGCATTGCTCAGAGTAGCTGGAGTCAAGGCAGTGGTGGTGAGCACATCCATCCTACCACTAGCCTCCCAGCTGTTTGGCATGCATGCCCCCTCTCTTCTTGAAGCATTTTACCACCGGCTCCATTTGGGAAGGCCTAAATTCAAGAGCTGTGTCATGGCACGTACTGCTCTGGTGATGGCTCAGTGCCACATTTTCTCCTCTACCATCACCCCCTGAATTCTCAGAGGATGATCAATAGCAAATGGCAAGTCATCATCAAGGCCAGGGCCCAGGTCTCTGTGCTCTCTGACTGACTGTCAGTACTAAGAAAGGGAAATGGCAAGACCAATTTCCCCCTTTTCTGATTTGTGCCTAGAGTGACAGAGTGGAGATGTCCGAGGACCTAGAGAGAGTCTTGGCAGGAGATGAAAGCTGTTTGTAGAAGACTGTTATGTTTGGAGAGATAACAGCATAATCAAGGGACATGGGAGTGGCCCAGGTGAGCTTCTGCTCTGGGAGGTTTTGCACTTCCCAGTCTCTTGTGACTTGGCAACAGATAGGCCAGTAGCAGGTATGTCGATGCCGTTTGCACTTGTGAGGCGAATTGTGCCTCTGAACCTGGCAGGCCAACAGCATGCCCCTAGCTTTGGTGATGACGGTGAGGTCCCGTGTGTCTCAGCGCCTCATAAACAGGGAGCAGGCCCATTGCTGCTGCTTGTGCTTTTGCGGTCAGTTGTGCATCAGTATGTGATTGGCAACCAGCACGCACATTGCTGCTGTTTGTGCTTGGTTAGGTCAATTGTGCCCGAGTCCCCAACAGGCCAGGAGCAGATCTATGGCTTCATGGCTGACTGTGAGTGAGGTCACCTCAGCCTCAGTAGCTGGCAGTTCAGCTCGATCCATATTGCTGATGGTTGTGTTTTTGAAGTCACTGGGCATCAGGATCTGCTAGGCCACCAGCAGCCATATTGCTCCCTTTTGTCCTGGACAGGTGACTTTTGCTTCAAGGAAGAGCATCAAGCACCTTTCTGCTTTTGTGCTTGTGAGGTCCCTTGTGCCTCTGTGCCTCATAGGCCAGCAGCAAGCACATGGCTTCAATGCAGGCTCTGAGGTCACTTCCGTTTCAGCATGTGAGAGGCCAGTGAGGGGCATGTGGCTTCTGTTCTTGCTTGTGCGGTCACACTTGCTTTACTATCTGATCGGGCAGCAGATGGCACGTGGCTTTGGTGAAGACTGTGAGGTCACCGCTTCCTGAGAACAGGATAGGCAAGCGGCAAGCAAACTCCTTTGAATGCACGTGAATACACGTTCTTAGGCTGCTTGTGCACCCGTAAATGGCAAGGACGAGGCAGACACGTCACTGCTGTTTGTGGTCATGAGGTCCCCGGTGCCTCAGTGCCTGACAGGGCAGTGCTAAGCCCCTGCCTGATGTTAGTGCTGGTGAGGTCACTTCTGCCTGAGCCCCTCCGAAGCCTGTGCCAGGCTCATGGCTGCCGTTCGTGGCTGTAAAGTCACTTGTGCGCCAGCGCCTGCTAGGCCAGTGCCAGGCCCATGGCTGCTGTTCATGGTGGCAGAGTCACTTGTGCCGCAGTGCCTGATAGGGCAACGCTCGGACACTTGCTGCTATTTCTGGTTGTGAGGTCACTTCTGCCTGAGGCCCTGATAGGCCAGTGTCAGGCCCATGGCTGATGCTTGGGATTGGGAGGTCACTTTGGCCTCAGGGCCTTACAGGCCTGTCTGGGCCCATGGCTGAGGTTAGTGGTTGTTTGGTCACCTGTGCACAAGTGCCTGATAGGCCAGTGCTGGTCACATGGCTCCTCTTTGTTGTTGTGAGGTCATTTCTGCCTCAGTTGCTGACAGGGCAATGCGAGGATCCTAGCTGCTATTAGAGCTTGTGAGGTCACTTCTCCTGAGGCCCTGATAGACCAGTGCTAGGCCCATGGCTGATGTTAGGAGCTGTGACATCACTTGTGCCTCATTGCCTTATAGGCCTGCTGCTGTTGTTGGTTGTGAGGTGACTTGCACACCAGTGGCTCAGAGGCCAGTGCTGGTGATGTGATTGATGTTTTGCTTGTGAGATCACTTCTGCCTGAGCCTTAATTGCCAGTGCTATGGGCATTGCTGCTGTCAGTGGTCGTGAGGTCACTTGTGCCTTGGTGCATGATAGGTCAGTGCCAGGCACACAGCTGTTGTTTGTGCTTCTAAGGTCACTTCTGCCTGAGGACCTGATAGGTCAGTGCTAGGCCCATAGCTGGTGTTTGTGGTGTGAGGTCATTGTGCTGCAGTGACTGACAGGCTGGTGTTAGGCCCCTGGATGTTACCTGTGGCTGTTCCTCAGTGCCTGATAGACCAGCGGTAGGTTCAGAGCTGCTGTTTCAGATGTGATGAACCTTATGGCTCAGTACCTAACAGGCTGGTGCTAGGCATGTGGCTGCTGTTTGTGACTGGGAGGTCACCTCTGCCTCAGTGTCTGATAGGACTGTGCGAGGCCCATGGCCGACGTTTCTGGTTGTGAGGTCACTTGTGCAGCAGTAACATCTCTGAGGGCGGTAGGCCTTTGGCTGCCTTTTATGGCTATGCGTTCTCTTGTGCCCCAGGGCCTGACAGGGCAGCGCTGGTCATCTAGCTGTTTTGTGTGGCAGTGAGATCCCTTGTGCCTTGGTTCCTGACAGGCCACTACTAGGTTCTTGGCTGCTGGTTTTGGCTGTGAGGTCACTTGTGCTCCTTTGCCTGAGAGCACAGGGCTGGTCACACAGTTGAGGTTTCTGCTTGTGAGGTCACTTCTCCTGAGGCTGTAATGGCCAGGGCTGTGGCCCTTGCTGCCTGGTTTGATTGTGAGGTCACTTGTGCCTCAGTGCCTGATAGGCCAGCACTGGTCACATGGCTGGTGTTTGTGGCTGTGAGGTCACTTGTGCACCAGTGCCTCATAGGCCACTGCTGGTCATGTGCTAGCTCTTTATAGTTGTGAAGTCACTTGTTCCTCAGTACCTAATAGACCAGTGCTGGTCACATGGCTACTGTTTGTGGTTATGATGTCAGTTCTGCCTGATGACCTGATGGGCCAGTTGCAGACCAATGTCTGCAGTTTGTGTTTATGAGGTCACTTGTGCACCAGTGCCCAATAAGACAGTGCCACGCACAGAGCTCTTGTTTCTGCTTGTGAGGTCACTTCTCCTGAGCCCTCATAGGCACATCCTGGTCACTGTGCTTGTGAGGTCAGTTCTGCCTCAGCATCTGATTTGCTGGTGCTGGGCCCATTGCTCCTCGTGGTTCTTGGGAGGTCACTGGTGCCTCTGGCCTGATTGGCCAGTGGTGGTCATGTGCTTGCTGCTTGTGCTGTTAGATCGCTTCTGCCTGAGGCCCTGATTGGCCATACCGAGGCCCTTGGATGGTGTTTGCGGTGACAAGGTCACTTGTGCCTTGGTGCCTAATAGGCCAGTACTAGGCCCATGGTTGCTGCTTGTTGCTGTGAGATCATTTCTGCCTGAGGCCGTGATAAGGCCGTGCTGGTCCTGGGGCTGGTGCTTGTGGCTGTGACATCGCTTCCACCAGAGGCCCATGGATACGTTTGTGTTTGTGAGGTCTCTTCTTCGTCAGTGCCTGATGGGCCATTGCTGGTCATGCGGGTGCTGTTTGTGGTTCTGAGGTCACTCTTGCCCCAATGACTGGTAGCCAGTACAGTGAGGTCCCTTGTGCCTTAGTGCGTGACAGGCCAGTGCCAGGCACACAGCTGCTGTTTGTGGTTCTCTGGCTGCTGTTTGTGGTTCTGAAGTCACCTCTGCCTGAGGCCCTGACAGGCCAGTGGTGGTCATGTGACTGCTGTTTGTGGCTGTGAGGTCACTTGAGCCTCAGTGCTGGGTAGGCTGGCCCTGGTCACATGACTCATATTTGTGGGTGGTAGGTCCCTTGTGCCTCAGTGCCTGATAGGTCAGTAGCAAGCACAGGTTTTCTATGCAGATGGGAGATTACTTCTGCCTCAATGCCTGATAGGCCATGAGCAGGCACATGACTTTTAAGCTGACCTGGAGATCACGTTTTCTCAGTAGCTGATACTCCAGGCACAGGAACATTGTGCGTGTTGTCTTTCTGAGCTCGGTTCTGTCTCAGGACATTGATAATATTTTCTGTTTTCTTGTTTTCAATTGTGGGCTGTGTCGATGAGCATCAGGTGTGAGGTTTTGCTGGTGATGCTCACCAGGGAGGTACTAAAACCAGGGCAGCATGAGTCAGGGGAGCTTTCTTAGGAAATGTAAAATGGGTTCACCACTAGTGGAAATTCTGGAAGACTGGTATAAAATAAACATACTTCAAATGTCAGTAAGGGTAGAGTAATCACCCTCCATCAGGAAGAATGGCCACTGCAGACTTGAGAAGGGGACAACCTCTGAGTATGGCCTCTGGGTGGTTCATTTGGAGGCTGGGAATTGGTCTACTAGTATATTTCGGATAACTGGGCATTTATGCATCCTGGAGGATTCAGAGATTGAAGTCAGCGAAGACGCAGGCCTGTGCAGCAAATGCTGCGAGACATGAGGAATAGCTCTGCTCCTGCTTCTCCTCCCTCTGAACCTGCTTCTGCTCAAGCTTCTAACCTATATTTGTCACTTCCCATGGGAAAATAGTATGCCACTTTGCAAGCGCCTATGACTGGAGCTGTGATTCCTAAGCCAGGTGTGGGCAGGCCAGTGACACCAGTCCAGCAGCCGCCCACACTGGTCCTTTGTGTCTATGTTTATTGGCCATGGGCTCTGGGAGATCTAATTCAAAGGGCCCAGCAAATGCCCCAGGTGCAGGAAGACCTACAGAAGGCAGCTTGACTGCTTTCTACAAGAGTAGAGGGACAGCGATCCAGTCTTAGCAGTAAGAACTGCAGGACTAATGGCCATTAACTCAGGAGAGGTACTTTCATTAGCAAAAGCGTGAGGAACACCCGAGCAATTTTTGGAGTAGCTTGAGGCAAACCCCATTAAGCTCTGGAGGAATGTCTGTGGGAAATATTAATGGAAGGCTGGCAGTGAGTGCATTTGTCCTGCCAGAAGCCCCAGGAATCCAGGAGTATTTTGGAAAGCATGTTCTATGGTGGCAGGGAAAGAATCTACAGAAGGTACAATCGTTAGCAACTTTCCTATACAGTGGAAGGTCAGAAAGAGAAGGGAAAACTACAGCAGGAGGAAGCGAGTATGTTGGTCACAGCATTAAGAGGAATTCGAAAGATGCAAGGAAGGGGAATAAATGTGAGAGGATGAGGCCCAAGAGGACGAGGGACCAGAGGAGCAGGAATGGGTTTAAAACAGAAACCTTTTCCTGGGAGGCTGAGCAGGGAATGGAGCCTGGGGTTGCTGATTTGATTCCAAATGGAATTACAGTATAATGTCCTTCCCTTGTAATACCCCTGCACTGCCTGTCAGGAAATCAGAATTGGACCCCCATGGGAACACTGGCATTCTGTTGGAATGATGCTGTGGAAACCCTCCAAGAGCCAACAAGACTCAAGGACAAGGGAGAGAGGATCTTGGGAAACAGTATTGCAAAGGGCAACCGGCTCCAGCCAAATAACCGTGAGGAAACCACAACACTTTAAAGAACATGAGGAACAGAGAGGACAAAAACAGCAGAATAACCCAGAGGAACCTACAAGTTCATTAGGGCTTATTAACCAATTAAAGTGCACTCCCCAAAATAAATAATGAGATCGTAATGACATGATAATGATGTTACCACCTTCTTCTCTGCTTCCTATGCTAATTAGCATGGATGTTCAAGCACAAGCACAGAGCAAGTATGTGATGTGTTAAAACTGTAAACAACAGAAAAATCTGTATAAAGTACTTCCTGAAAAGTGTTTATAGATAAAGAATGAGAAAGGGAGAAGGTGTGCTAGCTTTGTGGATCTACCACCAAGCACCCATCCCTGTGCAGAAATGAAATAAACAAGTATCTCGATCCTGTGCGTCTATTGGTTGCTTGCACATCCGGTAAAAGAACCCAGTTTGGGGACAACACTGGTACGGCCCCAACCAAGCCACCATGCCTCTGGGTCAACATGCCCTGTCCATGCTCCTTTTCCCATGGAACAGTCTGGCTCGCTTGCATCGCTTATCTCCTCAAAATCTGCTGCATTTTCCCATGCAGTAGGTGTGCTCTGACACTCTGTTTCTGTGTACGATCTGGTCGACACAGTTTTCAGTTTACAGCCTGTTTGCATGTGTTCACAGATGTCTGTCTGCATTGATACATAGTTATTAGTTACATGGCAGCCTATTCCACCTGGGTCTGTATTCTCTTCCAAATTTCCTTTTCACCAGCACTCAACAAGCCCAGAGGACAGCACCAGCTATCACTTAGGCTCCACATGGCCAGGTATGCTGGGAGGCTGCTGGAGACTCTCTGGGAGCTCCATTTACAACAGTCTTACAGATAGTCCAGCACATGCACCAGGTTTTTGGCTTGTGCATACAGATGGTTACAGACCTATATTTTTGAGTTTCATTTCATTTGCCCTCTCCAGGTTCTTTTTCACTTCTGTGCCCTTCAAGCACCCAAATGCTGTGCTTTCTCAAGAAACTGAATACTAGTATAGGAAGGACCCCCTACCTGAATCTCTGAAGAGCTGCTTCTGTAGAACTGAAAACATTTATGGTGGCTGAGTCAAGACACTCACTTGGAGGCAGCCTTCCCCCACCTCCTGCACACACCGACTTAGAAGACAGATGTATGGCTTTGCCTAGGAGAATAAATCCAGTGATTTCAACAGAGGTTTTTTTTTCTCTTCTTGTTCTCCATTTCCTCCTTTATTCCCATAGCGAGATAGCAGAAAATCTTGCTCTTTTAGCAGGGTTCCCTACTTTTACACACCTGCTTTCTGCACCTTTCCAATACCCTCTGTCTTCCCACCGACATCCCCACACACACCCCAGTTCCTTTCCTTTCCTCCAGCAGCATGCTAAGATTGAGAAAGACTAAGTGGGGTCAGAAAAAATAAAATAACGAGATGCAAGCATGAACAGCAGCGGCAAGGCAAACAAGGTGAGGTATGAAAATGCTTGCAAACCATGTCAGTCACCCAGAAGAACTTGTGTCCTTCCAAATCTGCAAAGTGAAAATGATCTACCAAGTGAAGCAATTCTGAATGCCTGTGGAATTTGGTTCCTCTGGTTCTGCATGTTGCCAAGGACAGCCGTCTGCAAGAAGCACTTGGGAGAGGGCCAAGCCTTGCAAGAGGCAGCCTTGGCTGGAGCTGAACCCTTGCAGGAGGAGCAGGAGAGAGCAAGGCAGGGCTCTTGAGGGTGCTCTGCTTCTTCTGCTAGCCAGGCTGGCTGGGCAGAGGCTTTCTTGGTGTGGGGCAAGAGATGTGCAACGGCAGCAGCCTTGGGCACCTCCAGGCATGTCCTTGCAGGCTGCCAGGCCGAGCATGCAGCCAGCCTGCCGGCAAGCAGAAACCTCCTGCTCTTTGCCAGCACTTCCCAACTGCTTCTCGGCAGCTCCGTGCAGTCAGGCAGAGGCCGTGCAGGCTTTTAAGGCCAGTGTCATAGCTCAGCTCTGCATCTTTGTGAGCATGTGTGCAGAAGCTCGTGAGCCCTGTGCATCACGTCAGCCAAGGCAGCCTGTGCCTCCAGTGGGAGCAAGCTGAACTCCTGCTGCACTGCTTTACTGCGTGCAGCTGCTGCTGTTGCACTTGAGGGCAGAAGGAAAAATAGGGTAGAGGCAGTTGTGTTGGTATGAGTGGCTGCTGAAGAGCAGGCAAGCTGAGGGCTGTGTGCAAGCAAAGCTCTGGCTGCATGCCGCCTGGCTGAGCTGGACCCAGAGCTGCTCTCTGCCCCTCAGCACAGAGCTCACAGGCTCCGTGGGGGCCTTGGAGCATGCCGGTCGGTGTGCTTTGTGCCAGGGAAGATCCCCAGGGCTAGCAAGAAATTCCCACCTGGCCGCAGCAGCTCCTGCCTGCTTCTTTCACCACAGCTCCCTTGACAGATCTGCCTGGTGCTCTCTGGGCGGCTCCCATGCCTTCTGCCTGCCCCTGCCTCCAGCCCCATGGCTCACCTCGCCCCTGCACTCTGGTGTGCCTGACAGTGTGTGTGCAGCCTGGCAGCAGGCGTTTGCTTGCTGCTCCTTGTCCCTCTGCAGGGTCCTTTCCTTGGGACCTGCTACTCTGGCCCCAAGGGCAGCTGCTGCCTCTTCATTGGGCAGCTCTCCTCAGAGGGAGCACCCCAGGGGCTCTGGTCACAGCAGGGACACAGTCCCCATGGAGACAGCCCCATCACCAGGGCCTTGGAGGCACCATGCCACCACCATCACAAAGCCCTGCTGATCACAAAAGGAAATCCCCTCACCAAGGCCCAGTGATCGCTGTGGGCACCCCCATCACAAATCCTTGGCAGTCTCCGTGGGCACACTCATCACCATGGCCTTGCCTCTAAACCTTTGCTTTCAGCCTTGGAGTCTGGCTGCCAGCTGAGAGCTGGGCAGCAGCACTAGTTTTCCCCTCTCCAGCTCTGCACTCCACGCCCCTTGCACAGGCTGCCCTTCTTCACGTCCAGACAGAATGAAATGAACCCTTGAGTTGGAAGACTTGTGTAATGATTTTAATACCATTAATTCATTTTAATTAATGGGCAACCTGTTGTCTCCTGTTGCCTCCTTCAAAAAAGGAGGCTTTCACCACAAATCTCCAATGATTGTCGTGGCCTTAGAGCAGCACTGGAGGCCATGGTCCATTTGCAGTTGCAGCAGGCTTTTACACCCTTTGCCCTGGCACAGTGGGGCAACGAACTTTTTGGCAGTATATTGGGTGCCTCACCATGCAGAGGGAAAGGCCCGCCCATGGGCACTGCCTGAAGGTCCCGGTCCCTCTTGCACTGACTCTCACGCTCCACGATGAAGAGGCAGCATTGCATCATGGTGCTGTTTTGCCAGTTCTCTGCTGGCCAGTGGCCCAAGGCCTGGTTTTATCAAATGTATGACATCCTCAAAACAAAGCGGATATCCTTAGTTGCACCTTTTCTATCACACAAAGAATATTGGCTGTCAATATGCTACAAAAGCAGAGTAGAAAAATAGATGAGTTGTTTTTTTTGGCGGGAGGGGCGGGTAAATGCCAATCCATTCTTATCAGAATACATTCACATTCAGCTTCTGCTGGGATTTCAGAAGTTAAAACTCAAGGGGGCAAAAAATGCCTGTGTCCTCCAGTCCAGCTTTTAGCCAGAGACACATTTCATGCTGATCTTTCACTCACTCCTTGCCAGCATCCATCTCCCAGTACACACAAAGCACAGCCCAGCCTTCTCCAGCTGACGTACAGGGTTCACTACAAACAGGCTGAACACGGGCTGGGGAAGCTCTTAGGGAAGGAACAGCCCTGGCAGGACAGGGTCATTTCCCCATGGAGAGCGGGCTGCATGGCGCAGGGCTGCTCACCCCCAGAACACTTCCCAGGGGCTTTTCAGGAGGAAGCTCCAGGCAGGGATGACAGCAAAGGCAAGGAGCTTCCCCACATCTCTTCTTTCAGGTCCTTGCTGCTGAGGTGGGTGGAAGGGAAAGGAGCTGCAAGCCTGCACAAGAGCCCGAGACTCCAAAGCTGATGGAGAGAGCAGCAGGTCTGCAAGGGAGCCCAGAAAGTGCCTCACTCTACTCCCTCCCTACCCTCAGCACCAGAAGCAAGGGGATCTGTTCCCCATCACTGTGAGCAACTGCCAACATGCAGATGCCCATCAACACTGCCTTGCTGTCAGGAGGCATCTGTGGGTCAGAACTGAGTGCTCAGAGCCCAACTGTGATGGGGCTGTGGGTCAACACTCCCCCGAGGAGATGTCACATTCAGACCCTGAGTTGTCTCTGGGGAGGTGTCCTGAGGGGCTCGAGTGCCGTCCAGCAGGGCACAGCTCTCCCGCAGCCGCTTTGCTGCAATGCCCGAGAGCCTGGCTCTGGCCATGGTCATCAGGAGGCTCTGCACATCCTGCTCCTCATGGTGCCCACAGCCAGGCTGGGCTCAGAGAGGAGCTGGGGACTTGCCCCAGGGAAAGCAGGGATGTCAGCAGGGGCACCGGGACGCTGGCTGCCTCCTGCCTCCAGCCTGGAGCCCCCACAAGCCCTGCTGCACCCGCGGCGTCTCCTCACAGCTGGGACGGTGCTAAGAAAGAGCGACTGCAGCTGGCACCGAGCCGTGGGGCCACCAGGAGAAGGGGCACAAGAGCCGGGGACTCCCAGGGGCTGGAGGTGGCCCAGGCTGGGCCGGGCCTTCCCCAGCCACTGCTGCCACACAGCCGGGCCGTGGCGGCTCTGGCTGCCCCCGTGCGCACGGCCGCTCGCTCTGCCCAGCCCGCGGCCCTCGGCCCCGGCGCAGCAGCTCCCGGCGCTGCGGCTAAAGGCTCCAGGCGGCCCCGGGCCGGGAGACGCTGCCCCGCGGCAGCAGCCGCCTCTCGCCCCCTCCCCGCCCGCAGGGCCCGGGCAGCCCCGCCCCTGCCCCGCCCCTCACCGCCCTCCTCTGGGCCACTGCGCATGCTCCGCCCTGCCCGGCCCCGCCCCTCCCTCTCTGCCCGGCCCCGCCCTTCCCCTCGGGGTCCCTCCCCTCGGATCCCCTCCCCGCCCCTCCCCACCCGCCCCCTGCACAGCGCACGCGCACTGCCGCCTGCCTCCTGCCCCTCCCTGGTGTCCCGCCCCGGGAGGCCATGTCCAATGGGAGCCAATGGGGGAGTGCGGAGTGGGAGGGGCCTTGGTGGGAGGGGTGTCACTTCCGGGTGTGGGGGCGGGGCCTGTGTGCCCATGGCTGCTGGTGCTGGTGTGTGGGGAAATGCTGCTGCCCCAGGGCCCTGGGAGAGTCTGCGGGAGGGGAGGGGAAGGGAGGGGAGAGAGAGAAACCTCTGCACTGTGCTGGGGGCAGCTGCTGCCTGTGAGCATCCCGGGGACACAGCGGATGTTTTCAGCCTGTGCTGCGGCCTGGCAGGTGCTGAGAAGCCCTGAGGTGTGAGAGCTGCAGCACTAGTGACCCCCCAGGCAGCAGGGGAGGAGGGAGAGGAACAGGGCAGCTGCTTCCTGTGCTGCTTCTGCCCCGGGATGTTCTTCCCTGATGGAGAGCTGAAACACCCTGGGTGTGGGTGGGGAAGCTGGTGTGGAAAGTAGATAGGCAGGAGCTGCTGCTGTAGAGCACTGGGGCAGTGCAGCAGGTTTTGTGATTAGCGTGTGGAATTTTGATTTATTTTCAGCTTTAGATTACAAACCTTAGCAGTCTGTCCTCTGCAGTAATGAGGAAAGAAGAGGGCTGTGAAAAGAGCAGGGCCTGAGCCCTGAGGTATGTATATGTAGAGCTCCAGTGCTTTTTTGGTAGCTTCCTCTCTTCTTACAGTTGCTTGGGAGGAAAGTAAAAGGATGGCCACAAACAGGCACTGTCCTTGCTTTTAAAGCCGGAGTAGAAGGTGTGCATTGCTGTGGGAGGCAGAGATACCTAAGCAGAGATACCTTTTTTTCTTGCTTCTGTGTTGCAGCCATTCGTGTTCCCTGGCTGTGGCTGCTTCAGAAAATCCAAGCTATCTCCATTCATTCTTGAATCTGAAGAGAAAATGTCTTTTCCTGTATGGTCAGTCTACTTCTGGCTCCCAGAGTGTTTGATAAGGACAGGACAAGGGTCTCCTGGATGGTGAGTGCTCTCCTGAAGCTGGAGAAAGAGGTGCTTCTGTTCAGGAGCAGGTATTACTACTGCAGCCAGGTATTTAAACTGTTGTCATCCCTGAATGTCACCTTGAGAAAGTTGTAGTGTTCTTTCTGTCTGCTGGCAGGCAGATGCTGGCCAGCTGTGACTGAAGAGAGCTTGGCAGAAACCTGTGTCTTGTCAAAGGTTGGCCTGGAGGTCACACACATGTTCTGCCTGCTTGAGTTTTACTTTTGAAATAGACCCTGCTGAATAAGAATGTATTTTTATAGGCATAGATATATGTTTACCACCTAGCCCCCAATGATTTCTGTTTGGCTTGAGTAGCCTGTTGACAGCAGATATATGGAAGCTGCAGCTAAGGATCTCAGTTCTGTTGTAGGAAGTTTCTGTGCACCTGACACAAAGATGGTCCTGTAGTGATGGTACCAGCAGGGTTTGAGAGCAAAAGTGTTGAAGAGAAGTGCTTTTGTTGAAGAAGATTTGAAGAATCCATACAGTGTTGCCTAGTCTTTTGGCAAGCAAGCAGAAGAAACCTTGGCAACAGCTTTCAGGCTCTGTTCCTGAAGCAGAGCTACTTGCAAGCCTCCATCTTTGTATCTGCTGACCAAATGCTTCAGCTGAGCATTGCCTTCCTCACTGCCAGGTGAGAAATGTGCAGCTGAGACTTACTGAAAGACCTGGCTCCTGAGGCCTCCTTTGGCAGGATGTTAAGTGGGTGCCTGTGAGTTGCTTCTCTTTTTCTGGAGATTACAGAAGGTAGAGATTTGCATGTTTCCTCCCGACCTGAGCTGGCTTAGTAATGTTTAGGGTGTTGCTTTCCTTGAGGAAGGAGGCAAGCTTTACATCTAGGCTGGGGTGGTCTGTTGTTAGTAACAGCAGAAACCTTCGGTGCTCGATGGGGCCTCTACTGGGTGGCCTGTGATGGAGAGGCTGAATTTGCTGTGAAGGGAGAAGTAGCTGTGTGTGAGCAGTGTGTTGCCTGGGGGAGGTGTGAGGTGTTGCTGACATGCTGCAGTGGTGGCAGTAGCTGCTGCTGGAGAGACCTTCCCGTGTTTGGAGATGATGCATGAGGTGTGTGGAGGGAGGAACTTAGGGACTGGAAATATAACGTTGGAGTGCAGGGCACTGGGTCTCTGAGAGGCTTCCCTGATGCTGCCAAACCCTGTTTTGCCTGTTTTCTCCTCAGCGTGGTGGCATGTATGCATGACCCTGGCCAGACTTTGGGAAAGAAGTAAAGATCAGGAGTTGCACATTATTCAGTTAGATGATATGCCTTAGTGTTCTTAGGTGGCATGTGCCTTGGAAACTCTGGTTCCACTGCTGAACCATGATTACTGCAACTATGTGGACTTTCATCCCTTCTTGTCTCTTTGTGACTGTGTGTGTGTGGCCAGGGGGCTGCGGAGGTGTCGTGGGGGCTAGCCCTAGGCATGATAAGTCTGTGGTGAGTGAGTATGGGAGGACCTGCTATTTCCAGTGCAAGCAGGATGGATCCAAAATCAGTCGAGTGACCTGGACTGCACTGTTTTCTGGTTGTGTGCCTCTCCTCATGAGCAGCAGCAAGAGCATTTCACCTGAAAGTGTTCAAATCCCTTGGTCAGAAGTCTAAATCAGCCAGTGCATTTGTGGTACGATAGCTTCTGTTGGAAGCTATGGATTAGCACAAGCTCTGTCTGAGAAAAGGGAGGGGAAAGAAAAAAATGGGAGAGAAAAATCCCTTCTGGCTCTTTATTGGCAGAAGTGGCTTTGTCAGGATTTTGTGAAAGGGAGGATGCATGTTAAAGTGCATGAGAGAGGCCTGAGAGTGGTAGTGAAATTTCTAGGTGTAGACTGACTCATGTTGTCATAGTGTTGACCTCTGCAGCGTCTGGCTGTTTGCAGTGCTGGTGGATGATAAATTGCTTGTGCCCCCTTAGGAGCCCTTTGCTGCAATCAGTGTAGAGTTTAGAGAAGACTCTTCGATAATCCCTTTGTAACTGTTCGGTGGGTGGGTGTATTTTGTTGTTGTCGTTTCTTTGATGATGGCGGAGCTTCTTTGTGAAAGTAAGGGTATTTGTAGGAGCTCCTTAGGTGTTAAAAAAAAAATCAAAGAAGCCAAGAAGCAGGTAATCCTCTCCCTGCAGCCTAGCCCAAAGTAATAATTTTCTAGTTGCTTTATTTGCTAGTTTGCTGGTTCATTACACCAAATCACAGAATGAATAAGGTTGGAAGGGACCTCTGGAGATCATGTAGTCCAACCTCCCTGCTCCAGCAGGGTCACCTAGAGCATGTTAGCCAGGGTTGCATCCAGGTGGGCTTTGAATCTCTCCAGAGAAGGAGACTGCACAACCTCCCTGGGTAACCTGTGCCAGTGCTCTGTCACTCTCACAGGAAAGAAATTCCTCCTCATATTCAGGCGCAACTTCCTGTGGTTCAGTTTTTACCTGCTGCATGGCACTACTGAGAAGAGTTTGTCCCCGTCCCTTTGACACCCTCCCTTCAGATACTTGTACACATTGATAAGATCCCCCCTCAGTCTTCTCCTCCCCAGGCTAAACAGGCCCGGCTCTTGCAGCCATTCCTCATAAGGCAGATGCTGCAGTCCTGTGATCATCTTCATAGCCTTCCGCTGGACTCTCTCCAGTAGCTCCTTGTCTCTCTTGTATTGGGAGCCCAGAACTGGATGCAGTACTCGAGATGAGTACGGATACAGAAATAGCTCATTTCCGTCTTTCTCTGCTTCTCTCAGGCATTGCAGACCAGCAGCAAATGTGTGTGACCAGGACAAACCAGTGAAACAAGATAGTGCGGAGGTAACCTTGTGTTTATCAGTTCATTTTTAGGGAATGATGATTGTGTATACTCAGCCATAATTGCCTGCACTCTTCCTTGTATGTTGTAGAGTGAAGAAATGCTCTGCTGCCAGTAGTTTTTCCCTAGGGGAAGGGGGAGCATTCTTCAGCAAGCGGCACTTTCCCAGAGGTGGCCTGCTGCTGCTTGTTTTGTTTCTGTGCCGTTCTGAGCACTCTGTACTCTGCTGTTTCAATTCTTTCCCTCTTACCTGTTGGGTTATCCTTCAAAGCCCACAGTGCACGGGCTCAGTTGACTGACTGTACAAGCCTGCAACACGTGTTTTGTCTTCTCTGACTTTTGTTGTGAGGTACGTGTCTTGGACTTTGATCTCTGATGAGGATGACATCCAAACTAGAAACTTACCCCTGGAAGTGAGAAACAGGGATCTCAGTCTCAGCTTAATACCAATGTAGGGAGGCTTTGCAGAGCTTTCTTAACGTTCTTAAAGTCAAAACCATTCAACGTTGGGGCTCTCTGGCCGCTGTTTAACTGTGGAAACAGTAGTAGCTGGGGCCCCAGTTTGAAAGTGGCTCTCCCTGAAAAAGGACCTTGTAAACTTGGAAAGAGAGGAGTGTGCTGGCTGGTTGGTTGTGTGCACAAAATATCCTTGTAGCACTGTTATGCAGGCGGAAGGCTTTTTGCATTGTCTGCTAGTCAAACAGCTTGCTAGCACTTGCCGTGCAAAGGGTTAGCACATCAAGGGTTCACCAAAGCCTGCAGAGTCATGCTGCAGCCTGAGGAAAAGGGGATTTCTTTTTGCATTTTGTGAGCCCAGCTGCAACCTAGAAGGAGATGCTATTGCAGATCGGAGCATTTTATCCCAACAGGCCCATGCGTTGTGTGCCTGCCTTAAGCACACTTGGATGCCCTCTGCCATATTGCAGCTGGTCAAATGCCCACCATGGTGTTCCGCTTGCCTGACTCAAGCGTTGTCATCTGTTCCCCCTTGTGTTGTCAGCTCAGCTCTCTATAAAACTCACCAGCCTCAAGTTCTTCCAGGCTCGTGTCTTTGGTGCCTTGGTGTGGGGAATGCCTGCTGTGGTTGGCTGAAGCCTCAGTGTTGGGAGGGCTGCAGCATCATGTGGCACAGAGGCCTTTGATGTTCCTGTGTTCATTCCTGAGCTGCTTTCTTGTGTTTGCTGGTCCTCGTGTTTTCTGTCCACTTCCTCTCTTTCCCCTGTTACTGCGGAAGGAAGTACAATTGAAAGCAACCATACCCTTCCAGGTTAGGAGAGTGAGGCAAAGAACCAGGCTGCTGTTGCTACCTGAGTAGCAAGCTGAGAAAGCCCATGGTCTTTTGCTCTGAAACACTCTGACAGTTTGCAGTCTTTAACCTGACAGGCTTTTTAGTGGGCCTTGTTTCAGCTGACTGCTGCACTCAGGTTCGTGTGCTCAGTACCCTCCCTTGTAAATCCTTTCTGCTATAACTCTTTTTTTTCCTCCTCAGGCCATGGTGAGAGGGTTCAGTGCTGCACTGGAGGAAGGCAGGCCAGAGGAGATCATGAGCAGTGCTTTGAACCTCACTGCCACCCCTGAGGACGTCCACACGCCAAGGAGCCTTTGCTAATTGAAGGAGGAGGTGACACTTGCTGCAGTGCAGTGGTATTCTCATACGCGTTGTTGCTGTACGTGAGTTTTCTTTTCAAATTCTTTGTTGACTTTTTCACTGCATTAGCAGGAGGGAAGAAGGAACCTAAGTGTAGTGTGTAATTGCAAATTCTCAAACGCTTGTTTCTAATTATCTGTCAGATGGGAACATTTGCTGCTTCTCTCACTCGCTCTCTCTTTTCTTTTTTTTTTACCCCTCCCCCGGAGCTTTTAGGAACCTCTCTAAGTTCAAACTCCAGACCAGCACATGACATGAAGAGTAATGACATGTGTGAGTAATGGATTTTGCTGTGAGAAATATTAGTGCTAGTTTCATGGCAATGGCTTCTTCCAAAGAGTGTCACAGCCTGAGAGAACTTTTATTTTTCCTGTCTTGTTGTAACTTACAAGTTGATAAGTATGACCATACTGGAAGTATCCTCTAATCAGGGAGGACCCACCTCCTTCCTCAGAACATGTGAAATAACAGTGAGAAGTTGGTATATGCACCTTGTGCTGCATTCTCTGCATTGCTTTGTTGTGGGGTTTTGGAATGGGCACTGTTTAGGAACAGCTATTTGGGGACTTGGGTTTTCAGTCTGGAACTTATCCGAATGATGGCTGGGGTTGAAAGAGGCAAGAAGATTGCCTGATGCCTTCCATCGCAGAGGCACAAGCCGCTTTTAGTCTGCTCTGATTTGCTCCTCAGTTACTAAGTCGTCTCGTTCCTCCTGCACAAAAGAAGGATGTGTGCTTGGGCAGTGGGGTGAGCCTACAGGCTAAGAGGACACTGCTTCGCTTCCCGTGCCTGTCCTTGTGCCTCAGGTTTGGGTTCCTATTGGCCTGTTTTTCCTTGACACCTCATGCCCTCCCAAAGAATCTCCTGGCTCCTGTAGTTTAGTCACCTGTTCCAGGCAAATGTATGCCAGCATTGATTTTATAAATGGACTTAAGTTCCCTTGTGAAATATTTCCTTGACTGAATTCTAGAATTTCCTTTTCAAGGATCTGAGGCCTTCTCAAGTCCAAAGGGCATTTCCTGATGGCAACTTGATGGGTATTTGTCCTTGTGGCAGCCTTGCTTGTGAGGGTAACTGGTTCTGTGTCCCTAGAGCGACTTTGATAGTAACAGTCCTGTTTCCTCTGTCTTAGTTTGGCTATGTCCAATTAAATTCCCCTAGTGCCCTTTGGAATGATTGGTACTTCCTTTCTGAAGCATCTTCATAGCCTGCCTTTGTTGCTTTTTGTTGGAATCTCATTTCCCTTTTTTTTAAATAAGACTACAGAATTACCCACAGAACTTCCTACAGTGCCCCTCAAGTGCCAGTAGGAGCCAGTAGGAATCCTTCCATACCTGCTGGGAAAATACTCTTTTCTTCATGGTTTTAATTGTGGCTCATTAATTGGCTGAGGCACTCAGTTGTGTATGCAGATAAGAATTTGCGGCAACTTCCACGTTTCCTGAACTCGGCTTTAGAGCAGAAATTCTTGTGGTTACTCCTGCATGCCAGAATGATACTGCTGTTCTCCCCTCCTGGGTGCTCCGTGCAGATCCTGCTGCCCTGTTGTTCGAGGCCACATCTGGAGTAGTGTGTGCAGTTGTGGGCTGCCCGGTCCAAGAGAGACAGAGAGCTACTGGAGCAAGTGTAGCCAAAGCCTTCTAAGATGCTGAAGGGTCTGGAGCATGTCTCATGTAGGGTAAGGCTGAGCAGGCTGGCACTCTTCAGCGTGGAGAAGAGGAGGCTGGTGGGGGATCTTCTCAATGTGTGTAAGTATCTGAAGGGAGGTTGTAGAGAGGGTGGGGCCAGGCTCTTTTCGGTGGTGCCCAGCGATAGGCCAAGAGGCAACGGGCACAAAATAAAATACAGGACGTTCCACCTGAACAAAAGGGAAACCCTCTTTGCTGTGAGGGTGACTGAGCAGTGGAACAGGTTTCCCCGAGAGGTTGTGGAGTCTCCTTCCTTGGGGATACTCAGAGCCATCTGGACGGGTTCCTGGGCAACATGTGCTAAGTGCCCCTGCTTGAGCCGGGGTTGGACTAGCTGATCTCAGAGGTCCCTTTGAAGCTCTGCCATTGTGTTATTGTGTGAACTCTAAGATAAAAAAGCAAAGAGAGATTCATATACTTGAGTAATATCTGTCAATGTCTTGCTTTTTCTCCATTTTTCCCAAATGTCCTTTTTCCTTTTTTTTCCACCCTCCCTCGCGGTGCTTCCTGCCCTCCCCCACACTGCTTTTTTCCCTTGCTCATTCCCTGCCCCCCTTTTTTTTAATCTTAATTTAATTTTTTTAATCATGTGTATTTTCTTTTCTCCCACATCTTGTGGGTTTTTTTTTTTTTTTTGCTTTTCTTACATTTTTCTTCTTTATTTGATATTTTATTGATGTTTTCTCTATGTTTTTCTCCCCCTTATTTCCTTGCTTTTATCCCCATTTGTCCCATTTCCCCCCCTTTTTTGGGGAGGGGGGGGAATTCCTCTTTTCTATGGATTTCCCCTCTTTTATTTATTTCTATTTTCTGCTTTACTCTTCTTCTCTTCCCCTCTCCAGTGTTTCTCCCTGCTCATTTTCTACCTTTGTTCTCTGTTCTTCGAGTCTTCTGTTCTGTTCTTTTCTCTCTCTTTTTTTTTTTTTTTCTCAGTTTTCTTCTCAGGGTTTTTTTTTCGGAGCTTTTTGGGAGAGTGCTGGGGTTATTTTTTTCATTTTTAGGGTTTTGGGGGGGTGTTCTTTTTAATTTTCTTTTTCCCTCGATGTTTTCCTGATTTACACCCCCTGTCCCCATTTTCTCTTCATTTCCCTGTTTTTCTCGGTCTCTTTGTTTCTTCCCTTTTTTACTGTTTGTCCCCATTGCCCCCATTTGTCCTATGTTTGCCCGTTTCTTTTGATTCTCTGGTTTTCTCATTTTTCCTGTTTTACCATTTTCCCGTTTTGTCTCATTTATTTTCCAGCTCTGCATGTTTTTTTCCCATTCTTCTGTCATTATTTACATTTCCCCTCTGGATTTTTTGGCCCTCCTGGATGTTTTGGCCCCGAGTCTGTTGCCCTTAGATTTTTGCCCTCCTATTTGCCCCCTTTCCCCTTTTGGTAGTGGGTCAGCATTAGTCAACGTTTCGTGATGAAGTCTGGAGGAACGGCAAGAATACCTTCCAGCTGGGGCTCCAAGACCTCCATGTTTGAGGTGCCCTTACTTGAACTGAAGGGGTTGGTCAAACTCTTTGATGAGGCCTATAGTAACAATTCTATCCTAAATCCATTTTTGTCTCATCTTCTTGGGAAAGGGGACGTGGAAAGCTAACAGCCTGGCTACTGGACTATTCCATCAGCGAGTGAGATGACATCTCTCATCCGGAGGAAATGGAGGGCTGTTCCCAGGGCCAGCACTGATCCCTGACCTGGGGGCTTAGCCCTCGACTACGGGAGCCTTCTGTCAGAAGAGGGACCTGCCTTGATGCCTGAAACTGTTGACAAGCCATAATTTCAGTAGTTTCTTAAGGATAAATTTTCCAATATTCTCTAAGTCATGGCATTTGGGGATAAACACATCTAGCTGAGTTCTGGATTTCCATCTTCCAGGAAACCCCATCAGCTGGAGAGTAAACTGTTTCCAGGTTTAACCTCCTTCCTTTAATGACAGCTCTCAGAAGTTGAGGAGGTGAAGGCTGTACTCCTCCTGAAGCCTGCCGATGGAAATTGGTGGAGTTGACTTCTCAGAGTTACTGAGACACAAGATGGAATGTAGCTGCCAACTGGACAAGCTTTGGCCCGTATGAAGAAAGAGCTGTCCTTTGAGAGAAGGCATTGAAATGCTACATCACTATCTACGATGAACACTCTAACAAGGATATATTGCAATGGCACCCTGTAAGAAGGTATACTTTTAGTGAACGGATCTTGTATTCCTTTTACCTGCCAAACCTGGCATGCACCAGACTCGGGCTATAAATAAATCACTGGATTAATCCTCTAGGCAAAGCCATACATCTGTCTACTAAGTCGGTGTGTGCAGGAGGTGGGGGAAGGCTGCCTCCAGGTGAGTGTCTTGACTCAGCAGCCATAAATGTTTTCAGTTCTACAGAAGCAGCTCTTCAGAGATTCAGGTATGGCATTCTTGCAATACTAGTATCCAGTTCCTGGGGAAAGCACAGCATTTGGGTGCTTGAAGGGCACAGAAGTGAAAGGGAACCTGGAAAGGGCAAATGAAATGAAACTTAATAATATATGTCCGCACCCATCTGAATGCAGAAGCCAAAAACCTGGTGCATGTGCTGGACTATCTGTAAGGCTGTTGTAAATGGAGCTCCCAGGGAGTCTCCAGCAGCCTCCCAGCATACCTGGCCATGTGGAACCTAAGTGATAGCTGGTGCTGTCCTCTGGGCTTGCCAGGTGCTGGTGAAAAGGAAGTTTGGAAGAGAATACAGAGCCAGGTGGAATAGGCTGCCATGTAACTAATAACTATGTATCCATGCAGACAGACATGTATGAACACATGCAAACAGGCTTTAAACTGAAAACTATATTGACCAGATAGTACATAGAGACAAAGTGACAGAGCACACCTACTGCATGGGAAAATGCAGCAGATTTTGAGGAGATAGGCAATGCAAGCAAGCCAGACTGTTCCATGGGAAAAGGAGCACAGACGGGCATGTGGACCCAGAGGCATGATCGCATGGCTGGGCCGTACCAGTGTTGTCTCCAAACTGGGTTCTTTTACCAGATGTGCAAGCAACCAACAGACACACAGGATCGAGATACTTGTTTATTTCATTTCTGCACAGGCATGGGTGCTAGGTGGTAGATCCACAAAGCTAGCACACCTTCTCCCTTTCTCATTCTTTATCTATAAACACTTTTCAGGGAGTACTTTATACAGATTTTTCTGCTGGTTACAGTTTTATCACATCACATTCTTGCTCTGTGCTTGTGCTTTAACATCCATGTTAATTAGCATAGGAAGCAGAGAAGAAGGTGGTAACATCATTATCATGTCATTACCATCTCATTATTTATTTAGGGGAGTGCACTTTAATAGGTTAATAAGCCCTAATGAACTTGTAGGTTCCTCTGGGTTATTCTGCTGTTTTTGTCCTCTCTGTTCCTCACGTTCTTCAAAGTGTTGTGGTTTCCTCATGGTAATTCAGCTGGAGCCTGTTGTCTTTTGCAATACTGTTTCCCAAGATCCTCTCTCCCTTGTCCTTGAGTCTTGTTGGCTCTTGGAGGGTTTCCACAGCATCATTCCAACAGAATGCCAGTGTTCCCATGGGGGTCCAATTCTGATTTCCTGACAGGCAGTGCAGGGGTATTACAAGGGAAGGACATTATACTGTAATTCCATTTGGAATCAAATCAGCAACCCCAGGCTCCATTCCCTGCTCAGCCTCCCAGGAAAAGGTTTCTGTTTTAAACCCATTCCTGCTCCTCTGGTCCCTCGTCCTCTTGGGCCTCATCCTCTCACATTTATTCCCCTTCCTTGCATCTTTCGAATTCCTCTTAATGCTGTGACCAACATACTCGCTTCCTCCTGCTGTAGTTTTCCCTTCTCTTTCTGACCTTCCACTGTATAGGAAAGTTGCTAACGATTGTACCTTCTGTAGATTCTTTCCCTGCCACCATAGAACATGCTTTCCAAAATACTCCTGGATTCCTGGGGCTGCTGGCAGGACAAATGCACTCACTGCCAGCCTTCCATTAATATTTCCCACAGACATTCCTCCAGAGCTTAATGGGGTTTGACGCAAGCTACTCCAAAAATTGCTCGGGTGTTCCTCACGCTTTTGCTAATGAAAGTACCTCTCCTGAGTTAATGGCCATTAGTCCTGCAGTTCTTACTGCTAAGACTGGATTTTGACACTCAGTTTCACATGCTACCCAATCATTTGTAGTATTAGAATCTCGATGTGGATCTACTCCTGGTCAAGGTTGACGGTTTCCATCTCAGTCTGCCAATTCTTTATCCCTCTCCCAATGTTCATTCCCTATCCTCTGGCTGAAAGATCTCTTGTAACAAGACTTGAACATCCACCCCTCCCCAAAAGTGAGCTGTCCCTCTACTCTTGTAGAAAGCAGTCAAGCTGCCTTCTGTAGGTCTTCCTGCACCTGGGGCATTTGCTGTGCCCTTTGAATTAGATCTCCCAGAGCCCATGGCCAATAAACATAGACACAAAGGACCAGTGTGGGCGGCTGCTGGACTGGTGTCACTGGCCTGCCCGCACCTGGCTTAGGAGTCACAGCTCCAGTCATAGGCGCTTGCAAAGTGGCATACTATTTTGCCATGGGAAGTGACAAATATAGGTTAGAAGCTTGAGCAGAAGCAGGTTCAGAGGGAGGAGAAGCAGGAGCAGAGCTATTCCTCATGTCTCGCAGCATTTGCTGCACAGGCCTGCGTCTTCCCTGACTTCAATCTCTGAATCCTCCAGGATGCATAAATGCCCAGTTATCCGAAATATACTAGTAGACCAATTCCCAGCCTCCAAATGAACCACCCAGAGGCCATACTCAGAGGTTGTCCCCTTCTCAAGTCTGCAGTGGCCATTCTTCCTGATGGAGGGTGATTACTCTACCCTTACTGACATTTGAAGTATGTTTATTTTATACCAGTCTTCCAGAATTTCCACTAGTGGTGAACCCATTTTACATTTCCTAAGAAAGCTCCCCTGACTCATGCTGCCCTGGTTTTAGTACCTCCCTGGTGAGCATCACCAGCAAAACCTCACACCTGATGCTCATCGACACAGCCCACAATTGAAAACAAGAAAACAGAAAATATTATCAATGTCCTGAGACAGAACCGAGCTCAGAAAGACAACACGCACAATGTTCCTGTGCCTGGAGTATCAGCTACTGAGAAAACGTGATCTCCAGGTCAGCTTAAAAGTCATGTGCCTGCTCATGGCCTATCAGGCATTGAGGCAGAAGTAATCTCCCATCTGCATAGAAAACCTGTGCTTGCTACTGACCTATCAGGCACTGAGGCACAAGGGACCTCCCACCCACAAATATGAGTCATGTGACCAGGGCCAGCCTACCCAGCACTGAGGCTCAAGTGACCTCACAGCCACAAACAGCAGTCACATGACTACCACTGGCCTGTCAGGGCCTCAGGCAGAGGTGACTTCAGAACCACAAACAGCAGCCAGAGAACCACAAACAGCAGCTGTGTGCCTGGCACTGGCCTGTCACGCACTAAGGCACAAGGGACCTCACTGTACTGGCTACCAGTCATTGGGGCAAGAGTGACCTCAGAACCACAAACAGCACCCGCATGACCAGCAATGGCCCATCAGGCACTGAGGAAGAAGAGACCTCACAAACACAAACGTATCCATGGGCCTCTGGTGGAAGCGATGTCGCAGCCACAAGCACCAGCCCCAGGACCAGCACGGCCTTATCACGGCCTCAGGCAGAAATGATCTCACAGCAACAAGCAGCAACCATGGGCCTAGTACTGGCCTATTAGGCACCGAGGCACAAGTGACCTTGTCACCGCAAACACCATCCAAGGGCCTCGGTATGGCCAATCAGGGCCTCAGGCAGAAGCAATCTAACAGCACAAGCAGCAAGCACATGACCACCACTGGCCAATCAGGCCAGAGGCACCAGTGATCTCCCAAGAACCATGGGGAGCAATGGGCCCAGCACCAGCAAATCAGATGCTGAGGCAGAACTGACCTCACAAGCACAGTGACCAGGATGTGCCTATGAGGGCTCAGGAGAAGTGACCTCACAAGCAGAAACAAGAGCTCTGTGCGTGGCACTGTCTTATTGGGCACTGGTGCACAAGTGACCTCATAAACACAAACTGCAGACATAGGTCTACGACTGGCCCATCAGGTCATCAGGCAGAACTGACATCATAACCACAAACAGTAGCCATGTGACCAGCACTGGTTTATTAGGTACTGAGGAACAAGTGACTTCACAACCATAAAGAGCTAGCACATGACCAGCAGTGGCCTATGAGGCAGTGGAGCACAAGTGACCTCACCATCACAAACAGCAGCCACGTGCCTAGCACTAGCCTAGTAGGTACTGAGGCATAAGGTACGTCACATCTGAAAATGCAGCTCTGAACCTGCCATTGGTGTATCAGGCACTAAGAACAACCACCGATAACATCCAGGGGCCTAACACTGCCTATCAGGCCCTGAGGCACAATGACCTCACACCACAAATTCCAGCCATGGGCCTAGCACTGGCCTATGAGGTCCTCAGGCAGAAGTGACCTTAGAAGCACAAACAACAGCTGTTCACCTGGCACTGACCTATCATGCACTAAGGCACGAGTGACCTTACAGCCACTAACAGCAGCCACATGACAATCACTGTCCTACGAGGCATGGAAGCACAAGTGACCTCACAAGCACAAACAGCACCTGTGTGACCACCAGTGGCCTATCAGACACTGAGGCACAAGTGACCTCACAACCCCAGCAGCAGCCATTTGCCTAGCACTGGCCTATCAGACACTGGCCTATCAGGGCCTCAGGCAGAAGTGACCTCACAACCAGAAATAGCAGCCAGTGTCCGAGCGTTGCCCTATCAGGCACTGCGGCACAAGTGACTCTGCCACCACGAACAGCAGCCATGGGCCTGGCACTGGCCTAGCAGGCGCTGGCACACAAGTGACTTTACAGCCACGAACGGCAGCCATGAGCTTGGCACAGGCTTCGGAGGGGCTCAGGCAGAAGTGACCTCACCAGCACTAACATCAGGCAGGGGCTTAGCACTGCCCTGTCAGGCACTGAGGCACCGGGGACCTCATGACCACAAACAGCAGTGACGTGTCTGCCTCGTCCTTGCCATTTACGGGTGCACAAGCAGCCTAAGAACGTGTATTCACGTGCATTCAAAGGAGTTTGCTTGCCGCTTGCCTATCCCGTTCTCAGGAAGCGGTGACCTCACAGTCTTCACCAAAGCCACGTGCCATCTGCTGCCCTATGAGATAGTAAGGCAAGCGTGACCGCACAAGCAAGAACAGAAGCCACATGCCCCTCACTGGCCTCTCACATGCTGAAACAGAAGTGACCTCAGAGCCTGCATTGAAGCCATGTGCTTGCTGCTGGCCTATGAGGCACAGAGGCACAAGGGACCTCACAAGCACAAAAGCAGAAAGGTGCTTGATGCTCTTCCTTGAAGCAAAAGTCACCTGTCCAGGACAAAAGGGAGCAATATGGCTGCTGGTGGCCTAGCAGATCCTGATGCCCAGTGACTTCAAAAACACAACCATCAGCAATATGGATCGAGCTGAACTGCCAGCTACTGAGGCTGAGGTGACCTCACTCACAGTCAGCCATGAAGCCATAGATCTGCTCCTGGCCTGTTGGGGACTCGGGCACAATTGACCTAACCAAGCACAAACAGCAGCAATGTGCGTGCTGGTTGCCAATCACATACTGATGCACAACTGACCGCAAAAGCACAAGCAGCAGCAATGGGCCTGCTCCCTGTTTATGAGGTACTGAGACACATAGGACCTCACCGTCATCACCAAAGCTAGGGGCATGCTGTTGGCCTGCCAGGTTCAGAGGCACAATTCGCCTCACAAGTGCAAACGGCATCGACGTACCTGCTACTGGCCTATCTGTTGCCAAGTCACAAGAGACTGGGAAGTGCAAAACCTCCCAGAGCAGAAGCTCACCTGGGCCACTCCCATGTCCCTTGATTATGCTGTTCTCTCTCCAAACATAACAGTCTTCTACAAACAGCTTTCATCTCCTGCCAAGACTCTCTCTAGGTCCTCGGACATCTCCACTCTGTCACTCTAGGCACAAATCAGAAAAGCGGAAATTGGTCTTGCCTTTCCTGCAATCTGAGCTGTGAGCCTTTGCCCTGGAGCACCTACATGAGGACAACAGGATGCCATTTCCCTTTCTTAGTACTGACAGTCAGTCAGAGAGCACAGAGACCTGGGCCCTGGCCTTGATGATGACTTGCCATTTGCTATTGATCATCCTCTGAGAATTCAGGGGGTGATGGCAGAGGAGAAAACGTGGTACTGAGCCATCACCAGAGCAGTACGTGCCATGACACAGCTCTTGAATTTAGGCCTTCCCAAATGGAGCCGGTGGTAAAATGCTTCAAGAAGAGAGGGGGCATGCATGCCAAACAGCTGGGAGGCTAGTGGTAGGATGGATGTGCTCACCACCACTGCCTTGACTCCAGCTACTCCGAGCAATGCAGCTAGAGCTACGTGGGGCTCCTCATACCCCCAGAAAGTGCAGGCAAAATCCGGCACCTTGCCACCTTGCCAGGGTCAGCAGTGTCAGCACCTAAACACACCACATCAAGCACAATTTGTCTACACATGGGGTGCTTTCTTATTTCCCCAGTGCATCAGAGGCAGGTCACACTACAGCAGGATAGTGTGGGTAACCTGCAGAGACTGCACATGGAAGGAAGAGAGACCTGGGCTGCGCATCCCTTGCAGGGCAATTTTGCCTTGCTGCTCCCATTCCAAGGGACTCCTCCAAACAGATCTGCTACAGGAAGGACTCAGTCCCTTGACAGTCAACTCCTAAGAACTCACCTGCCCTTCTCTAGAGACCACCACACCACAAGTATTCACTCCTTCAAAGAGCTTCCAGCAGGCTAATGCCCAGCCAGCAAAGGGCATCTCCGACAGCCTCTTACTCCCACCCCAGTAAACACTGCTACAGACCAAAGCTCTCATGAGAAACAGCAAATGAGAGCAAAGGAGGGAAAATGCAGGCTTGGTTTGCATCTCGGAGCAAGGAGGAAAAATCCTAGGCAGCATGTATGCTGCAGATCCTGGCAAGCGCTTAGCAAGCTCAAGGCCTGAACCTCAGTGCATCAAAGGCAGCAGGCTGCCAGCAGCTGTGGCCCATGACACCACGGCAACCTAGGCCCAGCCAGCAAATTCCCCCTCACCTTGCAGTGCTCCCCAGGTCCCCAGTCTGCAAGCACTCCCCACACACAGCACTGCCCTCTCCAGCTACCTCCTCCCATGCTGAGCACCAAAACACTTGGAACAGCAGCCAGGCCCACCACAGGGCACCCCTGCACTGTGACACCCCGCACCCACTGCCACTCGCCTCACAGAGAGATGGCAGCAAACATGCACCAAACATGCACCTCCGCGTCAGCAACACACAGGGCACATTCCTACACATGGTAGTAGACAGGGCACCCCTAGGTGCCCAACAACACAGAAAGCCCACCCCTCCAGCCCTTCCCTTCCGTTCTAGTCCTCTAAGGCTCTACAGCAGGCACTGGCGCTGCCTCCCAACATCTACTGCCTAGGGCCTGGCCACTTCCCACCTCCAGGAAGCAGAGGAGTCCTCTCATGGGGGCTGATCATGCCACCTCTTGCCATTCGCTTGTGCCTCAACTTCCTGGAAAATGCAATCTCTTTGAGAATGTGGCTCATAGCTGTTTGAGGGGGGGACACTCCTCCTACCTCCTCCAACAGCCTTTGCAACCATTCTCCAATGGCTGCATACTCGGCAGAAAATAACCAACCTCTAAGGTGTTACAGTTCCAAAGGTGTCATAAAAGCAGGTGGACACCTGAAAGACAGGCACAGCATTCAGACCGTGCAGGAACATCCACAAGCTCCCTCCTGTTTGGATAGAGAGAAGTGCTAAAGCACACACAACCCCTGGGAAGAAGAGATTACTAACACCACTGCCTACACCAGCACTAGATTAATTTAGCAGCCTCAGTGGATCTGGACTCCCTAGCTGACTGCGAGCCGGCTGCAAGCTTCCACTTAGCAGCAAGTAGAAGGACAAATTCCATGTGCATGTTCACGAGAGAACATCATCCACAATTTAAACGTGGCAGGACTAACTCAGGGCGATGGGGTGGACTAGAGCTGGTGTCAGATGATGGGGAACATCTGCTTCTGCTTGATTAATTAGTTGCCTTTCTGTGTTGCTGTCGAGCTCTTCAGGGGTCAATCCCTCCTCTGGGCACACGCAACAAACCCAGGAGTTCCCCTCACCTCCAGCATCCAGGCCATGTGTCCTCTCTGGACCTGTCAGCTGCTCAGGTAGTGGTGACCTCCCAAGGGCACATACCCCTACCACAAAACTGCTGCTGGCCTATTGGCTTCAGGGAAGCATGTTGCAATAAAAATAAATACAAAAAACATTTTAAGGATCCTCTCCTGGGGACCTGCTACTCTGGCCCCAAGGGCAGCTGCTGCCTCCTCATGGGGCAGCTCTCCTCAGAGTGAGGACCCCAGGGGCTCTGGTCACGGCAGGGACACAGTCCCCATGCAGAATGTCCCATCACAATGGCCTTGTAGGCACCATGCCACCACCGTCACACAGCCCTGCTGCTCCCCACATCACGGGGAACAGCGTGTTGGCGTCATAGCAAAGAGAAGTTCCACAGGGAAATGTGCAGGCCACCATTGCGGTGGCTTTGTGCCTTTGCAGAAGAGGTGCTTCCCAAATGTGAGGCAGACCTCGGAGAAAGCATGACCATGCTGCTTTGTAAACTCAACGTGCTGGTGACAGAGACTGGAATCGGTACTAGGCCGAAGATTGCAGGCTGTAGGTAGCCAGGGGCGGCCACGAGTCGAGGTCAAAGCCAATCAAGAGCAGGAAGACTAGCTCCATTCCTCCTAATCACTGTCTTAAGGCAGAAGAAAAAAAGGAGTCCTGGAACTTTGTAGGTACTCCTCAAGTCCTGCCTGGCTCTCCAGCAGTTCAAATGGGGTAGATCTGGTCAGAAGTTGCAAAGTTTTCCAGTGGAAATGGCCATTTTCTTTGCTCTTTAGCTTGGACGTATAGCCAATCAAGAGAGCATTAGATAGTAATGCTAGCAAGCAAAGAAATGTGTAGCAGGCATTTACTCATGCTAATCGGGGACGCCTCTGCCTGACGCGTGCATCGGGCGGACGTGCTTCCCCTGCAGCTGCCCGTGCGTGTGTGAGAGAACAAAGTCTCTCTCTGAGCTAGATTCCTACAAGTAGAGTTTTCGTAGGACAAGTGTGGTCTGTGTGGGAGGAGGCCACGAGCTGCCTTGGGCCAGGGACAACTGTTCCCAGCCAGCTTTGAAAGACACGTGAGCAACCCTTCCCAGACAAAGTCCTCAGCTAGTCCGAGGAGCCCATGGTGCCCTAGCTGAGGCATCTTTAAGAGAGACGGGCAGGTATTAGGAGCCAGAGGTGTGAGGAGAAGCTGCTGAGGAGACATGGAAGGAGAGACTGCTGAGGAGATATGCAGGTGGAAGTATGCTCTTGGGAAGAGGTGCTCCATGCCCAAAGGGTGCACCCCTGAGGGCCTGCAACCATTGGTTGTAGGCGACCAGTGCCGATGCAGGGAAAGCCCAAGGGACTGTGACGTGCAGAGCCGCTGGCTGCCCCCACAGCCGATGTGGGAGGCAGAGTAGCCAAGGCCTGACCGGCACCGCACCTTGGATTGCCTTGGGCTTTTGTCATTGACAGTGGGGCTGCCTCTGCGCTCGAGGAGCCACCCAGGGGCCTGCTGCCCGCTGGAGCCTGGGGCTCTGCAGAGGCTTTTGCTTGAGAGCTGCCAGAGGGACCTGCTGGGAAGAGGCAATACTTGCAGCAACTCGGAGAGGGCCGGCTTGCGTCTGTCCTAGGACTCTGCTGCTGAGCCCAGGCTGGGGCCCGGGAGCAGGTTGCACAGCTGGGGCCAGAGTGTTGGTGGCCATGGAATACCTGGGCTCGGTCACATCCCCTCCATCCAGAGCACTCAGGATGCTAACCCTGTGCCCTCCCTCGCACAGGCAGTGGCAGAATAAGGGATTTACCACCAAGGCAGAATCCCATCCTCCCACAAGGCCAGCATCCCCCTGCCCCGTATACCGGTCCCTCTGCCTCTTTTTGGAAGGGGCAAGACCTCGTGGTCACTGTCTCTTCTGGGGTGTGGAGACTGAGGCCAGATGGAGGAAGAGCCTCCTGCATCTTCTAATAGAATGGGGCACTCCGGAAGAGTAACTGAAGCCTCCCACTCCACCTCGGAGGACTACCCACCATGTTCTGCCCTCGGGTCCCTCAGTGGCAGGGCAGAGCTCTTGAGACAAAAGGTGGGAAACTGCAGGGCTGAATTTGAAGCCGATTATTATTGAAATGGTCCAGAGCTTCACACCATCCCCTGCCACCCCCATCCACATGATACCTGAGCCCTGTGGAGAGTTTGGGATGTTTAAGGAGAGCTTCCTCTGTGTTTGGTGGCCCAGCAGAGCACTGCCATGGGCTGCTGGGAAGAGTGGACATTGTAGCACTCGCATGACGAGAGCCCAGCTCTTGTAGGGGCTGAGTTTTCTCCCTTGCTTCTGTCTCCCCAAAGAAAAGACACACACGGTGAAGAAACAGGGCTGCTTCTTTGGTGACAACGCAACAGAGGGGTGAACTGATGGAGCAGCACTGGGCAGGGGATGGGCCTGAGCACGGTAGCTGCCCTGTAGGCAAGGGGAGGTGCCCGGGACGAGCCCGGCTGCCCGGCACACAAAGCTGTGGGTCCTCAGGGAGCAGAGCAGCCTGGGATGAAATCTGCTGCTCTAGCTCTGCTCAGAGCAACATCCCAGAAGCAGGTTCCACCTGCCCCAGCTGCTGCGCAGCCGGTAGCTCAGGCCTTGTAGGTGAAATCCTGATGGGGACCTTTCCAGTAGAGGCCTCAGCAGCAGGCTGGTCTGTGTCGCCAGGGCACTGACGGAGCGATGGCTGTCATTCTGCAAAGGCTGAAGGGCTGGCAAAGGAAAGAGCGGAGATCCAGCCCCTGTGTCTGCAGAAACCCCAGGCGTTCTCCCCAGGCAGCACCAGCCCACCAGCCTTCCCATGACCACGAGGCAGCTGGGGGACCAACGGGGCAGCTAAGAGTTGCTGGTCAGGCTGCCCCAAGTGCCTTGAATGATTCCTCGCCTCTTCTCCCCTCACCTCTGCCACCTCCCCCGCACATACCCTTCCCCTCCGCAGAGGGACATAGGGCCCTCTTTGCCTGGTGCTGCACAAGGGAGTGGAGCACACTTCTCGGGCACCTTCCCCCACCCCCAGCAGCCCACAGAACACCACGCTGCCCACACTCACCCTTGCAGATAGCCAGCAGCTTATCCTCGCTCTGGGGCCTCACATGCTGCGCGGCGAGCCCTAGGTACACAAAGCCCATCACTCCTCGTGCTCCCCAGCATGCTCCCAGCAGCACAGCTCCCCTCCACCCCGCCAGCCTGGCCACATGCCCTCCTCCCTTTGGGCAGGTCTGACCCTGTGCAGCACAGTGCAACCACCGAGGAGGGTGTGTGGCACCAGAGAGAGCTCCCATCAGCCTGTCCACGTGGGCAAGGATGGGAGAGGGAGACACGGAGCCCCTGGGTGCTCAGGCCAGCACCCAGCGGTCGGGGCTGCAGGCACCCAAGGGTTCAGAGGGCGGCCCCAAGGGTTGTGGCTCACCGATGAACCTCACGGCCACCTCTCGCAAGGATGCCTGAGGGTCCTGCAGGTATGGCAGGCTCTGGCTCACGTACTCCTCTGCTCTGCTCCTGTACCGTGCCAGCTGGAGAGAGCACAAGGGTACAGGGATGACACAGACCCTCCCCAGTAGGTTCGGCCCAGCCCTCCTCCCAGGGATACCCTCCCCATCCCTCCCGTGCCAGGACAGTCACAGCTCCCAGCCAGGAGCCCCGTGCTGATGAGGTGCGAAGGCAGCACAGGACCGGAGCGTGGTCGGGAGGCGCTGAGAGCCCCCTGTGCTGCTGCCAGCCCCAGCGTGAGCAGGTTGCCCATCAGCCTGCAAGAGTCAGTGAGGGCAGAGGGGCCTGGAGAAGAGCGCGTCAGGGCTGTGCGCTCAAGGAGCAGCTCCAGGCTGCAGCTCTGGGCTGCAGCAGTGGGCGAGGGGCAGAGCTGTGTGCCACGGTGCCCCATACCCTGTGCGTGAGGACAAGGCCTCAGCTGGCCCGGGCCCTTGGGGACTTTGGGGCTTTGCTTACCATGCACTCGCTGATCTTCCACGTCTGCCCTGTTTTTGTCAGATACCTGAGCCGCTCCCAGTGCAGGAGTTGGGCTGCTTCAAGGAGGGTCTCCTGAGAGGCCTGCCAAATAGCAGAGACGGGGAGATGCCACCACAGCCCAGCCCCTTTGGGGAAGGTGTAGCCAGGGAAAGGAACAACCCCCAGCTGAAGGCTGTGGTGGGTCTGAGGCAGAGAGGGAGGGCAGCTCTGCACTGTCCTCTGGGATGCAGGAGGCCAGCGACACACATTCAGAGGTGTGGAGGCCCACCCGTGGGGCGTCAGCATCCACCCCCTGAATCACTGCTGCTGTCAGAAGTCCCACCTGGGCCACTCGCCGTGCCTCATCACTCAAATGAAAGAAGAGAGGCAGCAGGCTCCTCTGCACATCCTTCTTCATCCTCCATTTGTCACTCCACACCAGAGTCTCCATGATGTCTTTGAAGAGGAGCATGGAGAGCTCTCGCACCCGGCTGGCCTCCTGGACAGAGAGAAGAGGGCAGAGGAGACCTCGGCAATGGTCGTGGCAGCCGGCCATGAGCAGGGGTGCCCCAGCAAGGCGCCTCCTCCTCTCTGTGCGGAGCTGTCCCCCGAGCCCAGCAGAAGGGCAGAGCTGGGGCTCTGCTGAGCAGGCTGCTGCTGAGGAAGCTGGGGCAGAGGGCTGTCCTGCAGAGGCAGCACACGCTCTCCCAGGCCCTCGGTGCCTCTCCCTCCACATGGGACGTTCTTTCTCCCGCCCTGGGGCTTGCTCAGGTCCTCCCAGCAGAACTGCATGGACAGGGGCAGCCTGTGCCTGGGCTCAGCTCTGCTCCTGGCTCTTGCTTTACCTCCGCCCTAAGCCGCAGCAAGAGCAGCAAGGGCTCATCACGGTACGGAGCGGCTGGGAGTGCAGCGGACAGTGGCCTGAGCACAGCACTTGCTGACAGTTCCCAGGACTCGTGGCGGGAGGTACACATTCCCCCACCAGTGGGCACAGCGGAGAGGGACACATCACACCTGCGGCCATGTACAAATGTGCGGCAGAGCCCTGGGCTCTCCTGCCGGCCTTACATCATCAAAGAGGGGCAGGAGCATCTCCATCAGCTGCAGGGTACTGGGGTGGGCTCTCTGCCTCTCCATGTAGCGGAAGATGTTCCTCAGCACCATCAGCACTTTCACCCTGCTGTCCCTGTCGGCATCCTGCAGGCACTTCATGAAGTCTGGCAGCAGCGAGTGCATTTTTCTTGCCTGCAAGAAGCACAGAACACCCTTTTTGTGGGGCAACGATGGCCTGCCCTGGCAAAAACTCTCTCTGACACAGCCGGGATGTGCCTGTACCAGGAGCCCTTTCAGGCAGGCACTGGTGCCTTTCTCCTGGTGCAGCACAGCCAATGGCCTGGCCTGAAACGTGCCGGACTGAGGAAGAAGGCAGCTGGAGGAGCTGGGACCAGCTAGCACACCTCTCATTGCCCACAAAGTCCAAGACACTGCCTTACTCCTTGCCTTCTGCCCACCCCCACGCTGTCACACAAGTGTGTGTGTATGTCCCCTACTCACCATCGTGGGTCTCTCAGACGCTGTGATGAGGCCTCTGAGCACCAGCCAACGCATCACTGGGGAGCGATGTGGCAGATACCTCTGCAAGAGGTTGAGGACACGGTCCCCCTCCTTGGCGAAGTCAGTGCAGACCAGCAGCTGGAACACACGTCATGAGAGAGGGACAGAGCCTACAGCGCTCCCTTGCAGCACGAGGCCATGCTCGGTCCCACCGACAGCCCTGAGCAGGGTGCTCCATGGCCCTCCAAAGCCTGTCCTGCGGGTAGCTGTGACCACAGGCAGCCTGCGTGGCCCCTCAACCCAAGCCCTGGGCCCCAGGGTACACCATGCAGATTGCCCGCCTGCTCTTCCGCCCTCTGAACCCTCTGCAGCCTCTTGTGCTCCTGCCTTTGAGGAGCAATTGAACAGCGAGAACTGGCACCAGGGAGGCACAAAACGCAGAGAGTTACAGGGGTTACCCCCCAGCAGCCACGGACCACAGCCAGGGGGGCTAACACCAGCGCAGGACAGGCACTGCGTATCATCAGGTCTACCTCAGTGAAGAAGGCCATGGCCGGGATCTCCTGAAACTGGTCCTCCCTGTGGAGCAGCACTGCCAGCTGGTTGAAGATCCAGCACTGGTCAAGCGTTGGAATCTTCCTGATCTCTCTAGCAGGGGGAAGGAGGCTCTGTCAGTATGCAGCCGATCCCGCAGACCTCTTCTGCGATTGCACCGCTAAAGTCTAGCTGCTGCCCCACAGGCCAGGACGTGCAGGGCAAGGCCACAGTGGCATTCCACTGGCGCAGCCAGTGGCAGCTGCTCACCCAGTGGCCGTCTCTCCCCACCGCACACCACCTCTGCAGAGCCAGTGTGGCATCCTCAGGCTCCCTTTGGTGGCAGAGCACAAAGACACCCTTCCCACCACCAAGTCAGGGCCTGTCCACACATCCCATTTCCTGCCCATGCGGGAGGCTTGTCCCCATGGGCTCCTCCCGTGCACATGGCCCTGTGCATCTTGCCCCTTTCCTGGTTAACCCTCTCCAGTAGAGCTGCATACAGACAGAGCCATGGCACTCTGCGTGGCCTGAGCCCAGTCGCTAAGGGAGGGGACTCCAGGTCCCCGGGAGGTGACTGGTCCCACCAGGCACCCTCTCTCACCCTTGCTAACACCAGCTGCTGCCCCAGCAGGCGGTCCTGGCACGCCTGGGGACTCCCTGGCACCTCAGAGGAAGGGGACTGTGTTGTGCAGAGCTGGGCAAAGAGGACTCTCACCTGGCCAGTAAAATGACTCCCAAGTGGAGAGTGTCAGGGCTGAGAAGCATGTCCCAGCCTCCCTTCGTCCTGAGGACCAGGGCTTGGTGTTCGTAGCCAGCGCAGCAGAACAAAGCTGCCATGGTCTGCACTGCTGAGCTGTGTGCAGAGCAAAGGCTGGCTCATACCGGCAGCCTGGCCCTGGCTCCAGGTCCAAGGGAGGGACGAGGGGACGGGGATGGAGCACCTGACAGGGCTGGTGGGAGCAAATGGGTCCCATCGGTGGCATTCCCTCCGGAAGATCGCAATGTCCTGCGGCGTGAGCTCTGCTGTGAAGCCAATTTGGAAGAGCAGCGCCAGGCAGAGGTGGGAGAAAAATGTCTTCACCACCTGTGAGCAGCTGCACTGCTGGAGGAGCTCATAGAGTGCCCTGGTTGCCTACAGAAAACACGCAGAAATGGTTCTCACTGCAGAGACGTCCCTGTTGCGCTGCCAGAGCCTGTCCTGCTGGCAGTGGCCCCAGGGTGCTGTGTGCACGTACTACGAGGCGCTCATGGATCATGGGCAGATGGAGAGGGCACAGAGGGCTCTGCCGCTTGCCCCAGACAGGTGAGCAGAGCCCTGGGGGTGAGGGAGGTCTCATCCAGTAACTCACGGCCAGGGGAAGGATGCGGGTTCTGTCCCTGACGTTGGTGAACGGTTTGCGCAGTGGCCGCTCCACCAGCATCTTGAGGAGCTCCCACAGCACCTTCTTCGACGTGCTGGGCTTGGAGACCATTGCCCTCCACGTGGCCACAGTGACGCTGCAAGCCTCGGCAGTTCTGTCATCAGGGCTGCCCCGGCCACAGCTCTGTGGCCTGGCCAAGCGGCTGAGGGTGCAGACAGAGGCCACAAACTTCAGCTGCTGAGCTTCTTCCTGACAGCGGGGAGGAGAGAGACAAAACAGAGAGCATGAGACGGCGGGAGGCTCGGCCAGTGGTAGCAGAGTGCAGCCCGGGTGGCAATGTCTGTAGTTACCCTTCCTCTGCCTGTGAGAAAGGCCTGGATGCACGCCAGGGCTTCCTGCTCCTCTCTCCGCACGTCGGAGCAGCTGGTGGCAGAAGCCCCTTGCCCTGAGAAAGAAAGAGCAGGCAGAGCTGTGGGGGCTGGCAGGAGGCAGCAGAGGTGGGTGGCAGAGCTGTGCCCTCTGTGCAGCCACGCTGCCTGCTGCACGGACTCCAGCTCCCCTGCGCTTGTCGGGGCTGAGAGGTGCCCGACAGCTCGTGCGTGATTCTGGAGCACAGTGACCTGGGGAAACAGCCCAGGGGTGCCGGGATCAGGAACTCGCTGCGAGACGGGCAGGCAAGGTCCCTGCCCCGCAGCATCGCTGCCCCTCCCAGCCTGTGCCGCAGAGCGGGAGCCGGGTCCCCTCTGCTCCTCTCCTTCCTGGAAGGATGCTGTGCCAGGCCGGCCCCCGAGCACACAGCAGGCCCAGGCATGCCAGCACCGCGGTGCCCCCAGGGCTCTGGGGACACCCCCCCCCCAGCCTGCCATGGAGGGGAGAGCGTGCGGCAGAGTGGGGTGGTCTTGCAGCCCCCATCCCTGCCCAGCTGCATGGTGCCACTCACTCACCCATCTGCAGAGGCTGAGGCACGCACACGCCGGGGAGCTGTGTCTGGGAGCCGATCTCCTGGGGAGCTCCATCTTCCCTGTCCTTCTCCCAGGCCACCCTGGGGTTGCTGGGGGGTCTCTCAGCCATCCTGTGGGAAGGAGAGGAGGTGCTGAGCGTTGGGGAAGGGGGAGCCTGCGCTCAGGCCTGGCCGCATCTCTGTGTCGCCACAGTGGGCAGACAGTGGTCCTAAAGGAGGCTGTGCAGGCACACGGGGCAACAGTTTTTCAGCAAGCAGCAAATGCCCTGGAAAAGGCCTCTTGGGGGCCCTCCAGAAACACCGGCATCACCTGGCTGCAGTGGGCAAGGGACCAACATCAGAAATCAGGCACGTGGCTGTGCCTTTCCCAGACGAAGGGCTTCGCTGGGCAGATGCCAACACATTTTGCCAAGGCACTGCTTCCAGGAGTGCCTCTTACAAGCAAAGCCAGTGGGGGTGATGCCAGCAATCCCGGAGTGTCCTTGCCTTCCCCTGGCTGTGCTGGGCCATGGAGCCCAAGCCAGGCCCAACCATGGGGCCAGGCTGCTCCCAGGCAGCCCCTCCCAGAGCCAGAGCAGGTGATGCTGGTGTCTCCCCGGTGCTCCTGGTGGCGGGTCCCAGCCCTTCCTGGGACACCTTGACCCTGCAGAGCTAGTGGTGGCTGTGGACACCATTGTCCCAGCCCCGCATCACCACCTCCCCCCACCCACTCGGCCACCCTGGACCCCAGGCAAATGGCACCCCTCTTGTCTTACACAGAGTGGGACCTGGGGAGGCCTCAGGAAAACGCCTCGGTCCCGTGGGGCTGCCCGAGGGCTGCAGGGAAAGGCGTGGGCTGCGCTCAGGGTCCTCCTCCACGAGTCCTGCGCACTGCTGCCCTGTCCTGTCCTCCTGCACACTGCGGGACTGAGGCCATGCCAGCACCTGACTGTGACACGGGGAGATGTCACAGGAGCACAGTCACCAAGGGCTCTGCCATCCCTGGGCAGCCTCCGCCTGCCCCCTGCTCCCCACAGACCCTTCTCATGCACCAGTTCACTTGTCGGGGCTCAGGTCCCCTAAACCCCTCCGTCTGCCCCACGAGCATGCACTTGGGGCTCTGCTGCTCAACAGAGCCCTTGACTGCTTTCCTGGGTGCCCCCAGGCCCCACAGAGTGGACACTGTCAACCCAAAGTGAGCACCTGGGGACAAAGTGCTCTAGGCTCACCCTAAGAGAGCACAAAGCCAGTGTGACACCAGTTCACCAGTTGACTCGGTGCTACTTCTTTACTTGGGCAAGTTTTCTTTCAACTCCCACCACCGACGCTGTCTCTGCAAAAAGGAAGGTGCATGCTTTTCTTCCTGACTTAGACGGACCATTCCAAAATGCCCAACGGGGGTTGAGCCTGGGGTTAGTTATAACACGAAAGGTGAGCACTGCAGAGGCTCTTGCCTTTGCGTAGACCCCCATCATTCCGAAAGGCTATGTTGTCCAGGCGCTTCACCAGAAGATTTCTTTAAGGCACGTGAAAGCATGCGGTTGTGTTGTGGAGCTTTCAATTTATCCTAGGTTGGCTTTCAAACCTACTGCTTTTCGAGAATGAAGCATGGGGCTTTCACAGCCCAATGAAGGGCTGGCTCACTGCCCATGTCTGAGCTACAGCAGGACAATGACTTTTGCCAAGATATTGTGACCTTGCTCCTCATCTCATCCACAGAGTGTTCTTCTGTGGAGCAGTCTCAAATGCCTTAAGGAAGAAGGCTGACTAGAGAGGTGCTTCTGTGTGCCACTTTCCCTCTAAATCCCATCTCACAGCAGCAGTAGCTAGCTGACAAGAATGGTGGGTTTTCACGTGAGACCATCAATTTTTTGGCAAAGCAACAGACCTCTACCAGCCCTTTGGCAACAGTGGGACAGCTTGCACAACTTACTCTTGCACTCCTCCTTGCTCCGGCCCAGAGAAGCCCCAGCCAGCGCCAGCAGTCTGGCCATGGCAAAGGCAGGAGAGTTGCCCCTCCTGGGCTCTCCAGCCCACATTTGAGATCCACCCCGCCAGCTCCTCCAGTGAGGAAGTGGCATCTGTCCCGATGGCTTAGGATCCCTCCCACATTTCCTAACCAAAACTCTGCTGTTCCTTGCACAAAACTAACTGACAGGCATCTCCATGGTTATAAAAGCCAGAGAAATACCATGCTACTGCTGCCTTTACTAACTGGAACACTAATTATGGATATGCAACTGTAAATCCTAACTGTCCCTACCTGATCCCATGGCTGCTTCCCTGCCTGGCCAAAAGCTTGCTCTCAAGAACACAAGGGAGAAGCCCACCTGCAGAGCCTGCGGTTGCTACAGGGCCAACAGCAAAGGGAGAAAGGGGCAAAACAGGCACGAGATGGTTGGAGGAAAGGCTGCGGAGGCACCCAGCCACCTGCTGAGAATGGAGCACTTCTCTACCTAGCTTTCCAGTATTTACCACTCCTTGCAGATCTGCATATGGGCATCAGGTCGAACTAAAACAAGCCCTTGGGAAAAGTCTCTTCCAGCTGACTTGTGTGGCAGCAGGGGAAGTCCAGAGGCTGTAACGACACATGGCTCAGAGACCCAGGCCCCGTCCCTGCATGGCATCAGTCTCCACAGAACCGCAGAGGGGCCCTGGCCAAGGCAGCCCTTAGCACCATAGCTAAGGGGTGGAGATGGAGGAGAAAAGTCCTTCCTGGAGATGCTGGGGATTGAACCCAGGACCTCCTGCATGCGAAGCAGGCGCTCTTCCACTGAGCTACATCCCCTTACACATGGCATTTGTAGTTGGGGGGTGTGCTCTGGGGTGCCCCCTCCTCCCATGCCATGTCCCTGACAAGCACAGCCCCCTTGTGCCCTGCTGCCCTCAGACCCTCCCCAGAAAACTCCATTCAGACCCTCCTGCCTGGCCGTGGGGGAAGCTGGCCTTGCCTCTGCCCTGGGACTGCTCCTGCACAGGGCCACCCCATGGAGTACTGCCCCTTCAGCATCTCTGCAGCTAATTGGGTCAGGAGGAGAGTGTCGCTGCAGGCGCTGCTGCCAGGCTCTGGTCCTGCCAGGGGAGGCTCGATGGAGAGGGGCAAGCCCCTTCCCTGAGTCACCTCTGCCAGCGCAGGCAGCACTCCTGTGTGCGTCACCTGTGTCCACGAGGGCAGCAGCAGGAGGGAGGGGTGTGAGGGAAATGCCCTCCCCAGGGGGATGTGCCCACAGCTCCGATTGCCCCCAGGGTGTGGGGTGGAGGGAGCAGG
Organism: Rhea pennata; assembly: GCF_028389875.1. Taxonomy (NCBI): domain Eukaryota; kingdom Metazoa; phylum Chordata; class Aves; order Rheiformes; family Rheidae; genus Rhea; species Rhea pennata. Next base: position 3,807,857 of record NW_026907677.1, read on the forward strand.
GGAGCAGGCAGAGCTGGTGCTGGGCAGGGAGCTGCCCAGAGCCCCTCAGCCAGGCTCCAGGCCTCCCCCTGCACCACGCTGTCCACCAGCACCCAGCCATGGGTAGAGGGCAGCGTCCCCCTGCCTGGGGCTGGGTACGGGGTTGGGCTCAGGGACGTTCCCATTCTTGCAGCACTGAGACTGTGCTGACAGTGGAGCCCCCGGCACAGCCCCAGGTGGGGAGGTCTCTGTGGCGCAACACGCAGAGCGTTCGGATGTTAACTGAAAGGCTGTTGGTGGAACCCACCCAGGGACAGTGGAGCAGGGAATGGAGCCTGGGGTTGCTGATTTGATTCCAAATGGAATTACAGGATAATGGCCTTCCCCTTGTAATACCCCTTCACCGCCTGTCAGGAAAGCAAAACTGGACCCCCACGGGAACACTGGCATTCTGTTGGAATGATGCTGTGGAAACCCTCCAAGAGCCAACAAGACTCAAGGACAAGGGAGAGAGGATCTTGGGAAATGGTATTGCAAAGGACAACCAGCTCCAGGCAAATAACCATGAGGAAACCACAACACTTTGAAGAACGTGAGGAACAGAGAGCACAAGAAGAGCAGAACATCCCAGAGTAACCTAAAAGTTCATTAGGGCCTATTAACCTATTAAAAAGTGTGCTCCCCAAAATGAATAATGAGATTGTAATGACATGATAATGATGTTACCACCTTCTTCTCCACTTCCTATGGTAATTATAATGGATGTTCAAGCACAAGCACAGAGCAAGTACGTGATGTGATAAAACTGTAACCAGCAGAAAAATCTGTATAAAGTACTCCCTGAAAAGTGTTTATAGATAAAGAATGAGAAAGGGAGAAGGTGTGCTAGCTTTGTGGATCTACCACCTAGCACCCATCCCTGTGCAGAAATGAAATAAACAAGTATCTCGATCCTGTGTGTCTGTTGGTTAGTTCCACATCTGGTAAAAGAACCCAGTTTGGGGACCCAAACACTGATACAGCCCCAAACAAGCCACCATGCCTCTGGGTCCATGCTCCTTTTCCCATGGAACAGTCTGGCTCGCTTGCATCACCCATCTCCTCAAAATCTGCTGCATTTTCCCATGCAGTAGGTGTGCTCTGACACTTTGTCTCTATGTATGATCTGGTCGACACAGTTTTCAGTTTACAGCCTGTTTGCATGTGTTCACATATGTCTGTTTGCATGGATACATTGGCTGGTTACATGGCAGCCTATTCCACCTGGCTCTGTATTCTCTTCCAAACTTCCTTTTCACCAGCACCCGGCAAGCCCAGAGGACAGCACCAGCTATCACTTAGGCTCCACATGGCCAGGTATGCTGGGAGGCTGCTGGAGACTCCCTGGGAGCTCCATTTACAACAGTCTTACAGATAGTCCAGCACATGCACCAGGTTTTTGGCTTGTGCATTCAGAGGGATGCAGACATGTATTTTTGAGTTTCATTTCATTTGCCCTCTCCAGGTTCCTTTTCACTTCTGTGCCCTTCAAGCACCCGACTGCTGTGCTTTCCCAAGAAACTGGATACTAGTATTGCAAGGACACAAACCTGAATCTCTGAAGAGCTGCTTCTGTAGAACTGAAAACATTTATGGCTGCTGAGTCAAGACACTCACCTGGAGGCAGCCTTCCCCCACCTCCTGCACACACCGACTTAGTAGACAGATGTGTATCTTTGCCTAGGAGGATAAATCCAGTGATTTATTTATAGCCCGAGTCTGGTGCATGCCAGTTTTGGCAGGTAGAAGGCATACAAGGTACGTTCACTAAAAGCATACCTTCTTACAGGGTGCCATTGCAATATATCCTTGTTAGAGTGTTCATCATAGATAGTGATGTAGCATTTCAATGCCTTCTCTCAAAGGACAGCTCTTTCTTCATACGGGCCAAAGCTTGTCCAGTTGGCAGCCACATTCCATCTTGTGTCTCAGTAACTCTGAGAAGCCAACTCCACCAATTTCCATCGGCAGGCTTCAGGAGGAGTACAGCCTTCACCTCCTCGACTTCTGAGAGCTGCCATTAAAGGAAGGAGGTTAAATCTGGAAACAGTTTACTCTCCAGCTGATGGGGTTTCCTGGAAGATGGAAATCCAGAACTCAGCTAGATGTGTTTATCCCCAAATGCCATGACTTAGAGAATGTTGGAAAATTTATCCTGAAGTAACTACTGAAATTCCAGCTTGTCAACCATTTCAGGCATCAAGGCAGGTCCCTCTTCTGACAGAAGGCTCCCGTAGTCGAGGGCTAAGCCCCCAGGTCAGGGGTCAGTGCTGGCCCTGGGAACAGCCCTCCATTTCCTCAGGATGAGAGATGTCATCTCACTCGCTGATGGAATAGTCCAGTAGCCAGGCTGTTAGCTTTCCACGTCCCCTTTCCCAAGAAGATGAGACAAAAATGGATTTAGGATAGAATTGTTACTATAGGCCTCATCAAAGAGTTTGACCAAGCCCTTCAGTTCAAGTAAGGGCACCTCAAACATGGAGGTCTTGGAGCCCCAGCACGAAGGCATTCTTGCCGTTCCTCCAGACTTCATCACGAAACGTTGACTAATGCTGACCCACTACCAAAAGGGGAAAGGGAAAAATAGGAGGGCAAAAATCTAAGGGCAACAGACTTGGGGCCAAAACATCCAGGAGGGCCAAAAAACCCAGAGGGGAAACCTAAATAATGACAGAAGAATGGGAAAAAACATGCAGAGCTGGAAAAGAAATGGGACAAAAGGGGAAAATGGTAAAACAGGAAAAATGAGAAAACCAGAGAATCAAAAGAAACAGGCAAACATAGGACAAATGGTAGCAATGGGGACAAACAGTAAGAAAGGGAAGAAACAAAGAGACCGAGAAAAACAGGGAAATGAAGAGAAAATGGCGGGAGGATGGTGTAAATCAGGAAAACATCAAGGGAAAAAGAAAATTTAAAAATACACCCCCCCAAAACCCTAAAAATGAAAAAAATAACCCCAGCACTCTTCCAAAAAGCTCCGAAAAAAAACCCTGAGAAGAACACTGAGAAAAAAAAAAAAAAAGAGAGAGAAAAGAACAGAACAGAAGACTCGAAGAACAGAGAACAAAGGTAGAAAATGAGCAGGGAGAAACACTGGAGAGGGGAAGAGAAGAAGAGTAAAGCAGAAAATAGAAATAAATAAAAGAGGGGAAATCCATAGAAAAGAGGAATTCCCCCCCTCCCCAAAAAAGGGGGGAAAATGGGACAAATGGGGTTAAAGCAAGGAAATAAGGGGGGGGGACATAGAGAAAACATCAATAAAATATCAAATAAAGAAGAAAAATGTAAGAAAAGCAAAAAAAAAAAAAAAAAACCCACAAGATGTGAGAGAAAAGAAAATACACATGTACCATGAGATTAAAAAAAAAGGGGGGCAGGGAATGAGCAAGGGAAAAAAGCAGTGTGGGGGAGGGCAGGAAGCACCGCGAGGGAGGGTGGGAAAAAAAGGAAAAAGGACATTTGGGAAAAATGGAGAAAAAGCAAGACATTGACAGATATTACTCAAGTATATGAATCTCTCTTTGCTTTTTTATCTTAGAGTTCACACAATAACACAATGGCAGAGCTTCAAAGGGACCTCTGAGATCAGCTAGTCCAACCCCGGCTCAAGCAGGGGCACTTAGCACATGTTGCCCAGGAACCCGTCCAGATGGCTCTGAGTATCCCCAAGGAAGGAGACTCCACAACCTCTCGGGGAAACCTGTTCCACTGCTCAGTCACCCTCACAGCAAAGAGGGTTTCAGTTTTGTTCAGGTGGAACGTCCTGTATTTTATTTTGTGCCCGTTGCCTCTTGGCCTATCGCTGGGCACCACCGAAAAGAGCCTGGCCCCACCCTCTTTACAACCTCTCCTCAGATCCTACACACATTGAGAAGATCCCCCACCAGCCTCCTCTTCTCCACGCTGAAGAGTGCCAGCCTGCTCAGCCTTACCCTACATGAGACATGCTCCAGACCCTTCAGCATCTTAGAAGGCTTTGGCTGCACTTGCTCCAGTAGCTCTCTGTCTCTCTTGGACCGGGCAGCCCACAACTGCACACACTACTCCAGATGTGGCCTCGAACAACAGGGCAGCAGGATCTGCACGGAGCACCCAGGAGGGGAGAACAGCAGTATCATTCTGGCATGCAGGAGTAACCACAAGAATTTCTGCTCTAAAGCCGAGTTCAGGAAACGTGGAAGTTGCCGCAAATTCTTATCTGCATACACAACTGGGTGCCTCAGCTAATTACACATTAATGAGCCACAATTAAAACCATGAAGAAAGGAGTATTTTCCCAGCAGGTATGGAAGGATTCCTACTGGCTCCTACTGGCACTTGAGGGGCACCATAGGAAGTTCTGTGGGTAATTTTCTAGTCTTATTTAAAAAAAAAAGGGAAGTGAGATTCTAACAAAAAGCAACAAAGGCAGGCTATGAAGATGCTCCAGAAAGGAAGTACCAATCATTCCAAAGGGCACTAGGGGAATTTAATTGGACATAGCCAAACTAAGACAGAGGAAACAGGACTGTTACTATCAAAGTCGCTCTAGGGACACAGAACCAGTTACCCTCACAAGCAAGGCTGCCACAAGGACAAATACCCATCAAGTTGCCATCAGGAAATGCCCTTTGGACTTGAGAAGGCCTCAGATCCTTGAAAAGGAAATTCTTGAATTCAGTCAAGGAAATATTTCACAAGGGAACTTAAGTCCATTTATAAAATAAATGCTGGCATACATTTGCCTGGAACAGGTGACTAAACTACAGGAGCCAGGAGATTCTTTCGGAGGGCATGAGGTGTCAAGGAAAAACAGGCCAATAGGAACCCAAACCTGAGGCACAAGGACAGGCACGGGAAGCGAAGCAGTGCCCTCTTAGCCTGCAGGCTCACCCCACTGCCCAAGCACACATCCTTCTTTTGTACAGGAGGAATGAGACAACTTAGCACCTGAGGAGCAAATCAGAGCAGACTAAAAGCGGCTTGTGCCTCTGCGATGCAAGGCATCAGGCAATCTTCTTGCCTCTTTCAACCCCAGCCATCATTCGGATAAGTTCCAGACTGAAAACCCAAGTCCCCAAATAGCTGTTCCTAAACAGTGCCCATTCCCAAAACCCCACAACAAAGCAATGCAGAGAATGCAGCACAAGGTGCATATACCAACTTCTCACTGTTATTTCACATGTTCTGAGGAAGGAGGTGGGTCCTCCCTGATTAGAGGATACTTCCAGTATGGTCATACTTATCAACTTGTAAGTTACAACAAGACAGGAAAAATAAAAGTTCTCTCAGGCTGTGACACTCTTTGGAAGAAGCCATTGCCATGAAACTAGCACTAGTATTTCTCACAGCAAAATCCATTACTCACACATGTCATTACTCTTCATGTCATGTGCTGGTCTGGAGTTTGAACTTAGAGAGGTTCCTAAAAGCTCATGGGGAGGGGTAAAAAAAAAGAAAAGAGAGAGCAAGGGAGAGAAGCAGCAAATGTTCCCTTTTGACAGATAATTAGAAACAAGCGTTTGAGAATTTGCAATTACACACTACACTTAGGTTCCTTCTTCCCTCCTGCTAATGCAGTGAAAAAGTCAACAAAGAATTTGAAAAGAAAACTCACGTACAGCAACAACGCGTATGAGAATACCACTGCACTGCAGCAAGTGTCACCTCATCCTTCAATTAGCAAAGGCTCCTTGGCGTGTGGACATCCTCAGGGGTGGCAGTGAGGTTCAAAGCACTGCTCATGATCTCCTCTGGCCTGCCTTCCTCCAGTGCAGCACTGAACCCTCTCACCATGGCCTGAGGAGGAAAAAAAAGAGTTATAGTAGAAAGGATTTACAAGGGAGGGTACTGAGCACACGAACCTGAGTGCAGCAGTCAGCTGAAACAAGGCCCACTAAAAAGCCTGTCAGGTTAAAGGCTGGAAACTGTCAGAGTGTTTCAGAGCAAAAGACCATGGGCTTCCTCAGCCTGCTGCTCAGGTAGCAACAGCAGCCTGGTTCTTTGCCTCACTCTCCTAACCTGGAAGGGTATGGTTGCTTTCAATTGTACTTCCTTCCGCAGTAACAGGGGAAAGAGAGGAAGTGGACAGAAAACACGAGGACTAGCAAACACAAGAAAGCAGCTCAGGAATGAACACAGGAACAGCAAAGGCCTCTTGTGCCACATGATGCTGCAGCCCTCCCAACACTGAGGCTTCAGCCAACCACAGCAGGCATTCCCCACACCAAGGCACCAAAGACACGAGCCTGGAAGAACTGCAGGCTGGTGAGTTTTATAGAGAGCTGAGCTGACAACACAAGGGGGAACAGACGACAACACTGGAGTCAGGCAAGCGGAACACCATGGTGGGCATTTGACCGGCTGCAATATGGCTGAGGGCATCCAAGTGTGCTTAAGGCAGGCACACAACGCATGGGCCTGTTGGGATAAAATGCTCCGATCTGCAATAGCATCTCCTTCTTGCTTGCAGCTGGGCTCACAAAATGCAAAAAGAAATCCCCTTTTCCTCAGGCTGCAGCATGACTCTGCAGGCTTTGGTGAACCCTTGATGTGCTAACCCTTTGCACGGCAAGTGCTAGCAAGCTGTTTGACTAGCAGACAATGCAAAAAGCCTTCCGCCTGCATAACAGTGCTAGAAGGATATTTTGTGCACACAACCAACCAGCCAGCACACTCCTCTCTTTCCAAGTTTCCAAGGTCCTTTTTCAGGGAGGGCCACTTTCAAACTGGGGCCCCAGCTACTACTGTTTCCACAGTTAAACAGCGGCCAGAGAGCCCCAACGTTGAATGGTTTTGACCTTAAGAACGTTAAGAAAGCTCAGCAAAGCCTCCCTATGTTGGTATTAAGCCGAGATTGAGATCCCTGTTTCTCACTTCCATGGGTAAGTTTCTAGTTTGGATGTCATCCTCATCAGAGATCAAAGTCCTAGACATGTACCTCACAACAAAAGTCAGAGAAGACAAAACACGTGTTGCAGGCTTGTACAGTCAGTCAACTGAGCCCGTGCACTGCGGGCTTTGAAGGATAACCCAACAGGTAAGAGGGAAAGAATTGAAACAGCAGAGTACAGAGTGCTCAGAACGGCACAGAAACAAAACAAGCAGCAACAGGCCACCTCTGGGAAAGTGGCGCTTGCTGAAGAATGCTCCCCCTTCCCCTAGGGAAAAACTACTGGCAGCAGAGCATTTCTTCACTCTACAACATACAAGGAAGAGTGCAGGCAATGATGGCTGAGTATACACAATCATCATTCCCTAAAAATGAACTGATAAACACAAGGTTACCTCCGCACTATCTTGTTTCACTGGTTTGTCCTGGTCACACACATTTGCTGCTGGTCTGTAATGCCTGAGAGAAGCAGAGAAAGACAGAAATGAGCTATCTCAGTGTCCGTACTCATCTCGAGTACTGCATCCAGTTCTGGGCTCCCAATAAAAGAGAAACATGGAGCTACTGGAGAGAGTCCAGCGGAGGGCTACAAAGATGATCAGAGGACTGGAGCATCTGCCCTCTGAGGAACGGCTGTGAGAGCTGGGCCTGTTTAGCCTGGGGAGGAGAAGACTGAGGGGGGATCTTATCAATGTGTGCAAGTATCTGAAGGATACTTGTGTCAAAGGGTGTCAAAGGGACGGGGCCAAACTCTTCTCAGTAGTGCCATGCAGCAGGTATAAACTGAACCACAGGAATTTCCGCCTGAATATGAGGAGGAATTTCTTTCCTGTGAGAGTGACAGAGCACTGGAACAGGTTGCCCAGGGAGGTTGTGGAGTCTCCTTCTCTGGAGAGATTCAAAGCCCACCTGGATGCAACCCTGTCTGACTTTCTCTAGGTGACCCTGCTGGAGCAGGGAGGATGGCCTACATGATCTCCAGAGGTCCCTTCCAACCTTATTCATTCTGTGATTTGGTGTAATGAACCAGCAAACTAGCAAATCAAGCAACTAGAAAATTATTACTTTGGGCTAGGCTGCAGGGAGAGGATTACCTGCTTCTTGGCTTCTTTGATTTTTTTTTTTAACACCTAAGGAGCTCCTACAAATACCCTTACTTTCACAAAGAAGCTCTGCCATCATCAAAGAAACAACAACAAAATACACCCACCCACCAAACAGTTACAAAGGGATTATCGAAGAGTCTTCTCTAAACTCTACACTGATTGCAGTAAAGGGCTCCTAAGGGGGCACAAGGAATTTATCATCCACCAGCACTGCAAACAGCCAGACGCTGCAGAGGTCACCACTATGACAACATGAGTCAGTCTACACCTAGAAATTTCACTAGCACTGTCAAGCCTCTCTCATGCACTTTTAACATGCATCCTCCCTTTCACAAAATCCTGACAAAGCCACTTCTGCCAATAAAGAGCCAGAAGGGATTTTTCTCTCCCATGTTTTTCTTTCCCCTCCCTTTTTTCAGACAGAGCTTGTGCTATTCCATAGCTTCCAACAGAAGCTATAGGACCACAAATGCTCTGGCTGATTTAGACTTCTGACCACGGGATTTGAACACTTTCAGGTGAAATGCTCTTGCTGCTGCTCATGAGGAGAGGCACACAACCAGAAAACAGTGCAGTCCAGGTCACTCGACTGATTTTGGATCCATCCTGCTGGCACTAGAAATAGCGGGTCCTCACTCAGCACAGACAGTATCATGCCTAGGGCTAGCCCCCACGACACCTCCACAGCCCGCTGGCCACACACGCAGTCACAAAGAGACAAGAATGGATGAAAGTCCACACAGCTGCAATAACACTGGTTTAGCAGTAGAACCAGAGATTTCCAAGGCACATGCCACCTAAGAACACTAAGGCATATCATCTAACTGAAAAATGTGCAACTCCTGAGCTTTACTTCTTCCCCTGAGTCTGGCCAGGGTCATGCATACATGCTTGCACGCTGAGGAGAAAACAGGCAAAACAGGGTTTGGCAGCATCAGCAAAGCCTCTCAGAAACCCAGTGCCCTGCACTCCCAACATTATATTTCCAGTCCCTAAGTTCCTCCCTCCACGCACCTCATGCATCATCTCCAAACACGGGAAGATCTCTCCAGCAGCAGCTACTGCCACCACTGCAGCATGTCAGCAACACCTCACACCTCCCCCAGGCAACATACCGCTCACACACAGCTACTTCTCCCTTCACAGCAAATTCAGCCTCTCCATCACAGGCCACCCAGTAGAGGCCCCATCGAGCACCCAAGGTTTCTGCTGTTACTAACAACAGACCACCCCAGCCTAGATGTAAAGCTTGCCTCCTTCCTCAAGGAAAGCAACACCCTAAACATTACTAAGCCAGCTCAGGTCGGGAGGAAACATGCAAATCTCTACCTTCTGTAATCTCCAGAAAAAGAGAAGCAACTCACAGGCACCCACTTAACATCCTGCCAAAGGAGGCCTCAGGAGCCAGGTCTTTCAGTAAGTCTCAGCTGCACATTTCTCACCTGGCAGTGAGGAAGGCAATGCTCAGCTGAAGCATTTGGTCAGCAGATACAAAGATGGAGGCTTGCAAGTAGCTCTGCTTCAGGAACAGAGCCTGAAAGCTGTTGCCAAGGTTTCTTCTGCTTGCTTGCCAGAAGACTAGGCAACACTGTATGGATTCTTCAAATCTTCTTCAACAAAAGCACTTCTCTTCAACACTTTTGCTCTCAAACCCTGCTGGTACCATCACTACAGGACCATCTCCCTTTTGTGTCAGGTGCACAGAAACTTCCTACAACAGAACTGAGATCCTTAGCTGCAGCTTTCATATATCTGCTGTCAACAGGCTACTCAAGCCAAACAGAAATCATTGGGGGCTAGGTGGTAAACATATATCTATGCTTATAAGAATACACTCTCATTCAGCAGGATTTATTTCAAAAGTAAAACTCAAGCAGGCAGAACATGTGTGTGTCCTCCAAGGCCAACCTTTGACAAGACACAGGTTTCTGCCAAGCTCTCTTCAGTCACAGCTGGCCAGCATCTGCCTGCCAGCAGACAGAAAGAACACTACAACTTTCTCAAGGTGACATTCAGGGATGACAACAGTTTAAATACCTGGCTGCAGTAGTAATACCTGCTCTTGAACAGAAGCACCTCTTTCTCCAGTTTCAGGAGAGCACCCTCCATCAAGGAGACCCTTGTCCTGTCCTTATCAAACACTCTGGGGGCCAGAAGTAGACTGACCATACAGGAAGAGCCATTTTCTCTTCAGATTCAGGAATGAATGGAGATAGCTTGGATTTTCTGAAGCAGCCACAGCCAGGGAACACGGATGGCTGCAACGCTGAAGCAAGAAAAAAATGTATCTCTGCTTAGATACCTCTGTCTCTCACAGCAATGCACACCTTCTACTCCAGCTTTAAAAGCAAGGACAGTGCCTGTTTGTGGCCATCCTTTTACTTTCCTCCCAAGCAACTGTAAGAAGAGAGGAAGCTACCAAAAAGCACTGGAGCTCTACATATACATACCTTAGGGCTCAGGCCCTGCTCTTTTAACAGCCCTCTTCCTTCCTCATTACTACAGAGGACAGACTGCTAAGGTTGGTAATCTAAAGCTGAAAATAAATCAAAATTTCACACATTAATCACAAAACCTGCTGCACTGCCCCAGCGCTCTACAGCAGCAGCTCCTGCCTATCTACTTTCCCCATCAGCTTCCCCACCCACACCCAGGGTGTTTCAGCTTTCCATCAGGGAAGAACATCCCGGGGCAGAAGCAGCACAGGAAGCAGCTGCCCTGTTCCTCTCCCTCCTCCCTTGATTCCTGGGGGGTCACTAGTGCTGCAGCTCTCACACCTCAGGGCTTCTCAGGGCTCTCACACCTCAGGGCCAGGCCGCAGCATGCGCTGAAAACCCCCGCTGTGTCCCCAGGATGCTCACAGGCAGCAGCTGCCCCCAGCACAGTGCAGAGGTTTCTCTCTCTCCCCTCCCTTCCCCTCCCCTCCCGCAGACTCTCCCAGGGCCCTGGGGCAGCAGCATTTCCCCACACACCAGCACCAGCAGCCATGGGCACACAGGCCCCGCCCCCACACCCGGAAGTGACGCCTCTCACACCAAGGCCCCTCCCACCCCACATTCCCCATTGGCTCCCATTGGACGTGGCCTCCCGGGGCGGGACACCAGGGAGGGGCGGGAGGGAGGCGGCAGTGCGCGTGCGCTGTGCAGGGGCTGGGAGGGGAGGGGCGGGCAGGGGAGCCGAGGGGAGGGACCCCGAGGGGAAGGGCGGGGCCTGGCAGAGAGGGAGGGGCGGGGCCGGGCAGGGCGGAGCATGCGCAGTGGCCCAGAGGAGGGCGGTGAGGGGCGGGGCGGGGGCAGGGCTGCCCGGGCCGTGCGGGCGGGGAGGGGGCGAGAGGCGGCTGCTGCCGCGGGGCAGCGTCTCCCGGCCCGGGGCCGCCCGGAGCCTTTAGCCACAGCGCCGGGAGCTGCCGCACCGGGGCCGAGGGCCGAGGGCTGGACAGAGCGAGCGGCCGTGCGCACGGGGGCAGCCAGAGCTGCCACGGCCCGGCTGTGTGGCAGCAGCGGCTGGGGAAGGCCCAGCCCAGCCTGGGCCGCCTCCAGCCCCCGGCAGCCTCCGGCTCTTGCGCCCCTTCTCCTGGCAGCTCCACAGCTCGGTGCCGGCTGCAATCACCATTTCTTAGCACCGTCCCAGCTATGAGGAGACACCGCGGGTGCAGCAGGGCTTGTGGGGGCTCCAGGCTGGAGGCAGGAGGTAGCCAGCATCCCGGTGCCCCTGCTGACAGCCCCGCTTTCCCTGGGCAGGTCCCCAGCTGCACTCTGAGCCCAGCCTGGCTGTGGGCACCATGAGGAGCAGGATGTGCAGAGCCTCCTGACGACCATGGCCAGAGCCAGGCTCTCAGGTATTGCAGCAAAGCAGCTGTGGGAGAGCTGTGCTCTGCTGGAGGGCACTTGAGCCCCTCAGGACACCTCCCCAGAGGCAGTCGAGGGTCGGAAGGTGACCTCAGGAGAGTGTTAACCCACAGCCCCATCACAGCCCTGTGCATTCAGTTCTGCTCCAGAGATGCCTCCTGGCAGTGGGGCAGTGTCGTGGGGCATCTGCGTCTTGGCAGGTGCCTGGGGCAGTGGAGAACAGATCCCCTTGCTGCTGGTGCTGTGGGTGGGCAGGGAGTTGGGGAAGGCACTTTCTGAGCTCCCTTGCAGGCCTGCTGCTCTCTCCATCAGCTCTGGAGTCTCGGGCTCTTGTGCAGGCTTTCAGCTCCTTCCCCTTCCACCCACCCCAGCAGCAAGGACCCCAGCTTGCTCCCACCAGAGGCACAGGCTGCCTTGGCTGCCCAATGCATAGGGCTCATGAGCTTCTGCACATGCCCTGGCAAAGGTGCAGAGCTGAGCTATGACGGTGGCCTTGAATACCTCTGCCTGGCTCCTGGAGCTGCTGAGAAGCAGGTGGGAAGTGCTGGCAAAGAGCAGGAGGTTTCTGCCTGCCAGCAGGCTGGCTGCATGCTCGGCCTGGCAGCCTGCAAGCACATGCCTGGAGGTGCCCAAGGCAGCTGCCACTGCCCATCTCTTGCCCCACACCGACAAAGCCTCTGCCCAGCCAACCTGGCTAGCAGAAGAAGCAGAGCATCATCAAGACACCTGCCTTGCTCTCTCCTGCTTCTGCAAAGGTTCAGCTCCAGCCGAGGCTGCCTCTTGCAACGCGTGGCCCTCTCCCAAGTGCTTCTTGCAGCCAGGTGTCCCTGGCAACATGCAGAACCAGAGGTACCAAATTCCACAAGCATTCAGAATTGCTTCACTTGGTAGATCATTTCCACTTTGCAGATTTGGAAGGACACAAGTTGTTCTGTGTGTCTGACATGGTTTGCAAACATTTTCATATACCACCTCCTTTGCCATCCCGCTGCTGTTCATGCTTGCATCTTGTTATTTTATTTTATTTTTTCCATCCCCACTTAGGCATTCTCAATCTTAGCATGCTGCTGGAGGAAAGGAGAGGAACTGGGGTGTGTGTGAAGATGTAGACAGGGAAGACAGAGGGTGTTGAAAAGGTGCAGAAAGCAGGCATGTAGAAGTAGGGAACCCTGCTGGAAGAGCAAGATTTTCTGCTGTCTCACTATGGGAAAAATGCAGGAAATGGAGAATAAGAAGGGAAAAGAAACTTTTGTCTTCCATGCAGGACATTAGGTTCCCTATTACTGCAAAGAATTCATAGAATTACATCAATTCTCTGAGCCTTCCACCTCAAGGGCTTCATTTCCTTCTGGTGTGCCAGGATCAGGATGGCAAAAGGCAGTGAAGGTGCTAGAGTCTGCCTCTGGAGTGCAGCACCAAGATTCAGGGCTCAGGGAGAGGAAATGTGTGTGGTGATAAGCTAGCCCAGCTCCTGAAGCACAGCACTGGAGCTCTTTTTCTTTCTTTCTTTCTTTTTTTTTCCTCTTGTCATGGTGGCAGGTTGGGGGCTGTTGACACATGGAGCTGAGGGGCTCAGGCTATAAAAAACTCTGTTGAAATTACCAGATTTATTCCTCTAGGCAAAGATACACATCTGTCTACTAAGTCGGTGTGTGCAGGAGGTGGGGGAAGGCTGCCTCCAAGTGAGTGTCTTGACTCAGCAGCCATAAATGTTTTCAGTTCTACAGAAGCAGCTCTTCAGAGATTCAGGTGTTGTGTCCTTGTGATACTAGTATCCAGTTTGTTGGGGAAAGCACAGCAGTCGGGTGCTTGAAGGGCACAGAAGTGAAAAGGAACCTGGAGAGGGCAAATGAAATGAAACTCAAAAATACATGTCCGCATCCCTCAGAAATGCACAAGCCAAAAACCTGGTGCATGTGCTGGACTATCTGTAAGACTGTTGTAAATGGAGCTCCCAGGGAGTCTCCAGCAGCCTCCCAGCATACCTGGCAATGTGGAACCTAAATGATAGCTGGTGCTGTCCTCTGGGCTTGCCGGGTGCTGGTGAAAAGGAAGTTTGGAAGAGAATACAGACCCAGGTGGAATAGGCTGCCATGTAACTAATAACTATGTATCCATGCAGACAGACATGTATGAACACATGCAAACAGGCTTTAAACTGAAAACTGTGTCGACCAGATCGTACACAGAAACAAAGTGTCAGAGCACACACCTACTGCATGGGAAAATGCAGCAGATTTTGAGGAGGTAGGGGATGGAAGCGAGCCAGACTGTTCCATGGGAAAAGGAGCACAGACAGGGCATGTTGACCCAGAGGCATGGTGGCTTGTTTGGGGCTGTATCAGTGTTGTCCCAAATTGGGTTCTTTTACCGAGTGTGCAACTAACCAATAGACGCGCAGGATCAAAATACTTGTTCATTTCTGCACAGGGATGGGTGCTTGGTGGTAGATCCACAAAGCTAGCACACCTTTTCCCTTTCTCATTCTTTATCTATAAACACTTTTCAGGAAGTACTTTATACAGATTTTTCTGTTGGTTACAGTTTTATCACATCACATTCTTGCTCTGTGCTTGTGCTTTAACATCCGTGTTAATTAGCATAGGAAGCAGAGAAGAAGGTGGTAACATCATTATCATGTCATTATCATCTCATTATTCATTTTGAGGCGTGCACTTTAATAGGTTAATAGGCCCTAATGAACTTGTAAGTTCCTCTGGGTTATTCTGCTGTTTTTGTCCTCTCTGTTCCTCACGTTCTTCAAAGTGTTGTGGTTTCCTCACGGTTATTTGGCTGGAGCCGGTTGTCCTTTGCAACACTGTTTTCCAAGATCCTCTCTCCCTTGTCCTTGAGTCTTGTTAGCTCTTGGAGGGTTTCCACAGCATCATTCCAACAGAGCGCCGGTGTTCCCGTGGGGGTCCAATTTTGCTTTCCTGCAGAGGTATTACAAGAGGTATTGCAAGGACATTATACTGTAATTCCATTTGGAATCAAATCAGCAACCCCAGGCTCGGTTCCCTGTTCCACTGTCCCTGGGTGGGTTCCACCAACAACCTTTCTGTTTACAGCCAAATGCACTGCCGGTTGGCCCACAGAAACCCCCCACCTGGGGCTGTGCCGGGGACTCCAGTGTCAGCACTGTCCTGGTGCTGCAAGAATGGGAATGTCCCTGAGCGCAACCCCGTACCCAGCCCCAGGCAGGGGGACGCTGCCCTTTGCCCATGGCCGGGTGCTGGTGGACAGCGTGGTGCAGGGAGAGGCCTGGAGCCTGGCTGAGGGGCTCTGGGCAGCTCCCTGCCCAGCACCAGCTCTGCCTGCTCCCCTGCTCCCTCCACCCCACACCCTGGGGGCAATCGGAGCTGTGGGCACATCCCCCTGGGGAGGGCATTTCCCTCACACCACTCCCTCCTGCTGCTGCCCTCGTGGACACAGGTGACGCACACAGGAGTGCTGCCTGCGCTGGCAGAGGTGACTCAGGGAAGGGGCTTGCTCCTCTCCATCGAGCCTCCCCTGGCAGGGCCAGAGCCTGGCAGCAGCATATACAGCGACACTCTCCTCCTGACCCAATTAGCTGCAGAGATGCTGCAGGGGCAGCGCTCTGTGGGGTGGCCCTGTGCAGGAGCAGTCCCAGTGCAGAGGCAAGGCCAGCTTCCCCCGCGGCCTGGCACGAGGGTCTGAATGGAGTTTTCTGGGGAGGGTCTGAGGGCAGCAGGGCACAAGGGTGCTGTGCTTGTCAGGGACATGGCATGGGAGGAGAGGGCACCCTAAAGATCAGCCCCCAACGACATATGCCATGTGTAAGGGGATGTAGCTCAGTGGAAGAGCGCCTGCTTTGCATGCAGGAGGTCCTGGGTTCAGTCCCCAGCATCTCCAGCAAGGACTTTTGTGCCTCGCTGTGTTGTCTTCCCAGCAGATATAAGGGTGGTGGAAGTCCCCTGGGTGAGCCTGGGTCTCTGATTGGGAGGCTGCTTCCTGCTGTCCATCAAAAGCCTCATCAACTTCCTCTTCCTGAGCTGGTGGCTTGTTGTAAACACCTACAGCAGTGTCTGCCATGTTAGCCTGCCTAGTCATCCTCACCCGTAAGCTCTGGACTCACTGTTCATCCACCCCTAGCCTTCCATGATGGAACGAGTGGCTGGGGAGAGAGCGGGAGAGCAGTGGAGGTTGTCTCCCTTGACTTCAGTAAGCTTTTAAACACTGTCTCCCATAGCATCCTCATAGGCAAGAAGTGTGGGCTAGATGAGCGGCCAGTGAGGTGGCTTGAGAAGTGACTGAACGGCAGAGCTCAGGGGGTTGTCATCAGCAGTGCAGAGTCTAGTTGGAGGCCAGTGATGTCCCTCCAGGGCTCCGTACTGGGGCCACTCTTCTTCAACTTAGTCGCCAGTGACCTGGACGAAGGTACAAAGTGCCTCCTCAGCAAGCGTGCCAACAATAATAAACTGGGAGGAGCAGCTGATGCATCAGAAGACTGTGCTGCCATTTGAGAGACCTGGAGAGGCTGGAGAGGTGGGGGGAGTGGAACCTCATGAAGTTCAACAAGGGCAAGTGCACGGTCCTGCACGTGGGGAGGTATAACCCCATGCACCAGTGCAAGCTGGAGGCTGAGCTGCTGGAGAGCAGCTCTGCGGAGAAGGACCTGGGAGTGCTGGTGGACACTAAGTTGACCATGAGCCAGCAATGTGCTCTTGTGGCCAAGAAGGGCAGTGGCAGCCTGCAGAAGGGATGATTGAGAGGGGATCTTATCAACGTGTACAAGTACCTGAAGGGAGGGTGTCAAGAGGATGAGGGTCACACTCTTTTCAGTGGTGCCAAGCAGCAGGACAAGAGGCGGTGTGCACCAGCTGAAACACAGGAAGTTCCACGTGTGTGTGAGGGAAAACTTCTTTCTTGAGTGACCAAGCACTGGAAGAAGCTGCCCAGAGAGGTTGTGGAGTCTCCCCAACTTTCTCTGAATCTGCAATTTTCTGATTGTCTCAGTGCCCCCCACCCCTGAGTCTGGTCCTGGACAACCTACCAGAACCATAAGTTCTGGTAGGGCAGATGTAATGATGGAGTGGGGCAGCCATAGATGCCTGCGACCCTCTTTGGGTCCCTGGCTAGTGCAGTACCAGCAGGGTTTGGTCCAGGTCTTTGCGGCCCCTTCTCCTCTCAGTCCACCCCTCCTGGCCCTTTCTCTTCCTTGCTTTCATTTTGCAAGATCAATAGATGTTTTAGGAGGACCCAGAGAGTGGGGGGCAAGTGGGGCAGATGATTGGCACTGTACTAGAGGAGGTCCTGGTGCGGAGGAGACAGGGAGGAGCCACCCAAGCTGTGCTCCTGGCTGTGGGCAGTGACAGCTGGGAGGGCTGTGGGTGCTCCTGGGTGCCAGGTGCTGCTGCGGCACAGCGGAAGGCTGCGACGGAAACCTTTTGAAGCAAAGGAGGACTCCAAAGCAAACACCCCGAGTGCCCCGTTCAGCCCCAACCCGCTGCAGGGCCAGCCCTGGCCAGGCCCTGGGGGTGATGGGGGCCGTGCCTCTCTGTGACACGGGCTGTGGTCACAGGAGACATCCCGTGTCACAGCCACAGTTGCCCTCCCCCACCCAGACCCGGCCTCTCCCCACATGTCCCAGTGAGGCTGGTCTAGCGCAGGCGCTGGGGCTGCTCTCGGCACCTCTCTGCTGCCAAGAGCTGCCGAGCCTGAGCAGGAGCCAGCGAGCGGAGGTCAGGGCAGTGTGGGGTTGTACAGAAGTGTGCAGGAGGAGGAGGAAGAGGAGAGGAGCTGCTTCCTCATCACCTGCCACTGCAGGGGTGACCCAGAGCACTCAGGACCAGGATGGAGCTCTGGGACGCTGGCCACGGGACACGGCATGGACAGGGGGTGCCAGCACTCCCCACCTGGGGTAAGACCTTCCGGAGATCCTCCTCAGGTCTAGCAGGGATCCTCCCCAGGTCTGGCAGGGTATTGCCTGGAGGCAGTGCCCACCTCAGCCCCTGTAGGGAATGGGGCCTGTTTGGGGAGGGGGTGCTCTTGGAGGACGCTCGCACTGCTCATCCTCCGGCTGAGGCAGGTACGGAGCAGCTGAGAGCTGCCCCCAGAGCATGACGGGTCTTTCCCTTCTCTTCCAGAGCAGCTTGCTGTCTGGGAAGAGGTGTCTGACTACATTGTGCGGCAGCTGATGCGGAACCAGGTGGGTGTGCCTTGCGGGGCCTGCCCCGGGAAGCCTTCTCCTGGAGCTTGTGTGTCTGTGGGATGACTTCTCTGCTTTGACTGGTAGAGTTGAGAGGGTGAAGAGGAGGGGGATGAAAGCATCTGGAAAGGTCTTCCAAAGAAGGGCCCCAAGGTTTCTCCAAAGCTTTGTCCAGCGCTTTGTCTGTCCGCTTTGTACAGCAGGATGGAGCAGGGCACCGAGCACCATCCCCATGCCCTGGCAAGTGCCCGGCCTGTCCAGCTGCCAGTCTCATCGTTCTTCTCTTCCTTCCTGTTTGCAGGGAGTCCGAGTTATTCGCCTTGGCACATTTGACGTAGTAACCGAACAAGTCGGTGATGGGAAGCGTGCTCTTCTCACTGTTCGCAGGCCCGTGTTCCATCTGTCGCGGAGTATTGCAGAGCTTCCCGGCCTCGCCTATGACCTGGCCTATGCTCCTGGTAAGAGGAGAGGCTGAACCGCTTGCTTCCCCTGGGGACATCCTTGGGGTGTGCCTAACTGCTGGGCAGCAGTGACTGTTAGGAAGCTAGAATTCCTTCAGCAGCTGTGGAGAACAGCTTCAGGGGGTTTTAAAGCACCAGGACAACGTCATGCACATTACAGCTCCCTCTCTCCCAGACTTGCTTTCACAACTGTCAACAAGCCAGATGTCTTGGGGCTGCTGCTTCTCTGCTACTGACTGCGTTCCCCTTCTGCTGCTTTCCAGGTCATAAGCTCTCCGAGCCCCTCAAGTACGCTCACATAGCCTCGGCCCTCTCTGTTCCTCGGAAGACAGTGGAGGCGTGCATAGAAGAGACCATGCGGCTTTTCTCCCGCTGCCTGCAGAGCGGGAAGAACGTGGCCCTTGTGCTGAAGGGCCTTGGCACGCTTGTAATTCAAGGAGCAGCTGTGAAAATGAGGTTTTACAGAGACTTTCTGAAGAGGCTCAATGGGACAGAGCAGCTGCTGGAAGCTCTTCTCGCGGTGAGTTCCCCATTCCTCCAGCACTACCTGTCGTCCTCTGGAAAGCACCAGTGAATGCAATGCTGTCAGCCTGCTGTGACCTATCCAGGTGCATGGAGAGTCCCAGCTGAGAGTAATGCCAGCTACCGGGACAGCTGGTCCTGAGCGTCCAGAGGACTTGGCAAGGATGGCCCTGGGAATAGCTGTGCTGGCTCTGCCCCAAAAATTCATCCAGCCCCAGAGCTCATTTTCATGTGCACGAGGGAAAAGTCCCAGAAAAGGGCCGGTCCTGTGTGCTTTTTCCACAGAGACTTCCCTCCTGACAGAAAGCCATGGTTTAGTGCTGCTTTGTGTCAGGACCACATCTGAACCCATGTCTCCCTGGACTGTGTCTGGGACAGTAAGGCAGCGAGTTCAGCACTTTCCCCTGATGCTGGGTGACACTATTTCTGCGTGTCCCTTTGGGAGCTCGGCCTGATGCCTCCATGGGACATTTTTGCCCTAGGGTGGAGTGAGGGCAAGGGAGTGATCCCTCCTCCCCTTGCCTGGGCCAGCGGGCATGTGAAGCAGCTCTGTGAAACCTCTGCTGACCTCAGTGCTCTCCCTTTGCAGCTGGAGGGCCTGAGTGTCTTTCATCTCTCCCATGGGGCAGCTGCTCAGAATATTGGATCCCCCTGGTCCTCTTGCTCTTTGGCATTTCTACCTCTGTCTCTGAGTAGGTTTGTTTTTGCAGGAATCATTGCTCGCCCCACTCTCTGGACACGAAGCAGAGGCTTAGGCAGACCAAGGCCCCTGTGCGACCAGAGCCCTCTTGCTGCTCTTGCTGTGCTGGTCTAGTTGTGCTGAGCAGCTCTTGCCAGGGCCCTGGAGTCTCGCCACCATGAAGGGCGTCTTTCTGTCCAAATGTGAGCATTTGCACGCTGCTAGTGATGGCTGCAGCATGTCGCAGAGAGAGTCGTTGGAGCCCAGTGGCCTTGGCCAGGTCTCTAGTGCAGCCCCGTCCTTCAGCGTGGTCCTTCAGGTGCAGCAGGAAGGCTGAGATGTGAAAGGAGGCTGAGCTGAGCCTCCTCTCATGGGTTAAGGCAGAGATGCAAGTAGGCTGCAGGCCTGACCTCTGCACTAGGCAGGACCTGGTCTCCTGACTGCATCTCTCGATTCTCAGCCTTGCAAAAAGCCTGGCAGTCTTCTCACCCTTTCTCCTCCATTTCCTGTAAGCTGCTCTGCTGCACAACTGAGGGGCTGCGGAGAGGCACAGAGAAATTCCGTGTTTCAGAGGCAGCTGCTTCTCTGAGCAGTGGGAAAGTGTGCTGCCCTTGTGCGCTCTGAGACAACTGTCTTGGCATCATCTCTTGTGTGTCTCTCCCCTTTGCAGATGCCAGAGATGAGGGATTCAGTCCTCTCAGGCTCCGAAACTGCTGCTTTGCAGACCCGTTCTGGTCGTGTCATTGTCTTTCCTGAGTGAGTACATTCACTTCTTAGCCCCGGCTGGCCAAGCCAGCAGCTTCTCGGGACCTGTCTGGTAGCCCTGTGTTGCCAGTGCTTGTGAAAGCTGCTCAGGAAGTCATTGGAGAGGAATACTTTCCAGTGTGGATCAAAGTGCAGGTTCCTGCTGGTCACTGGCTCAGGATGTTTTCTTGTCTTCTGTGAGACATGCATGAATCAAATGTGTGCTGAACATGTTGTCTTGGGTCAAATGTCTTCTGTGGGGAGGCCTGTCTAGGGCAAAGCGAAGCCTGTGCGCAGTGGGGTTGTGGAGAGCTTTGTGCTGGCTCCCATCCTGCTCAGTGTTTTGTCCCATTAGTTGTCTGGGAGATGGTGGTTCCTTTTTGCAGAGGCACGGAGATGAGATTTGGAGAGCCTGCAGGTGATACGGTGGGTGAGAGGGGCATTAGAACTGGTGCTGCCAAGCACCCCTTCTCACAGGAAGGCTAGGGAAGCTCTGCAAGAGGCAGAGAAGGAAGCTCCTGCCCCTGCAGATGCTGGAGGTCTTCAGCATGTCTCTCAGCTTGCTGATACACTCCTCCAGCATCTGGCATGTTCTGCCTATTGTGCTTTGGACAAAGAGGGGCTTCTTGGGAGCTCCCTAATGCCCCTCTGTCCCCATTATGGACACAAGGTGCAAAGGAAGTGTGGTGCCCTCCCTTTAGACTGGCAGCTTTTTCCTCTTTCCAGGTACAATGCTGACAGTCCATCTAGAAAGCCCCCTGTGGCACCTGCAAAGCCCCCGCAGGAAGAGGAGAAGGCAAAAGAGGACACCAGGGCCAAGAAAGGTAATGGGAACGCTGGATCCTGGCAGGGGTTTGTGCCTTCTGCTTCCGTCCTCTTTGGCCAGGCAGTGGAGGCAAGGCGACAGTGCCATGGCTCAGGTAGCATCAGGCACCGGAGGTGACGCTGCGTTCCCAGTACGGGACATCTGGAGTGATTCCTGAGGGAACACGACCTCCCGGCAGCCCAACACTCCCAGCTGCAGCTGATGCCTCCCAGATAAACTTTCCCCCATTGCCACGACACTCAGTGCTCTGGGGTGCACTGCAAAGTGTTCTTGCGCTGGAGGTGTTGGTGCAGAAGGGAGGCAAAAGTTAGCACTGTCCTTGTGCAATGTGAATCCTAAATTGTGCCGGGAGCTGCAGGTCACAGAGAGGCTGAGCTATTTCATGGGACCAGTGAGTTGTCATTGAATGAGAAAAGCCCCTGAGAGTAGGTTGGGAAAAACAAGGCAGAGAGAAGCCAGTGTGCGGAAGGGCCAAAGACCACCCAGGAAAGAAGGCCTAGAAGGAGTCATCTTGAGGCCTCACACTGTTATCACAGGCTGGAGCACATCTGAAGAGCCTTCCCATTCCAAAGGCCTCCTCAATGCTGTCCTGAAGTGTCTTCTCTCCTGCTTACAGGAAATCTTCCCGCCAAGCACCTCCCCCTCAGAGCGAGGCATCCTCCAGCCAAAATAACAGCTCCCACGAAGCAGAAGGGGAAAGGGAAGAAAGCAGAGGACAAAGCGCCTGCTGGCAGGTGAGAGCCGTGGAGGAGTGGGTGAGGGTGAGCCTGTAGCCTAGTGCGTGTCTGGGGGAGATGTTTCCTCTGCACACAAGGTTCACAGCAACTCTGAATGTCCTTTATCACATGCCCCGGGGACTCCTGAGCCCTTGATGGCGAGAATGCCTTGACAGCCCTGACCACTTTCTCCTTCTCTGACCCTGCGTCTCCAGGAACAATCCGCTCTCCATGCCTAAGCACAGGGCACTGGGGACCGCCAGGCCATTTGTAATACATTTGGCAGGATGGGGTAAGGGTGTCTCTTGGAGCCTGTCTTGGTAGAGGAGGCTGCTCCTCTCCGGGCTGCATCCAGAGCGAGCCCGTGTCTGGGCACGCAGAGCGTTCCTGAGGGCACATCCTGCAGCCCCGGGCGTTTCAGCTGGGGGTGGTCTCTGTCCCTGTGGGTGTGAACACAGTCAGCGGAACCCATCTCCTTCTCTGGCAGAAGGGCCTTGTGCCGCAGAGGCAGGTGCCCAGCCGGTGAGTGCAGGACGGAGACCCAAGTGCCCCTGTGCTCCCAGCACCTGCCCACAAGGTGTCTTTTCAGGGGGCTCCCGGCCATCGCAGGCAGCTGCTCCAGGAAGGTGGTGCAAGGCAGGAGAAAGGGCAGTGCTGAAGCCATGCCCCCACCGGAGAAACTGGTGAAGAAAATCCAGAGGTGGCCAGGACAGGTGCGTGCTACAGCCTGAGGTCCTGCTTGTGCCACGGGGACGTGTGGAAAAGCGCAGTCCTATGGGCAGTGGGTAGGAGAGATCCCTGCCTGCGTGTTCACTTGGCCAGTGACCAACCACATCTGGGCCTTGCTTGAAAAGGTGCAGGTCACCCGCTAGTTCTGGAGGGCATTTGTCCCTCCGGCATTCTCAGGAAGCACCTCAGAAGCCCCTCTTTGGCCCTTTTCCCCATGGGAAGGTACCTGCTGGGCCTTTCAGGGAGAGGCCATGGGCAGTTTCCCTTTAGTTCTGTGATTACTGAGCTCATTGGTGAGATCCAAACTGGGATTTTGAGACCTGCCCCTATGAGCTTCAGGGCGTAAGAGCGCTGCCGGGAAGGCTCAAGCCAAGCGGCAGGAGAGAGGATGAGAAATGCCCTTTGCGCCCTGGGAAAGCACAGATGCCATCAGTCCTCTTTGCCGTTTCTTTTCTGTGGCCCTCCAGGTGGAATATCACTTCCAGATAATGGGCGAGGGCGTTCTTGTCTTTCCTCCCATCTGAAGCCCTGTGAAGATTTCCCCTTCTGGAGTCCTTGGCTGGAGACCCAAGCAGGCAACAGAAGAGAGAAGAGTGCTTTGGGAGAACTCCCCTGGAGAAAGGCTGGCATTTCCTCCAGAGCTGTTTTCCAGAAGCATCTGTAAGAGGCAAGGACCCATCAGGAAGGGGGCTTCTGCTTCCATTGACAAGCAGTTAGTCGTCTCCAAATTTCGTTTTTTTTTGGGGGGGGGGGGGGGTTATTTATTTCTTAATAAAACTTTTCCTGAACATTGCACAGAGATTTGACTTTTGCGTTTTCTGTCCCCTCACGACCAGCTCACGGCACCAATGCCTCCATCCATCCTCCCCACTTCCCTCACCCAAGCCTACTCCCCCATCTGGTTGCCCAGCCCTGCCCAGCCCAGCTCCAGCTCCCCGTCCCTGCACAGAGGGAGAAGCCCTGCTCCTGCCGCCCCACAGCAGCTCTTGCTGCTGCTGAACCCTGCTCTCCCAGCTGGAGCTCAGCTGCGTCTACCACCCACTGCGTCCCGCTGCGTCTCCAGTCTCAGCCTCTCTCCAGCCAACAACTCAGGCCAAGGATCAAGCACAGGCTGGGTGGAGAGCACTGTCCTCTCCACCCACGTTGTGCTCAGGGCAAATGAAGCACTGTCCCGGCTACAGGGGTCTCTGGCAGAGCCGCCTGCACAGCAGGCAGAGCTCTGAAGTGCTCCCACGTCCCCACACGGTCACGGCAGCAGGGACTCAGCCGGCCCCTTTGGCTGCCCCATGGCACTGCTCCCTCCCTTCTCCCCATTCAGGAAGCAGAGGTACAGACATGACCACCCAGCACGGGCACACGCTGGTCCCTCTCCTGTCCTTCCTACCAGGGATGGGCATGGCACAGCACAGCTCAGCTCAGCTTCAGCAAGACACACATGCATCCTCCGTGCTGCTCTCCTGGTCCCCTGCCCATCCCATTTGGTCCAGAGGGACATCCCCCAGGAGCGTGCATGTGCTAGCCTCCAGCAGATGTGCTGTCCCAGAGCCACCTGGCCAGGCCTGGACCTCTGGAGAAGTGGGGAGGGAATTTTGCCTTTTCCCTCTGGGTTTCCCACGTCAGTTCCTGGGAGTGGAAAAGAGCATTCCCTGCGAGCAGGGGAGGTGCAGGGACTTTGCCGCTCATGAAAGAGCAGGGAGGTGTATGGAGGTGGCATCACATGAAGGGGCTGGTGAAGACGGGGCCATGAGATGCTTTGGGAACACTCTTGGGTTCCATTTGTGTCTGCTGAGGATTGCCTTTCTGCTCTTCTTTGAGGAGGACAGAGGGCAGAATGGATAGTATTCACTAAACCCTGATTTACTCTCTTTTAGCCCTAGCAAAGGGTGTGCCTTCTACTTTGTGCTGAAACACTTCTGATTCCTCTCCCCATTCCCTCCCGGTGAGCCTCCTCACCCCCCCCCACCCCCAGCAAGACCTACCTCTGCACACACCCACAGGGGTGAAGGGGAAGGTCAGTGGCACCAGCCCAGCAGTCGTGACCCCCCTGCTCACAGCAGCCCTGCCTCAGGACACAGGTCCTTCCCTGGGCCCTGGGCCTTCCCCAGCCTCCGTCAGACCCCTGAGGTTCCCACTGCTTTGTCTCCGATCCTTCCTGGGGACTGTGAGCAAAAGCCAGGGTGCCGAGCAGCACAGTCCCCCAGGCACCCCACCACGGGGGCACCGTCCCTGGGTGGGCTCCAACCAACAACCTTTCTGTTTACAGCCGAACGTGCTGCGTGCTGTGCCACAGAAACCCCCCACCTGGGGTTGTGCCGGGGGCTCCAGTGTCAGCACTGTCCTGGTGGTGTGGGCATGGGAACGTCCCTGAGCCCAGCCCCATGCCCAGCCCCAGGCAGGGGGATGCTGCCCTTTGCCCATGGCCGGGTGCTGGTTGGCAGTGTGGTGCAGGGGGAGACCTGGAGCCTGGCTGAGGGGCTCTGCGCAGCTCCCTGCCCAGCACCAGCTCTGCCTGCTCCCATGGTCCTTCCACCACACAGTCCAGTTCATTGTGAAGGGGGTGCTCTTGGAGTACGCTTGCATTGCTCATCTCTTTGGTTAGGCATCTGCACTTTGGAGTGTGTATGCACACTGTGGGGTGGGTGTATACTACGGTGCATGTACACACTTTGGAGTAGGTGAGCACTTTGCACGGTGTGTGCACACTCTAGTGTGTATACACATGCTGGGTTCCTTCTGCATTTTAGGTGCTGTCAACCCCCTCTTTGCCCTGAGGCTGCTCTCTCCTGCCCAGCCATGGCCTCTGAACACACGTCCTGGTGAGGCTCGGGGTGGCCAGGCACTGCGGCTGCTCTCAGTCCCGCTCTGCTGCCAGGAGCTGCCAGGCCTGTGCAGGAGCTGTATAGAGGAGGCTGGGGCAGTGTGGGGCTGTGGAGAAGTGTGCAGGAGGTGGAGGAGGAGGAGAACAGCTGTTTCCTCATCACCTGCTGCTGCTGCGGTGCAGGTCCTTCCCTGAGCCGTTCACTGGCCTGCGTCAGACTCCTGAGGTTACCACCGCTTTGGCATCAGATATTCCTGTGCTGGTCATTTTGCACCAAAGGTTTGGGAGAGGCCGAAGGCAGCAGGCTATTGCTGAGGCCTGGTGAGTGCCTTGCCCCCAGCAGCTCAGCGGGCTCCCATGGGACAAACCCTGTCTGAAAGCGGCTTTCAGAGCTGCCCTGGGATAGCTCTTTCCCTCCTCCCCTGCCCCAGGGGAGAAGATGTGCCCAGCTCCAGAGTGATCCCCAGCCCCAGCATGCCAGAGGGAAGCTTCCCTCTCCCAACCCACCCTGCTGGTGCCAGTCCAACCTCCAAGGCTTCAGCACAGACCTCCAGGAAGCTGGAGCTGCCTTGGGCCTCAAGGCAGTCTGGTGGCAGGAGGGATAGGCATGGGCACAGCAGCAGCAGTGCCAGGAGCTAGGGGAGGAGCAGGGCAATTGGGGTGGAGACCCCTGCCCTTGGCTACATAGCTGGGACACTGCATGGCTGATGCCTCTGTGGCCAGCCAGGCTCCAGGTTCGGGGTGGATGGCAGCTTGAGGATCATAGCACTGGGATTTTAATGGACTTCCAGTGCAAGCATGGCTGTGGTGAAGGCAAGTGGGTAGAGCCAGGTACATGCAACTGCAAAGGATGGGGGTGGAATCGGCAGTGCGGAGCTGGTGGAGGCCCTCCCTCTTCTCCCTGTGAGAAAGAGAGTCCTGGAGAGATGGGAGAGGAGCACAGGGCAGGGTGAAAGAGGCAGACGGAGCCACTTGGGGTGCATCAGGGAGTTTTCCAAAGCCCCGGGCTCTGCCAGAGACCTATGAATCTCCGCCCGACACTCTCCCAGCAGCGCTTGTTCTGTCCTGCTCTACTGGCTCTTGGCCCCACACCAGCCATACTGGAGCAGAGGCTGATGAGCTGGAGGTGCCTCTGGGCAAGCTGTGCCAGCCCCAGGCAGCTGGCCCTGAGCATGGGGCAGCCCAAGCCCCTCCTCATATGTCCCATCCTGCTTGGAGGGCAGCATGCGAACCTGTGAGCAGCCTGTTCCTGCCCAGGGGGACCTTTCGCAAGGGAGGCAACTCGACAGCTGTCGCACTGCAGCAGCACCCACTGTGGCCCCTGCCGCAGCCCTGCCACCCTGGCCCCTGCCTGGCTTCCTGCCTCCTTCGCTTCTGGCTCCCAGCCCCTCTCTTTGCACTGCACGGACCAGCTCTGCAGGCAGCAGCTCAATGAACTCTGCCCTTCCCCACCTTTCCCCACACCGAGGATCTAGCCCCAGACAGGCAGCAGGATGCCAGCCTCCCCTCAGCCCACCGATAGGCTCCCCCATGCCCCTTCTCCCTCATGAGGAGGGTGGAGCTGAGCTGGCCCGGGGTGGCCAGCCAGCACCAGAGCAAGGACAGGGCAGGGCGGGGAGCACTGGGGCAGGGTGAGCAGCACAACTTGGGGCCCAGCAGCTGGACGGGGGAGGACGGAGGCCACTGAGGCCTGAGGATGCTGCTCTGGCAGCAGCTCCATGCTGGGAGTGTTGGGGTTTCACCCTTTACAGGGAGCAGCCTGTGGTGGGGCCATGAGCAGAGCACTACCCTGGACCCAGGCTCTGTCCTGCTCAGAGGTAGAGGTGCATGAAGGAGGGTGGGGCCGGCCACGGGCTCTGCCCCTTGCTCATCAGTAGTGCAGCTCACAAGACAGGCGGAGCCTGGCTCTGTGCTCAGGGTCTTTCCATTCATGCAATCGCAGAGGAGTTTTACTGGGAAGGGTCCTCAGGGCATTTCCAGTCCCAGAAAGCAAAGGAAAGTGCGTATGTCCAGTTCCTAGGGTGCCTTTAGAAATGATCCCTTTCATCAGCATATGTGGAAATATGCGAGAGATTAGTGAGATTACAGCCACAGCAAAACAGGCAGAGCAGTAGTAACACGAGTCAATGGCTGTATTCTTCTCCTGAGACTCATACCCTGCCTGAAAATTTACATTAGTTCCTCATGGGGAACATTGACATTTGTATTAAAATCATTCAGTCATCTTAGCTGACGAGTGTGTGTTCATGTTTTGCAAATGCTGAAAACGGTTCTTCACCTTTTCAGGCAGAGCTCAGGCATCTCACTGCAAGCATCCAGGGGCCCTTGGAGAGGCTCTCGTGTATCTGAGGTACCTGCCCGGCCCTGGCAGCCCTCCCAGAGGACCTGCAGAAGATCAGAGACCCTTGGAGCCGCAGATGGAGGCAAGGCAGAGGGGAACAAGGCACCTACACTGGCACTGACATCCATGACCCTGTGACTGCATCCCACCTCAGTTTCACTTTCCTTTAAAAAGGAAGAAAATTTCCCCCCCCCAAAAGACCAGTATATTTAAAAAAACGACAACAAAGTGAAGGACAATAAGAACACAAAGAATTTTAAAACCTGAAAAGTGTAACAAAACCCCTCTTCACCTGAGATCATTTTCTGATCTTCCTGGCTCCAGCCGCCAGGTTCCTGGTTCCTGTCAGGGAGAGAAGCGCCGGCCCCGCCTGCGCCGCCCCCGTCGCCTGGCAACGGCGCCTCCTCCTGCCCCAGCCCTCTGTGCTGCCTGTCCAATCAGCTAGCGCGGGGAGGCAGAGAGCCAATGAGTGCCTGGGAGGGGCGGGCTGTGCTGTGAGAGACATGCAGAGAATCACAGAATGGGTAAGGTTGGACGGGAGCTCTGGAGATCATCTAGGCCAACCTGCCTGCTCAGCAGGGTCACCCAGAGCAAGTCAGACAGGGTTGCATCCAGGCGGGCCTTGAAGATCTCCAGAGACGCAGACTCCACAACCCCTCTGGGCAACCTGTTCCAGTGCTCTGTCACTCTCACAGTGAAGACATTCCCCCTCACGTTCAGGCGGAACTTCCTGTGCTTCAATTTCTGCCCATTGCCTCTTTTTCCTGTCACATGGGAGTACTGAAAAGAGTTTGTCCCTGTCGCCTTGACACCCTCCCTTCAGGTACTTGTACACATTGATAAGATCCCCCCTCAGTCTTCTCCTCTCCAGGCTAAAGAGGCCCAGCTCTCACAGCCGTTCCTCGGAGGGCAGAAGCTCCAGTCCTCTGATCATCTTTGTAGCCCTCCGCTAGACTCTCTCCAGTAGCTCCATGTCTCTCTTGTCCTGGGGAGCCCACAACTGGACACAGTACTCGAGATGAGGCCTCCCCAGGGCTGAGTAGAGGGGCAGGATCACCTCCCTCCACCTGCGGGCAACACTCTTCCTAATGCAGCCCTGGAGGCCATTAGCCTTCTTGGCCACAAGGGCACATTGCTGGCTCATGGTCAACTTGTTGTGCACCAGCACTCCCAGGTCTTTTTCTGCAGAGCTGCTCTCCAGCAGGTCAGCTCCCAGCTTGTACTGATGCCTAGGGTTATTTTTCCGTAGTTGCAGGACTCTGCACTTGCCCTTGCTGAACCTCATGAGGTTCTTCTCTGCCCAGCTCTCCAGCCTGTCCAGGTCTCTCTGTATGCAGCACAGCCCTCAGGTGTGTCAGCCACTCCTCCCAGCTTGGTATCATCAGCAAACTTGCTGAGGAGGCACTCTGTGCCCTCATCCAGGTCATTGATGAAAAAATTGAACAGGATCTGACCCAGTACTGAGCCCTGGGGGATGCTGCTAGCCTCAGGCCTCCAACTAGACTCCACGCTGCTGATGACAACCCTCTGAGCTCTGCCTTTCAGCCAATTCTCAATCCACCAAGGAGAGCACCCAATGGCATGCCCCTGTGGGGCTGTCCGTGCTCGCCCACCCGGACCAGCCTGGCCTAGCACCTGCCACCTGCGGCTGGGCTGGAGCTCTCCATCCTTCGGTGACAGGCGTAGGGGTCCGGGTTTCTCCTGAGGGCATTGGGAGGGTTCCGGGGGCCCCAGAAAACACACCGAGGGTGCTGTAGGGGAGACCGGGCTCACCCAGTGTGTATTTTGTGGTGCGTGGAGAACTGAGTGCCTTTGTGCGGTCGGGCACAGTCATGTTGCTCATCTCCCAGCACATCTCTCTCGCCCAGTGCCGGTTTCAGGCCTCATTTGTGTCCCAGCTCTGCCAGGGCTCAGCTTGGGTTCACAGCCAGTCTGTCTGCAGGTGCTGTGGCCTCTCTGCAGCTCCACATCACCTCAGTGGACATGGGGATGGAGCATCTCAGTGGCGGAGTGGTTTCCTATTGCCCCTGCCTGCACACATGCCGCTGAGGAACAGAGGGATGGAGGTTGTGGCGTATTACCTGAGGAGCCATCGAGGAAGCCCTTGCCCCCTGCCAAGTCCTTCCCTCTCTGGCAGCACTGAGCCCAATCTCTGCAGAAGGAAGAGAGAGCAGTATAACCATCGGAGCCCCCTGAAGTGGCCTCTGGAAAGTGTAAGCCTGGTGCTAAGGTAGAAGGAGCTCTTCCTTCCCCCCCCAAAAAAGTTGAAATGTTTTTTGAAAATAATAACCATTGCAGCATTTACATTTCCATGTATTTGTTTAAATTGATGAGTATTCACATCATGTAATCGATGGTTATAGCATTTTCTTAACGTTCAAAGAGGAATATTGAGATGTAGCTTAAGAATGGGGCAGATGAGGACCCCAAGGGAAACAGACCCCGACCAGAGGGCTGGGGGCACAGGAGGCCCCTGCGGCCCAGCCAGTTCCCACTCCTGGCCCACCTGCTGGGCACAGCAGTGCAAGGAAAGTTCCTGGCACCTGGCACCATGTGGACAGCTGCTCGTCCACTGCTGGCCCTAGTGGCCACAGACCGACCTGCCTGCTGGGGGCACAGAACCACCCGCACTTGGCTCTGGGGAGTCTCCTCAAATCCCCCCAAAAGCCTCGTGGTGCCGTCCTATGGCTCAGGGGGCCATGGAGGCCAGGCAGGTATGGGGCAGCAAGGACCAGGCCCTGCCATAGGAACCTGCTACCTGCTCCCCACCCTCGTCCCAGATGATGTTGGAAGAGAGACCCTGCAGGGTTCAGTGAGTTCCCGGTCTACACAGAGCTCCCTGCCCGAGACCTCCCCAGCAACACTACTCAGCTCTCTCTAGAGAACATTATACACTTCTATTTTTGCTTTTGTTATTACATACATGTTGCAATACAAAGTAAGGGGGTATAGTAAAGTTTACAGCATAGTTTAATCTGTCAGACTACTGTACAATTTACACAGAAATTGTATCTATTAGAAATCTGCATGTAGTATATTACAGACTTAGGAGCCCATTGCCTTATGAGCCTTTTGCCTTATAGCCCTTTTGCACTGCATCTTGCCTCTCTTCTCCATCAGAATTTTGATTTTCTTTTCCTCTCTGGTGACCCAATTGGTGGCTGTGAACTGCTGCGGGGGATGACGCCTGGCTGTGCTCTGTCCTCCTGGTGGTCCCTAAACTCAAAATCCAACACCACTTGTCTTTTGAAACTAAAGACAGTGGCAAAATGGGGGTTACAACAGTTGTTTCTGACTTAAATTCCTGGGTTTGTCAAGAGAAGACTCAGCTAGGGCTGCAGGCCCATTTGATGGCAGCAAAAAGCTTGGGTCCCTGTTCGCATCTTTATGGGGAGGGTTATTCTCCCAAGAGAGAAGCCTCAGCTGCAAAGGCAGCTTGTTCTTCAGGGAAGGGGTGAATGCACCACGTCTGTCCCAAGGCTGGTCCAAAGCTGGATTCAGAGTGAGGCAATGGAGAATGTAGGAAAGGATGGGTCTCCTTGGCAGGGCCATGAGAGAGGGCAAGATGATCTTCTCTTCTGCCCAGGCTGTGGCTGCTATGATTAAGCTGTTCTGGTGCAGGAGCTGACCATGACATTGAGCTCGCCCAGGAGCCCAGGACCTGTGCCCAGTGGCAGAGCCCAAACAAAGCCCCTCCTGCTGAGGTCTGTGGCCTCAGCTGTCTGCTTAGGTGATACTTGGGCACCGATGCCACTGTTCACCATGTCCTGCTCTATCCGGGTATCTGATGTGGTCCTCTTGGCCCTCTTTGGTGCCTGAAAAAGGAAAGGAGGCATTTGCAGGTAGAGGGAGGAAGCCAGCCCTCGTCCTGGGGGAGGGGCTGGCAAGTGGCATCATCGCTGCGCTGCTGAGCAGGCTCCCATCTGTCCCCAGTCCCTTTTCTAGGGGAGAGAAGTGAGGGCAGAGGAGAGGCATCTCTCATCTCTGCTGAGAGTTCAACTGTAGCATCTGTCTCTTCCCTTGGCTCAAGACCAAGTTGGAAGGTTTTTTCCCTGGAGCTTTCCATTGACAGCAGTGTCTTTCCCAGGGTGAAGAGCAGCCTGGCAGGTGGCAGAAAGCTGTCCCCAGCACTGCCACTATCACCCCTGGCCAACAGATCTGGCCCAGCTCCCCGTAAGCCCAT
Organism: Rhea pennata; assembly: GCF_028389875.1. Classification (NCBI taxonomy): domain Eukaryota; kingdom Metazoa; phylum Chordata; class Aves; order Rheiformes; family Rheidae; genus Rhea; species Rhea pennata. Next base: position 3,839,891 of record NW_026907677.1, read on the forward strand.
CTCCCTGCTCTCGGCATGTGGAGAGAGATGTGCCTATGTCCTGCCTGCCTGCTCCCGACATGGCAGTGATTTCCTCGTGGGCATTGCCAGGGGCTGCTGCCAGTGCCAGGCACCTAGCAGCATTTGCGGGAGGGGCTGCTTGAACACCAAAGCCAAAGATGCCACAGTGCTGTTAGGGTTCCACCTGGCCTCTTCCTCCACCTAAGACCTGGGGATCAATCACAGGTAGGGGCAAAGTTGGGGTGGGGGGTATTGTGCTGAAGGGAGCTGCTTTCTCAGCTCCCAGCCTGTTTCCTCCAGAACAGAAGTTATCCAGCCACACCTGCTGCATTCTGAGCCATCTTCTGCCTTGTGCTGTCTCTTGGTTAACAAGGTCTTCAGGAGTGCCAACCCAGATTTTCACTAGGGAGCTCAAAGGCTCCTTCCTGAAAGACCTCCCTGTGACTGTCCAGGATTCCGCTAGCAGTACATCCTGGATCCTTCCAGGGAAACTTGAACAGGCATTGTATCGTCCCTTCCCATCCTGTCGCACTGGCATAGACCAGCTGTCCAGGTGCTGTGGGCAGTGGAGAGAGTTTTCCGCCTCAGACACACTGACACAGGCTTCTAGACGTCAGTGCAGATCCTAGGTCAGAGCCCCATGAGGCAGACGATGTGGTGGGACCCACTGTGCCCCCCTTCAGGGCCCTTCATTCAGATACACCAGGAAAAGGGCCTTGGTCCCGTTTCCCAAGCCAGGAGTGGGGCTGAGCTGCCAGCACACTCTGCTGCCCTGTCCCAAGCCCTCACCAGCTCTGCTGTCTCCTATGCAAAAGGCAATCTACATCACTGCTTTGTGTGGAGCCTCTGTGGGGTCTCGCTGGCTGCAGTGGTAGGTTTTGTGGGCAGCACCTGCAAAGCCAGGAAGGGCAGATTGTCACAGGAAATCACCAGTGGAATGAGGGGGAGGTGCTGGGGCATCCTCAGCAGCACTGAGGGGACAGGACTGGTCCCACAGAGGACATGGGCATTCTGGACACTCAGGTCCTGCTGAGGGTGCATGTGTGTCCCCTCCTCAACTGGGAACGGCTGATCACGGTCATGGTGTGGGGTCCCAGTGTGACACCAAACAGAGCAGCCCTGGTATACTCAGTAGAATGCTGAGCTGTCTGGGTGCAGAGGAGGTTTGGGAGGAACTGGCAGGAAACCTCATCTTCCTGTATCCGCTCTAACACTCAGCTGTGCAGAGCATGAATTGCTCTTGGTCAAGTTGAGGGCACCCAGTACAAGAGGGTCCTTCTGCCTGCTGCAGCGTTCCAGCCTGACACTGGGAAGGGGTGAGCGCTCATATCAGGAAGGGCCTGGCCGCATCACCCTGAAAGAGAGCTCTTCCCCATGTGCATGGAGCACTCTGCCAGGGTGGGCTGTAGCGTTGACTCTTGCTTGCTGTCGAACAGGGAGACCACCTGCAGAGCCTGGATTTTTCTCACTCTGGCATGGGCTGTGGGATCTTGGCAGCACTCTCGTAAGAGAGACCCTCCAGTCCTCTAATCCTCTTCGTGGTCGTGCGCTGGACTCTCTCCAATAGTGCCATGTCTCCCTTGTACAGAGGAGCCCAGAACTGGACGCAGTATTCCAGATGTGGCCTCACCAGGGCTGAGTAGAGGGGAGCATTACCTCCTTGGACCTGCTGGCAACACTCTTCCTAATACACCCCAGGATACTGTTGGCCTTCTTGAACATAAGGGCAGATTACTGGCTCATAGTCAACTTGTTGTCCACCAGGACCTGCAGGTCCTTCTCCTTTCCAGCAGGTCAGCCTCAGTCTGTACTGCTGCCTGGGGTTATTCCTCCCTAGGTGAAGGACCCTGCACTTGCCTCTGCTGAACTTCATGAGGTTCCTTTCTGCCCAACTCTCCTGCCTGTCTAGTTCTGCTGAATGGCAGCACAGCCCATTGGTGTATCAGCTGCTCCTCCCAGTCTGGTATCATCAGCACACTTGCTGAGGAGGCACTCTGTCCTTTCATCCAGGTCACTGATGACTAAGCTGAAGAAGACTGGCCCTAGTACGGAGCCCTGAGGGGACACCACTAGCTGAAGGCCTCCAACTAGACTCTGCACCGCTGATCACAACCCTCTGAACTCTGCCATTCAGTTGTGAATGCACCTCGCTGTGCACTCATCTAGCGCAGGCTTCCTAAGTTTACCTGGGAGGATGTTATGGGAGAAGATAGTGTCAAAAGCTTTGCTGAAATCAAGGGAGACAATATCTGCTGCTCTCCTATCATCTACCCAGCCAGTCGTTCCATCACAGAAGGCTATCAAGTTGCTTAAGCGTGATTTCCCCATGGTGAATCTATGCTGACTACTCCTGATGAGATACAAGGAACCTCATAATCAGCATCCAAGACATGTACCTGCTGCTGCTCTATCAGCTACTAAGGCAGGAGTGACCTCACACGCCCATGCCCCAGCCATGATGCTGCTACTAGCCTATCAGAGGCTGAGACAGAAGTGATCTCATAAGCAAGAAAGGAAACTTGGTCCATGTGAGAAGCTGAAGGGTCATGAGTGTCCACACGAGCTTGGTAGATGATTGTAAGGTCACCTCTGTCTGAGCAGCCCATAGGTCTGCCCTTGGCTCATGCCTCAGGTAACTGTTTGTGTGGTCAGTTCTGTGCGAGGACCTGATCGGCCACCAAGAGGCACAGGGCTAGGGTGTTGATTGTGAGGTCATTCAGAACATGCTGAGGTCATTTCCGTAAGGGAAGAGGAAAGAGCAGCAGGAGGCCCATTGGCTTGGTAGGTGATTACAAAATCAGTTGTATCTGGTGAGCTAGTAGGCCACCAGGAGGCTGATATTTTTGTGACATTTTAATGAGTTTGTTTCTCAGAAGCTCCTTGAATGGGAGGAGGCCCTGACCTGGAGGTGACTTTGTGACTTCTGTCTCTGCAGGTGATGGACCGGGAGCAGGAACATGGATGGGAAAGTGGTTGTGAGGTCATTTCTATAGGTGAAGCTGATGGGAGCACCTGACTGCTGTCTGGGATGAGTGGTTGCGAGGTCCTGTCTGCCTGAGTAGCTGATAGGCCACCAAGAGGCATAAGATTGTCTGGGTTTGGGAAGTGAGGAGGAAGGTTGTCCATACATGTCTCCTGTCAAAACTACTGCTTTTCCTCCATGCTCAGACTTCATTCTGGCAGAGACACACCAGGTTACTATGATCTGGAGAGTGTGGCTATCACTTTCTCTGTAACCCGAAAAGTAAAGAGAGCTTAAAAAGCAGAAGCCCTTTCTTTTTCTGGTCTTCATTGACAGCTTGCTCTTGTAAATACACTCCTGAGACCTCTCCCATGAGCCACCCAAGAACTGAAGAAAATCAGGGGGAGTGAGAAGGGTTGCTAGGGCTTTGAGTATTTTAATGACCCGTCAAGTGTATTTGGTGCTGATCCAGAGCCTCAGGTACTGAGAGGAGACTGAACAAACCTCTCAAGTAGTTAAAGTCAGTAGCAAATGCCAAAGTTTCTTGGAGCATTAGTGAGTCCCACTGAGGGCCATTACTCAGAAAGCCTCCCCAGGGGCCGATTACACCCAAAAGTTGGAGGCACTAGCTGCAAGTAGGCAAGGGAAATGTGCAGGTGGCCCCAATGTCATGCAAAGCTGGGTGAGTTTTGTCAATCAAAATGGCCAGGCACTGACACCCAGGCCCTGGGTAGGGTGATGCTTTCCCTCGCGCTGTGCTCAGGCCTCTTCCTAGGGCAATGTGAGTGTGGGGGTGCGCCATACCGAGAGCAGGACAATGGTACAGCACCTCCTGGGTTTCCCGGGAACAAGGAGGCAGCAAGGCCTCAGTGCCGTAAGGAAACCACCTCTTCTCAGAGGCCTTAGTGGCAGAGACAACAGCCATAGCCAAAGGACAAAGACCTCAGTTCTGCTGGGAGCTTTCAGCCTCGGCTTTCACCCTTGGTTGTTTCCACCACAGGCTGTCCTACGCTGTCTCATACCTCCTCCTCTTTCCTTGCAGACTGTAGACACCCAACCTGCTCCCTCACCTCACTACCACTGCAGGATCTCTCTGCCTTTACTGATGTCTCCCTGCCCTCACTTGCTTTTCCTTGAAACACAAAGCCAGTAGCTGATCACAGACTCCCTCAGGGTGACCTGTTGCACTAAAGCACTACACTTCAGGTGACATTTCTTTTCCTGAAGTCACATCTGCACGTTACAAGCTGCAGTTTGTAGTTGTTTCCCCTTCTCATGCTGTTTGCCAAAACCAAGAAAAGCTCCATCCTGTCTGAAACTACCTTTCAAGCAGTCTCTCCTGAAGAGTTTGGACCCTGCCCTCACAGCCCTCTAGCTGTATGAGTGGTCCCACCACATCTCAGTTCCATGAATCCATGCTGACTACTCCTGATCACCTTCTTTTCCTTCTAAGCATGATCATATGCTTAGAGGTGACCTGCAGGGTGAGCTACTCCATCAGCTTTCCAGGGATGGAGGTGAATCTGACTGGCCTGTAGTTTCCTGGGTCATCCTTCTCACCCTGGCTGAAGACTGGAGTGACACTGGCTTTCTTCCAGGCTGCAGGCATCTCTCTGTTCTCCATAATATTTCAAGGATGATGGAGTGTGGCTTAGCAGTAACATCCACCAGCTCCCTCAGTACTGGTGGGTGCATCCAATTGGAGCCCATGGATTTGTGGATGTTAAGTTTGCCTAAATGTTCTCTAACCTGATCCTCCTCAACCAAGGGAAAGTCTTCCTTTCTCCAGACTTTCTCTCTTGTCTCCAGAGTCTGGAGGGGTGTAGGTCCCATGCTGTGTCTGCTAGAGCGGTGGTTGTGCTGGACACCCCGAGCATCTGACATGGTCCTGCTCATCTATTTTCTGTCACTAAATCAAGTGTCTGCCCTGAATTACATTAACTATCTGCAATGTAGAGATGTGCACGAGTCTCAGCTTCCTAGAGAGCAGAGCTCTAGTCATAGTAGGCATCCAGTGTCATTTCGGGGAGCCAAGAAAATTCCTCACCTGGCTCTCACCTCAGGCTCTAGAAGGACACGGGGCTCACAGCTTCTCCTTCAGAGTAGGTAGACACTGTCACGTATCTTGGATCACTGCTGTCTCTTCATATTTCACAAGGTGCTTTTGTGTGAACAGTTGATTCCCACCCTCCATCTCCATTGATAATAATGGGAGTGTAGACAGGGAGCTTGCATGCAGACATCTGTGTTGTTCACAGTTCAGTGTGGGCAATGAGAATGCCACCACCTGTGTTTTGTGGAGTCCAAAGGAGGGATCTGAATCCCATTCCAGACCAGGGACTTCTAAAGGGCATATGATGCCTGGATTGATTCATCTGAACTGTACCTGAGCCATGGGGAAACAAACTCCCTTCTTGTCCCTCTTGGGGTGTCCTGAGCTGAGAATAGAGTCTTCCAGAGTGGGACATTTCCACCTCTCTTAGAAAACCATCCCCTGATGTGACAAATTACAATGCTGGAATCGGTGTCTCTTCAGTCTCTCCTAGGGAGAGACTAGAGATGATTGTTTCAGTCTGCTTCAGTGAACATTTCCCAGGAGGAGGGAGTCCGAAGGACAGATAAAGTCACACCTTCAGCTGGGCAACTATTCCCAAGCAGGGCCAGGCTCCTGAGATGGAGGGATGAGCTCATGGCAATGTGGCAGCACTGCTGAGAAGCAACTCTGCCCAGGAGCAGCTCCTCTGCATACAGCAGCAGGGCTGCAGGTGTGCACTTGCCAGGTGCCCAGAGGAGACAAGCAAGGTGAGCAAGATGAGTGAGACAGAAGGAAGTTAAAGGCAATCAGGAGTGGGAGGACAGCTGAGAGCTCACTGGGAGATAAATCTTTGCCGCCCTTAACATAGTAAGTCTGTGGCTGCAGGGCAGTGCAGGTGAGGTACCCTGAGGCTTTCTCTGAAGCTAGCACATTCCATGGCCTATAGGATCTTTCACAATGGGTATCCCCATTTTTCTGGTGTGGAGCAGCTGGTGCTTCAGAGCAGGGATTCCTAGGGACCCTGTCAGAGGGACAGGGCATCCTGCTTCCTTCTTCCAGGGATGCTGCAGGGCTGTGAAGCCAGGGAGTGCACTCAGGTCTGCCCAGGGCTGTAATTCAGAGCAGTGTTTCTGCACCACAGGGTGCAGTGCGCCCAGGGCAGTGACTCTGCCACCTGCGAGGGTCAGCACTCAGCGTGCCCAGGGAACTCCCCACAGTGCTGTGGGGAGGAGCTCTGGGTGGGAGGATCACACCCCTGCAGGACAGGTTATTCTGCTGTGGAGGGGATGCTGCCTGGGTCAGGGCTGCTCACAGCTCCAGCTCACCCTGCGAACATTTCTGGAGGGGGGTTTCCAAAAGGAAGGTCAAGGCAGGGCATACTTGAAAGGGAAGGGACATCCATGAGTCTCTGCCTTCAGTCGTATTGTCTGTGGGTGGGATGAAATGTTGCTGGATCTGTCAGATTTAGACAGGCAACTGAGGCTCCAAAACTTGACAGTGAGCGAGCTGCAATTCTGGAGGGAACTCAGCAAATCTCTTCATCCACCCCACCAGCCTACAGACAGAACGAGCATCACCTTTCCAGCCTCATCAGGGTATATCTCACCTGCTCCTTAGCCCCTGTGTCACTGAGATGCCCCTGGGCAGTTGCCTGCCCCTGTGAGGTGTCTGCAGGGCAAGGTTGAGCGCCCCATGAGGGGAATGGGGTTTGTGAGCAGTGACAGGAGAGAGACGTCCCTCCCTGCAGGGATAGCTCCAGGCAGCAGTCATGGTCAAAGTGTGGGAGGAAACTGCAGACTTCAACATCTCCTCTTCTCACCCATCAGCTCACCAAATCACAGAATGGGTAAGGTGGGAAGGGACCTCTGGAGATCATCTAGTCCAACCTCCCTGCTCAAGCAGGGTCACCTACAGCATATTAGACAGGATTGCATCCAGGCGGGTTTTAAGTATCTCCAGAAAAGGAGACTCCACAAACACAACCCCTCTGGGCAACCTGTTCCAGCTCTCTGCCCTCAAGCCTGTAGGATCCATGGCATGAGGTTTTTCCTTGGCTGATGGACACCCAGGAGAGGAGAAAACCCTGAGTGTTCCCCCGAGTCTCCATGTTCCTGCCTCCCTCAGAAGAAATGCCACGATACTGCCCTGTATTTCCCTACCTGTCTATGCTGTTCTTGTCCTTCCACTTGGACTCCCTGGGCAGGAGTGTTTGAGATGCAATTCAGACACTGACCCTGCAGGTCCTGCCATAGAGATGTATATTTGACAAAGGTAATCAAGTCCCCCTCCAGCTTCTGGGGCTCTGGGCAGTGCTGGGGCGGGGGGAGGAGCAGGGGAGAGGGGCTAGCAATGAGCCAATTCTCTCTTCAGAACATCCCATCCTTAGGACCTTTAACCATTTGACTGTGGGATATCTGGCTGGGCTGCAAACCAAGGTGGGGACAGGTGATACATGTTTTTGGAGGGGCAGAGTACTAAGAAATAGAAAGTTTGGCCCAGAGAATTCTGTCCTAACTTATCTATGTCTTGTCTTTTTGGACGATCCCCCATGCCTAGGGGAAGCAAATGTCCAACAGCAGCTCCTTCAACAGGTTCCTCCTCCAGGCATTTGCCAACACGCGGGAGCTGCAGCTCCTGCACTTTGCGCTCTTCTTGGGCATCTACCTGGCTGCCTTCCTGGGCAATGGCCTCATCATCACAACCATAGCCTGCAACCACCGCCTCCACACCCCTATGTACTTCTTCCTCCTCAACCTCTCCATCCTTGACCTTGGCACCATCTCCACCACTGTCCCCAAATCCATGGCCAATTCCCTGTGGGACACCAGAGCCATTTCCTACTCAGGATGTGCTGCCCAGCTCTTTTTTCTTGTCCTTTTCATTTTTGCTGAGTATTTTCTTCTCACTGCCATGGCCTATGACCGCTATTTTGCCATCTGCAGACCCTTGCACTATGGGACCCTCATGGGCAGCAGAGCTTGTGTCAAAATGGCAGCAGCTGCCTGGGCCAGTGGTTTTCTCTGTGCTGTCCTGCACACTGCTAACACATTTTCAATACCACTCTGCCAAGGCAACATCCTAGAGCAGTTCTTCTGTGAAATTGCCCAGATCCTCAAGCTCTCCTGCTCAGACACCAGCCTCAGGGAAGTCAGGCTTATTGTGGTTAGTGCCTGTTTAGTCTCTGGGTGTTTTGTTTTCACTGTGCTGTCCTATGTGGAGATCTTCACTGCTGTGCTGAGGATCCCATCTGAGCAGGGCCAACACAAAGCCTTTTCCATGTGCCTCCCTCACCTGGCTGTGGTCTCCCTCTTTGTCAGCACTATTACGTTTGCCCATCTGAAGCCGCCCTCCATCTCCTCCCCATCTCTGGATCTGGTGATGGCAGTTCTGTACTCTGTTGTGCCTCCAACAGTAAACCCGCTCTTCTACAGCATGAGGAACAAGGAGCTGCAAGATGCAGTGAGGAAGCAGATCAGGTGGGTACAATGTCGGGAGCAGTAACTGCCCTATGTGCACCTCTTCCCCATTTCTAGCGTATTTGGCATCAAAGCAATGTGTTATTCATTTTTTTATTATTTACACTCCTGCAAAAAAAAAGAAAAAAAAAGAAAAAAAAAGAAAAAAAAGTGCTATTTGTCCTCTGGAATCTCTCATTTGAATCTGACCCAACAACTGTGCTGAAGGAGGAAGCCAGGCTTCCCCCTTCATCAGCAGGGAGGAGGGAACCTCAAAGGCATACTAGTCTGAGCTCCCTCGGATGCCCCAGTGCAACGAGGAGAGTTTCCCACTGCAGTGTCTCTTTCAGCAGTGATACCAAAGGAGCTCGGGGGGAAGAGTCAGGCTTGCGCAAGTACAGATGGGTTGACAGCATGGGTCCCATGTGCATTAGGAGAGCTCAACTCCCCTGGCCACAGTCAGAGTGTGATCTCACATGCCTCTTCTGCAAGGGTGGCAGGCAGCTATCACAGTGGGCCAGTCCCTTCCCTCTACAGGGCTGCAGTGCACAGAGCAGAAGTGGAGGAGCGTCTGGATGCAGCCTGTGGGGACAGACCCTATGCTCCGCAGGACCATTCTCCCTCTACCACAGCAAGTATTTCCTCCCTGCAGCTGTCACATGGGGGCTGCAGCTTTCCTGGAAACACGTCTGCCCAACAACAGCAGGATTTTCTCTGTTCGGAGCTGTTCTCTTCATTGCCACACTGTGCTGCTGTGCTCTAGTGTGTATATACAACCTAAGAGCTCTCCTAATGTGGTGGTGGTACGGTTATGCTTCCCCGTGCATTCCTGTGAGCACAGGCAGGACGAGGCAATGGGCACCTTTATGTCAGACCTGGGGTCCCAAATAACGTTTTGTAATAAAAGGGGATCTCCTCCGTGCTGTGCCGTGAGTCTTGCCTTTCTTCAGAAAGGAGAGTAAAAAACACACCCAAGGGTTGCAGCACAAAAGGGCCTGCTGTCCTGCTTGTGAACTCCATGGGCCCAGCAGGATGAGCTCAGAGTCCCAGTGTGATCCACCAGGGACCGAGGGCTGGATTTGGGGCTCCTTTCGTGGTGACCAGTGCAAGCAGAGATGGTGAGTGGTCTCTGTGATGCCTGTCTGGGGCTGCTCACAGATGCCATCCTTCTGGAAAGGAAGCTGGCCACCAGGAGAGCTCGGGGGATCTCTAGGAAGAGTGTGTGCCTCAGGGGTGGGCAGGGAGTGGAGCCTCACAAAGTGAGGGATGTTTCATGGTGGAGTCACATAAAGCCCTATACCCAGGTATGCATAGGAAAGGAGGGCTCTGCAATCCCTGCAGAAGCAGTGGGGACCTGGGACACCTAGGGAAAGGGGGCTGGAGAGTGATCCATGCACTCTCATGTAACACCACAGGCCAGAGCTAGGGCACACAAAAACACATCTGCTGCCATTGCAAACACCCTGGGATCACTCTCAGCACATCCATGAGCACAAACACGTGCTAGCAGTGTCGGTGGTGTTGAGCCATGTCTGTCTGGTTCTCCTTCCTACCCCAACCAGCACAGCCAGTGAGGAGTCAGGGGTCACCCCACAGCGCTGTAATCCCACCATCTGATAGTACTGCAGTGTAGCAGTAGTGCAAGACCCTGTGAGGAGCAGAGGGGAGGGGTGCATGAACTGCTGTGCAGGTCAGCACAGACCCACTCACCTGGGGAAAGACTCTCTGGGGAGCAGGGACATCCCAGGAGACAAGCAGGACAGAGCTCAGAGAGAGAAAATGAGTGCAAGAAACAAGTTTGAGCACCATCTCAGATCAGAGTGCGCTCTGCCTGGGGCAGCAGGAGCTACCGGAGGTACTACAGGGTCAGGGCTCTGGTGCTGTCCTGGGCAGCAGGCTGGGCAGTGAAGGAGCTGCAAGCCACTCAGTGAGTAGAAAAGTACAATACCTTACCAAATGTGAAGGTTTAATGGCTCTGAAATGCATGAAGGTATGCAATAGCAGCGCAGTGGGATGGTGTGAGATGCCATACCACTAATGAGAAACTGCAATGAGAGGTGTGTGCTGTTTTGCATAAATGGTAGTGTGTGGTGGATAGGAGTTAGAGAGAGACAGAGAGGTCCCAAGTGCTGATGGCCCTGGGCTGCAGTGGTGCTGTGAGCTGTGAGCACTGGGACTCTGGTGCACAGGGGACCCCTGTTCCCCTGCCTGGCCCTGAGTAGAGGGGCCCAGGAGTGTTTTGGTCACCTGCGGGGAAAAGGCCACCTCTAGGACCTGTTTGTGGCACCTGTGTCTGCAAAGGCAGCAGGAGCAGCCCCTGCAGCCCCATCCCTGGGAGCAGGTGTGAGGCTGGAGCTGGCACAGTGGCTATGTGCTGTGAGCCTGCTTGGGGAAGCAAGCCCAGAGAGAAACCACTGTCTTCCTGGCTTGGGTGCTGCTGCAGGGAGAGCATGGTGCGGACTGCTGAGGTCTCGTGGGCTGTGGTTTGTGCGCTTACAGAAAAAGCTTTGATCTCTTGATGAGCCCCAGCAAGGGAATAACGGGCTGTTTCTGGGAACAGCTTTTTTTCCTGGTGTTAATTTTTCCTTCCTAAGCTGTGATTTGTATTCCCTACTTTCCCCATTGCTACTTTTTCCTTCCTCACTTTTGTCCTCCCCCTCACCCTGCCTCTTACACATCCATCCTCCACTCATTTACTGATTTCAGCCTTCCCAGTCACAGGAAAGCATGAGGCCATATGACTGCTGGCAGCTCTCCTCTCCCTGCCAAGCTGCCCCAGCACAGCTCACCTCTCCCCCGCGGCAGTCACCATCAGGCCGGGAGACAAAGCCAGACACGTCTGCCTGGAGTCTGGTGCCTCTCTCGAGGAGGCAGACGATAACCCCCGCAGCCCCAGTGCTGCCCAGAGCTGGCTCTGCTTCGCAGGAGGGTTTCAGCCCTGGGTCCCGGGAGGGGCAGCTCTCCTCTGCCCTGGCAGCCAAGCCACAGCCCAGCAGTGGGGTTGTGTGAGCCCCCTCCATTCCCTAGCATGGGCAGGGCAAAGTTGGGCTCCCTGCTGGGAACAGCCAGAGCTCTGCAGCACTGCAAACAGCAGGATCTTGGCCTCGAGGAGAGGAGGGAGCCAGAGGCTGTAACCAGCACCCTCTCCCATGGCAGCACATCCCCATGCTGGGCTGGGAGCTCCTCCAGCCCTAGGGCCTGCACAGGCCCTCTGTGGGCAGTAGCACATCCTGGGGCTGGGGATATTTTGGCTCCACTCCAGACTGGAGCACTTGTGCTGGGGCCCCATGTATGGAGCTGGGAAGCAGTTGTGGGAGGGGCCTGGATCCCTAGTGTAGATGTGAGGGAATAATACCACTGCTGCTGATGGTGGCGGGGATGGAGTCACCAGCACATCCCTGAAGCAGTGGGGCAGGGCAGGGGTGACTCTGGGGGCTCTGGGGAGAGCCAGGACTCAAATTTTGCCTCTAGTCCTGAGACCAGGAGCCTTCCTGCTGACAGCCCCTGCCCCAAGGCAGCTCCTACCCTCCCAGCCCCCCACCCATCTGTCCCCGTGGAAGATGCAGGGCTGAAACTTGAGCCCCAGGAGGAGCAGGAGTTTCCAGGGGGATGAGGGTTGTGTTTCTACTGCCCATGTACATTGCTCACCTCCATGGGGTCTTACTCTGCAAATGCCTTTCTCCTGCTCAATGGGACTTTTGTGAGGCTCAAGGGACTAAAGTGTGTCCTGCCTGGCTTTGTGTGGTGTTGGAGGGGTGCTGGAGGAGGGCTTTCTTGGGAGACTGGCAGGCTGTGTGTGGGGCCAGCAGTGCTGAGTAGCTGTGCTGATGGCTGCAGGACAGACCTGAGTGTCCTCAGATGCAGTGCCAGTGAACGTGCGAGTGGCTGCAGGTGAGCTGGAGGGCAGGGCAGGAATTTGCAATGGTCTTGGGCTATGGGAACAGGAGTGACCTGTGTGTCCTCGCCAGAAGGAAGGTGAAGAGGAGAGGAGAGCTGGTGTGTGAGGGCCGAAGGAGGATTTGTGTTCGGAGGACCTTCCCTCCAGGAAGGACAGCAGATTGCTGGCACCAGCTGATGGAGGGGACGGTTGTGCCCCCCAGGCACTGCCAATATTGCCAGTGTCTCCTGCCTAATGCAGTGTGACAACCCCCAGGCTAGAACTCTCTCCATGTTCACGGCTTCAGGATGTGTCTGCCAGCTGCTGTGGGTCCAGGCAAGGCCTGGAAGCAGCAGTTCTCCTCCCCTGTGACCCTCTTCATCCTCCCCGGGGCTTGTTTCCAGCCAGAAATCCCTCTCAGCACAGACCAGCCATCCTGTGACAGCAGGAGCGCAGGACTGTAGAGGAAGGGCCACGTGCTGTGGCAGCATGGTTTCCCATGCCCCTCAGTTGACTGTGACACCACCCGCTAATGTCCCCTCCTGACCACCCTAACAGGGGGAAAAGAGCTTAGCCACAGCGCTGACCTTCGGCAGGTGGGCTTGATCGTCATCATGGTCATTTACATGTCACGAGACCCCTGCCCTGCAGTGTGCTGCAGAGCCAGGTCGTAGCATCTTCCCGCTGCCCTCTCCCCTTGTACTTGTCTAAGTCCAAGTGAAATCATGCCCCTGAGTTGTGTGTCCATGTCCGTGAGAAGCTAATACCATGGATCAATTACAGACTATTGCCTGACAAATTTTAAGGGAAGGGAAAAGTGTCTTTTGTCTTCTTGATCTCCGTTGCCTGCTTTGCCTATAGCAGGAGAGCAGCATCCTGTGCAACTTTGTTCATAGCTCCCTTTCTTCAGGTCTCTGCTTTCTGCACCTTTGCAATTCCAACCTCCTGCCCTGCATCTCCCTCCCCTCCCCCGTCCCTCCACACGCACGCACGCGCGCACACACACACACACACACACACACTCTCACTTATCTCTTTGCTTTGCATCTTTTTCAAGTGAGCAAACCTTGACAGAGGCAGCCCAACCTGAACAGGCCGGTGCCCAGAACAAGAGCAAGCAGAGTCGAAAACCTCTTTCTTGTGCTCAGCTTCTTCTATGCCCAGCTGTCACTTGGCATACGCAGGCTTCAGGTGAAGTTGTACGAGGTGTGAAATACAGGAATGCCACCAGAGGAGAAAGTGTCACTCATGCACTTTGAGGCGTACTCATGACACACAAGCTATTGCAGTGTGACAAGCCGGGAAGGGCTAAAGGGAAGCAAGATCACCGTGATTAGAGTTAGATCTTCCTGTGTTTCCATTTTTTGCCTGTTAGCGGCTATTCACTGGGCTTGCGCCAGTAGCTCCATCTCTCATACCTGGGAATGTGGAACTGGACTCAGTACTGCTGGTGTGGCCTCAGCAGGGCTGAGCAGGGGGGGAGGATCACCTCTGTCGACCTGCCTGCAATGCTCTTCCTAAGGCAACCCAGGATACCTTTAGTTGCCTTTGGCACAGGGGCACCTTGCTGGCTCGTGGTCAGCTTGGTGTCCGCCAGGTCCTTCTCTGCGGCACTGCTTCCCAGTGGAGTCTGTAGTAGAGCATGGGGTTATTCCTCCCTAGGTGCAGGACCCTGCATTTGCTTTACTGAACTTCATGAGGTTCCTCTCTGCCTGTTTCTCCAGCCTGTCGAGGTCCCTCTGAATAGCATCAGAGCCTGCTCAGCAAACTTTTATCATTAGCACACTTGCTGAGGGTGAGCTCTGTCCCATCATCCGGGTCATGAATAAGCTGAACAAGACTGGCCCCTGTACTGACCCCAGCGGACGCTGCTGGCTTCCAGCTAGACTTTGCGCTCTGCCCTCTGAGCTCTGCCACTGGGCCAGTTTTCAGTCCACCTCACTGCCTACTCCTCTTGCCCATACTTCCTCAGCTTGCCTACGAGAATGTTACGGGAGACAGTGCCAAAAGCCTTGCTGGAGTCAAGGGAGACAACATCCACTGCTCTCCCCTCATCTCCCCAGCCAGTCATTCCATCATAGGAGGCTATCAGGTTGGTTAAGTATGATTTCCCCATGGTGAATCCATGCTGACTGCTGCTGGTCAATATCACCTTCTTGCTCTTCATGTGCTTGGAAATGGTGTCCTGGAAGAGCTGCTCCATCACCTTTCCAGGGATGGAGGTGAGGCTGACTGGCCTGTAGCTCCCTGGGTCCTCTTTGTTGCCCTTTCTGAAGACTGGAGTGACACTGGCTTTCTTCCAGCCCTCGGGCACCTCTCCTGATCACCTTGCCCTTTTGCAGATGCTTGAGAGTGGCCTTGCAATGACATTGGCCAGCTTCCTCAGCACTCCTGGATGGATGTCCATGTCAGGGCCCATGGACTTGTAGATGTCCAGTGTGCTGAAGTGACTGCTAACCTGATCCTCCTCCAGCAAGGGAAAGTCTTCCTTTCTCCAGACTTTCCCCGTGTTCTCCAGGGCCTAGGATTGCTGAGGGCTGGTCTGAGCAGTGAAGTTTTACTGCCGATGTGAGGAGTAAAACCTGAGGCAAAGGCAGCACTCAGGCTCTCTGCCTTTTCTGTGTCCTCTGTTGCCAGGGCCCTTGGCCCATTCAGCAACCTTTTGTTACAGATGTATTTCTAGAAGCCCTTCTTGTTGGCTTTGACATCCCTCACCCGATTAAACTCCAGATGGGCCTAGGCCCCGTCTGTGTGTCCTGGGACATTGTGACTGTTTTCCTCCCAGGCTACCTGTCCCTGCTTCCACCTTCTATGTACTCCCTGTTATGTTGGAGTTTTGCCAGGAGCTCCCTGCTCGTGCATGCAGGTCTTGTGTCCGCTTTGCTCGACTTCTTGCTCCTTGGGGTGGACCACTCCTGAACTTGGAGGAGGAGCTCCTTGCATGTTAACCAGCTTTCTTCCACTTTCCCCTCTTCCTTTTAGGACCTATCCCATGGGATTCTCCCAAGCAGGTCCCTGAAGAAGGCAATGTTTGCTCTCCTCAAGTCCAGGGACAACTGCCTCATACTGGCCTTCAGGTACGGAGGCAGCCGTGACCTTGCTGTCAGCATAAAAGTCAAGTGCGTGCTGTGGGCCTGGGAGACACTGCAGCACAAGTGACCTCAGCAGCTCAAACAGAAGCAGTGTTGCTGCTGTTTTAGCCTGTCAGGTTGTGAGGCAGAAGTGACCTTGCAAGCATAAGCAACAGCAATGTGCCTGCTGCTTGCCCATCAGGTCCTGCAGGGCAGGTCCTGCCCCAGGGGCAGTGGCAGGCTGCTCAGAGGCTGGACCTGGCACCTGGGCCAGGCAGGAGACCCATGTCTCAGGCACACAGCACTCCTCTAGAGCCAGGCGCCGGGGCCAGAGCTCATCCACGCTTTCGTCAGCATGTCTGAATGGAGTTCCTGCCCTGACAGCAGTGTGGGGAACAGCTGCTTTTCCAGCCCTCATGGGCATGCATGCTCCAGCTGTGGAAATACTTGGCTACATTTTTACAGCTTGCGGGGCTCTAGTCTCCTGGCAGCTCTAGCTTCACCCTTCCTACTCCTAAGAAATCAGAAGCAGTTAAAGCTGCTTCCTCTCCAGCAAACGCAGCTGCAGCTAGCTCCAGCCCTTGCGCTGGCAGAGCCTAAGCCCAAGCCCAGGGCAGGCACTGCCAGCAGAGGCTGTCTGAGCCACAGAGGACCACGGCTCTGTCTCAGTGCTCCCACAGCCCAACACTGCATTTGGCAGGAGCGCTGGGTCTCCTCCCCTGCTCCCACAAGCGCCATGGAGGCTGCTGCTCCCGGGGGAAAGCTCCTGGCCCCTGGGAATGGGCTGTCTGTGCCAGCCAGGCCCCAAGGAGAGGCAAGCACCTAGGGGCCCCTGGGCCCCTGGGGTGAGGCCAGGCAGGGCCTGGCAGCAGGTGCTGACAAGCATCTCTGCCCCCAGGAGGGCTGGGGCACCTCTCTGGCCTCTGTGGCCCTAGGCACAGTGGGCCATGCTGCTGCCCTTCTCACTCACCCTTACAGCCTTACAGCACTCAGAGCTGGCTGGCCCCAGTGCCACCAGCCAGGCAGACCCAGCATCGCTCCTCACCTCTGTGGCTCCTGAGAGCAGCAGCCAGCCAGGTCAGAACAGGCCAGATCCATGGCCAAGCCACTCAAGGTTGTTATGTCGGGCACCACATCCTTCCAGCCAGCCCTGAAGACTCTATGAAAGGAGCCGTGCGCCAGCCCCAAGTGATGGCACCAGTGCCCAGCCCCCAGGAGAATAAGCATTGGCAGCTGATCTCAACTGTGCTGGGAGATGCCACATTTATTCTTTAGGTTCTTCCTCCTCTGCCTCACTGTGGAGGCTGCTTTGGGGGCTGGGAGTCGTGGCGTTGTCTTCACCCTGCATGCTGGCAAGACCTTCTTCAGGGTTTGTTTCAATGGGCTGGTCTTCACCCATAGCTGTTGATGAGCAGCTTGGAGATGTGCTGGCCCAGCTGACAGGCAGAGATTCTTCTTCTTCTTCTTCTTCTTCTTCTTCTTCTTCTTCTTCTTCTTCTGTCTCTGGATACTGCTCTTCTTCACAGGGCTAAGAAGTGAGAAAGGAAGAGGCTGTGTTATGCACAGGGCGAAAGGCAGAGGCACAGTGCAGGCTTGTCCAGGCCACGTATCTTTGGATGGGCTTCTGATGGTGTGTCCATGCTCACCGCCCCTGTGTCCAAACAGGGTCGCATAAGCAGCTCCTCAGCCTGGGTGCACGGGGGCAGAGGCTGGGAGTGAACCTGTGCCTTGGCTTCAGCATTCAGGGAGAGGTTGCAAACAAACGCTGGTGCGATTTCTAGGTCCCGCACTGCAATCCTCCTCTGAGCACCCAGCAGCTATGCCTGGGATGGAAGGGAAGTCTGGTACAAGGCCAGGGTGGCTGTCTGCTGCTGCACTGTGGCTGCAGAAGCGCTGACACCTTCTCTCCCTCACTCGGGCTGAGAGCCCTCCTGCTTCTCTCCTCCCCCAGGGCCTCCCACGCTTGCTCCCATTGGCAGCCACAGCCCTTCCCCTCCAAAGGAGTGCTGGGCATTTGCTTGGGGCTACAGAGAGGTGCTTGGTGTCAGGGCCGAACCCAAGTCAATCCCATGTCAGGAAAAGCCATAGGATGCTCTGTGCAAGCTGGTGGCTCGGGGACTGGGAGCCTGACCCCGTGGTGGGCCACTGCCACTCAGATGTCTCAGGTTTTCCTGGAGCTGGCACATACGTACCATGTCTAGTGTGGCCTCCCGTTCCTCAGCCAGCCTTTTTGCCTCCTCCTCTACGCAGGAGTAATAAACATTCACGACGACTTCCTTCCCCGTTCCAAAGTCGTACTTGACAACTTCCTGAATGCTGGGCATTTCTACAGGTGGCTTCTCACTAGTCGCACTTGATTTGCTACTTTGCGACAGGCTTGAGCTGCCCTCAATGGTTTCCTGACTCTCCGGTCTCTGCTCAACCTGCAAGACAATTCCACACAGGTCTGTGCCCCACTTCCAAAGCCACTCAGCTGCTGTTCTCAATGCATCCCTAAAGCAGCCAGTGACTGCAGGACCTGTGCAGTCACTAGCCCCTTTTGGTTTCGCCTGCCCTCAGGCACCCCAAACGGCAACTGCTGCCCCAGGGTAGCAACGCTGCAGCCCAAGCTGGAGAACAGTGAGAAGCCCCACAACAGGCCCCAGCCTATGTCACAGCTTGACCAGGGCTCATGGTCTTTCCCACTGGCACTTCTCCCTCGGGCTCTGATCTCTCCTGGCAGCATAAGTGAGCTGAGGGAATTGCCACTTGCAGAGTAAGAAACCTGCAACGCTGTCCAGCTAGGGAGGGAGAGGGCAGCATGTGTGCAGTGGGTCTCTTTTTCCCTGAAGGGCAGGTTATTCCTCACATTCTCCCCTGACCCCTGTCTGCCTCGAGTCTTCCCCCCTTGTCCAGCTAAGGAGAGAAAGAGCACCACAGGTACACCAGGTATGTCTGCCCGTAAAGTGCAGGTTACTTCTCACCCTCTCCTCTGACCCCTGTCTGCTGCAAGTCTTCCCTCCGCCCCATTCAGACCTGAAGTGAATCTGAACAAGACTGAAGGATCCTTTTTTTCCTGCTGCCCCGTCATTGACATGAGCATGAACAGAAGCTCTCCAGCTTCCACCCCACACAGGCCCAGCAGTTAACTTCCCACCAGAAACAGGGCCCCGTGCGGGGATCTTCTGCTGTGTGCACAGAGAAGGCAGCAGCAACAGATGTGTTGCAAAACCAGAGCACAACCAGAATCTTGGAAAGCAAGCCCCAGACAAAGACACTCAGGGCTCAGAGGAGCGCAGAGGAAGGGCTCTGGTACAGCCACTGCCCAGGGGATGATGCTTTCCCACAATTCCGGCTGCCACAGGAAGGGCCCCAAGCAGCAGCACCTACCAGTTCCTCGCTCTGAGGGCCTTCACTCACCTCCCACCTCGGTGGCGATCTAGCTTTAGGAGGTTGCTCCTTTCCGGCTACCACTGCCTCCCATTCCCACAGGAGCTCCTGAAGCACACTGCAAATAGACACCGCAGGGAGGTGGTGTGAGCACAGGGGGAGTTAGGTCTCCACTCTGCGCTCCCAAGCCAGGCACCTGCTTCGGCAGCAGGAGGAAGTCCTGCAGGGGAAGCCCGTGGTTTTGACTGACAGTGGCCACATGGATGAGACAGAGAGCACCTGAGCAAAGCTCAGGATGGCAACACGGAGCCTTTCTTTCCTTGCAGCAAGCAGAGCAGCAGAATCAACTCCAAGGACAGGCTCCAAGGCACACTGTTGTCCCCTTTCCTGCCAGTGCCATTTGCCACTGCTCACTGGTCTCAAACACTCTGTGTTTAGGAATGGAAAATGGATTCTAGCTGGGCACTCTGGGTCAAAGAAGGAGGAAGCTATCAAGGGAGTAAAGCACTCCTGCAGTATTCCTGTTCTGGGCACTCTTTTGTGCCAGCCACAAAGACAAGCTGTCATACAAAAGAGGATGTTTCTTGCAAAGTATATAAAACCAGAACAGTAATAACAGACACAGCTCTGTGCCTTGGACTTCTCCATTCTCCAGTCACCCATGTCCACACTGAAATAAATCCCCTTCTGAGCACCCAACAGCTATGCCTGGGATGGAAGGGAAGTCTGGTACAAGGCCAGGGTGGCTGTCTGCTGCTGCACTGTGGCTGCAGAAGCACCGACACCTTCTCTCCCTCACTCGGGCTGAGAGCCCTCCTGCTTCTCTCCTCCCCCAGGGCCTCCCACGCCTGCTCCCATTGGTAGCCACAGGCCTTCCCCTCCAAAGGAGTGCTGGGCATTTGCTTGGGGCTGCAGAGAGGTGCTTGGTGTCAGGGCCGAACTCAAGTCAATCCCATGTCAGGAAAAGCCATAGGATGCTCTATGCAAGCCGGTGGCTCGGGGACTGAGAGCCTGACCCCGTGGCGGGTCACTGCCACTCAGATGTCCCAGGCTTTCCCTGAAGCTACCACATACGTACTCTTTCTCTTCTCTTCCCTGCTGCTTGGCCAGCCTTTTTGCATTCTCCTCTTTGCAGGAGAAGTAATCTTTCAAAGTCACAGTCGTTCCTGCTGAGATGTGGTAAGTGATGCTTTCATTTAGCTCTCGCCATTCCACAATGTCCAGGACCTTCTTAAGGTCTTTCCTAGCTTTCCTGCTTTGCGACAGGATTGAGCTGGCCAGAATGCTTGGCAGAGTTTCTGTTCTGTGCTGAACCTGCAAGACAATTCCATAGCGGTTTGTGCCCTACTTCCAAAGCCGCTCAGCTGCTGCTCTCAATGCATCCCTAAAGCAGCCAGTGACTGCAGAACCTGTACAGCCACTGCCCATAGGATGATGCTTCTCCACAATGCAGGCAGCCACAACGAGGGCCCCAAGCAACAGCATCTACCTGCCCTGGCCTCTGAGGGCCTGCACTCACAGGACGTACTGCTGACCATCCAGATGCAGCAGCTTCCTTCCTCCTGGCTTGTGCTGCCCTCCACGTAGAGTACCCTGGGACGGCCTGAAACGCACTGCAAAAACACACCGCGGGGAGGTGGCATGAGCACAGTGCCGGTTGGGCCTGTCCCCCACGCTCACAAGATGGGTTCTCCTGCAGCCAAAGGACATGAGTTCCACTAATTGACCTCATCAGAGGTGGAGATCATGCCCTGCCAAGTCATGCAAGGCTGCACAACATGCCTGGAGCAAAGCTCAGGCTACCCACATCAAGGCTTTCTCTCCATGCAGCAAGGAGAACAGCAGGCACAGCAACAGTGACAGGCTCCAAGACACACCGTTGCCCCCTCTCCTCCCAATTCCTTTAACCACTGCTCAGTGCTCCCAAACACTCTGTTTTCAGGATGGAAAATGGATTCTAGTTGGGCACCCAGGCTCAAAGCAGGACAAAGGCATTGAGGGAGTCAAGCACTGCTACCTCTGCAGCTACGCTGCTCATTGCAACTCGCCTGCCCCAGGGACATGCTTGGGAAAGGCTTTGATGACAGGAGGGGCAGAGGCTCTCTCTCACTCTCGCTGGAGACCTCCTGCCTCTCCCAGACTCTGCACATACACACACAGTCCCCTTATCTCAGAGCCCACAACTCTGATCCGGCATTCAGGATGCTCTGGGCACACAGAGAGGTGCCTGACAGCAGGGTGTAGCCACGCTCGGCTTGTGCCAGCCCCAGAAAGAGGTTTCACGTGAAGGAAAGGGCTTCAAGGTCACTACGTGAATCTGGCACTGTGAGAACAGCCCCTGCTCCTTGGCCTTGGTGGCAGGAAGAGGGGGGCTGCCCTTCTGCTTGCAAGGCAGCATCCTTTCCAGGCCAAGAAAGAGCTCCTCTCTGTTGAGTCCCCTCTCACTGCATACTCCCTGGCCTCTGGAAACAGCCCGCGTTGTGGCCCAAAGGGCAGGCAAACACCTCCCTCTTGCAAAGGCTTCACAAGAGCATGCAGACCTCTCCTCAGCCTCACAAAATATCCTTAGACTCCTAGCCCTGCTGTCGGCAGGTAGAAACAATCCTGCTTACTTTCGGCTATGGGGAATTGTGGAAAGGCCCCCATGTCTGGGAAGCAGGATTTGACTTTCCCAAGGGTCTCCACCTGGGAAGCAGTGTCAGCAGAAACAGGAAGCCAACAGGAGGCTCTCCCAACCACTTGCTCTGTGCTGTCCATCCAGCCAGAGATTACTAGTTGTTGCAGTATGGGATGAAAGGCATTCAGAGTCACTAGGGCCATGATGTCCAAGGGAAACATGCATCTCCAAGACCAACAAGGCTACAGGCTCACCCTCACACACAGCTCCAAGCATCTCACCTGCTATGAGGCTCTTTCCGCTTGACTCTCTTCCCCATGTCTTTTTCCATTCTAGCAGGCTGCTTGTCTTGAATGGAGATGTACACGGCAGGAACATCCCCTGTAAGCAGCAGACAAGAAAACCCTGCAGAGCACCATCGAGGTGGTCTTCTGTATAGCAGTGATGTGCAGCACCGCTCCAGTCAGTGATAGACCTGTGAAGCCTCAAGGGGATTCCTTTGAAGCCATGTTTCCAAGGCACTCTGAGGCCCTCCCTCACTCTGGCTCCTGTCCAGCTCTTCATTTCTAGCCTAAAACACCCTTTCCTGTGGGAGTGCTTTTCTACTGCTCTACCCTGTCCACACCAGGAACAGTGGGGCTCACAGGGATGTGCTGGTGACCTACGAGAGACTCTTTGGGGCCCTAACTTCACACGAGGGAAACAGAGCCTGCGATCCTTCGTTGGATCTCACGGGCTGCATTTTCTCTGATGAGGCAGTCAACCCAAAAGCACTGGTCTGGTAGTTTGAATGAAAAACTTTCAAGCAAAGGGTCAAGCTGCCTGCTTTGGACATCCGAGGAAGTCTTGGCACACATCACCGGACTTTTGTCCATCTCCTCTAGGTGGCTTTTCCCATCAGAGGAAAGTACTAGGATTCCATGAGATAGGTCCTGACTTAGGGCACTCCTTCCATTATCATTCTGCTCCAGACAGAAGCAACGATTCACAAGGATTCTCCTCAGCTTGGACTCCCTTCTTCTCCTCCTTCTCCCATGGAAAGTACTTGGCAGTGTACATTAGGGCACGAGTCCCCTGGGAAAGTTTAACTCAAAGGGACTAGCTTCACTTGGGACTGTTGGCCTGCCATGGGGTCTTACCCCCGCAGGAGGCACTGGAGACTTCCCATCACGGGTGAGCAGAACTGCATCTAGTGCCTCGTACTATCTAAGCCACTGCACTGGAGCCTTGGCTCCGCTGTCCTGCCAAGGAGGACAGAAGGAGAAGGTGCAAACCCTGGCAGCAATCAGCTGCTCTGTTACCTTTCTCAACACCGAGACTGTCTGTTCTCCTTTCCTCTTCCCAAAGCTCTTTCACAGCTCTCACTGCGCGTTTGGTGGGGGGAGTCACCAGCTCAAGCCTGGAGATAGGGAAAAGACTCCACGCTGAAGGAAGGGCACCACATTGCCATGCAGCATGTCCTTGGCAGCTTATGTTCATTAGGGACACACAGACACGTGTCAGAGCTCCTAGGAAGCCCATCCGATCCCTAAGTACAATATGCAGATTATGCCAGATCCTGGAGGACTGTTGTAGGAAATGCAGTGACCATGTGAAGACCTTCAGTGCTGGGAGGGGCGGGAGCTTCCTTCTCAGACTCTTCCAGGGTTTCCCTGGCTTTCCCATGAGAAAGATTTTGGCAGCTTTCAAAGACAAACCCTCCATGAGGCCACCAGAGGCAGTCTCCCAGCTCTTGACCACGCTTGCGTCCAGGCAGAAGAAACTAGTCTCCTTTCCTCTGCCTTTCCACCACTGTTTGAAACTCCAGCCTAGCCCTCCACACCCCCTGCAGTCTTTCCAATCCTCATGTCAGTGCCTCTGCAAACAACAGCCTCCATGAGCCAGGCCTTTAAGGGATCCATCCCCTTAGCTAGGAGGGAATCAGGACACAGCTCTACTGAAACGGCCTCTGCCACGCCCTCCCACCGCCACACAAAGCTCAGGTTAAGCCAGAGCAAACCTGGAGTTCCCTGGGAACCAGCCAGTGGAAAGTGTTACTCCCAAATCACTTCCTGAGCAGCCTTCGCCAACCCTCGCAGCACAGCACTCCCACACATGCAGTGAGAAGCTGCTTGCTGGGTCAGCTGGAGGCTAAGAAGCAAGCAAACATACTCACTTGGGAAGGACAACGCCAGGCCCAGCAAGGGCCTGAGCAGCAACCTTTCTGATGGCTGTGAGGGCTGAATTGCTTATATCTGGCACCTGCAAAGGTGAGAGACTCATGCGAGATGCTGCCAAGCAAAGGATCTCGCTGCTCACAAGGGCAGCAAATGTTTCCACTGCTCAGAGAAGAAGCTGCCTCTCAGAAACCCTGAAACAAACCCGCCTGTTTCTCACGGCTGCCCCCCAATTGGACAGAATAGCATCTGCAGGGGAATGCAGGAGAAGGGCGAATCACACTGCCGGGCTTTCGGCAAGGTCGAGAATGAAGAACCTGAGTTAGGAGAGCAGGTCTTTCCTAACGGGGAAGTCAATGGAGGGAAGCACAGGCAAAAAAAAGCATTCCCCTCCAATCTAGGAAATGGGCAGTGTTGTCCAGCTAAGGAGAGAGAGAGCACCACAGGTACACTAGGAGCAGCTACATCCGCCCGTAAAGGGCAGGGTATTCCTCACACTCTCCGCTGACCCCTGTCTGCTGCAAGTCTTCCCCTCCGCCCCATTCAGACCTGAAATGAATCTGAACAAGACTGAAGAACCCTTTTTTTCCTGCTGCCCCGTCATCGACATGAGCATGAACAGAAGCTCTCCAGCTTCCACCCCACACAGGCCCAGCAGTTAACTTCCCACCAGAAACAGGGCCCCATGCAGGCATCTTCTGCTGTGTCCACAGAGAAGGCAGCAGCAACAGATGTGCTGCAAAAGCAGAGCACAGCTGGCATCTTGGAAAGCAAGCCCTGGACTAGGTCACTCAGAGCTCAAAGGAGCGCAGAGGAAGGGCTCTGGTACAGCCACTGCCCAGGGGACGATGCTTTCCCACAATTCCGGCTGCCACAAGAAGGGCCCCAAGCAGCAGCACCTACCTTCCCTGCCCTCTGAGGGCCTGCACTCACAGCACGTGCAGCTGGCCATCTGACTTCCTCAGGCTGAAGCACACTGCAAACAGACACCGCGGGGAGGTGGCATGAGCACAGGGGGAGTTGGGCCTCCATCCCGCGCCCGCAGCATGGGCACCTCCTTCGGCAGTCAAAGGACATGGGTTCCACTCACTGCCCTCATCGGAGGTGGAGATCATGCCCTGCCAAGTCATGCAAGGCTGCACAACATGCCTGAAGGAAAGCTAGCAAAGCTCAGGCTGCCCACACCAAGGCTTTCTCTCCATGCAGCAAGGAGAACAGCAGGCACAGCAACAATGTCAGGCTCCAAGACACACCGTTGCCCCCGCTCCTCCCAATTCCTTTAGCCACTGCTCCCAAACACTCTGTTTTTAGGATGGAAAATGGATTCTAGTTGGGCACCCAGGCTCAAAGCAGGAGAAAGGCATCGAGGGAGTCAAGCACTGCTACCTCTGCAGCTACGCTGCTCATTGCAACTCGCCTGCCCCAGGGACATGCTTGAGAAAGGCTTTGATGGCAGTAGGGGCACAGGCTCTCTCTCACTCTCGCTGGAGACCTCCTGCCTCTCCCAGACTCTGCACACACACACAGTCTCCTTATCTCAGAGCCCACAACTCTGATCAGGCATTCAGGATGCTCTGGGCACACAGAGAGGTGCCTGACAGCAGGGTGTAGCCACGCTCGGCTTGTGCCAGCCCCAGAAAGAGGTTTCACATGAAGGAAAGGGCTTCAAGGGCACTACTGTGAGAAGAGCCCCTGCTCCTTGGCCTTGGTGGC
This sequence comes from Rhea pennata, assembly GCF_028389875.1. Classification (NCBI taxonomy): domain Eukaryota; kingdom Metazoa; phylum Chordata; class Aves; order Rheiformes; family Rheidae; genus Rhea; species Rhea pennata. The sequence goes on from NW_026907677.1 coordinate 3,865,146, forward strand.
AGGAAGAGGGGGGCTGCCCTTCTGCTTGCAAGGCAGCATCCTTTCCAGGCCAAGAAAGAGCTCCTCTCTGTTGAGTCCCCTCTCACTGCATACTCCCTGGCCTCTGGAAACAGCCCGCGTTGTGGCCCAAAGGGCAGGCAAACACCTCCCTCTTGCAAAGGCTTCACAAGAGCATGCAGACCTCTCCTCAGCCTCACAACATGTCCTTAGACTCCAAGCCCTGCTGTCGGCAGGTAGAAACAATCCTGCTTACTTTCGGCTATGGGGAATTGTGGAAAGGCCCCCGTGTCTGGGAAGCAGGATTTGACATTCCCAAGGGTCTCCATCCGGGAAGCAGTGGCAGCAGAAACAGGAAGCCAACAGGAAGCTCTCCCAACCACTTGCTCTGTGCTGTCCATCCAGCCAGAGATTACTAGTCGTTGCAGTATGGGATGAAAGGCATTCAGAGTCACTAGGGCCATGATGTCCAAGGGAAACATGCATCTCCAAGACCAACAAGGCTACAGGCTCACCCTCACAAACAGCTCCAAGCATCTCACCTGCTATGACGCTCCTTCCCCTTGCCTTGCTCCCCCGTGCCTTCCTCCACACTAGGAGCCGCTAGTCTGGCTGGAGGCTGCCTCTCTCGGACGAGGAGGCGCAGGGTAGGAACATCCCCTGTAAGCAGCAGACAAGAAAACCCTTCAGAACACCGCTGGGGTGGCCATCTGTAAAGCAGTGATGTGCAGCACCGCTCCAGTCAGTGATAGACCTGTGAAGCCTCAAGGGGATTCCTTTGAAGCCATGTTTCCAAGGCACTCTGGGGCCCTCCCTCACTCTGGCTCCTGTCCAGCTCTTCATTTCTAGCCTAAAACACCCTTTCCTGTGGGAGTGCTTTTCTACTGCTCTACCCTGTCCACACCAGGAACAGTAGGGCTCGCAGGGATGTGCTGGTGACCTAAGAGAGACTCTTTGGGGCCCTAACTTCACACGAGGGAAACAGAGCCTGCGATACTTCGTCGGATCTCACAGGCCAGGAATCAGCTGCTCCATTACCTTTCTCAGCTTTGAGATCAGGTCTTCCCTCTTTCCCTTTCTGAGGTGGCCTTGGAGCTCTCACACACGGCTTCTCAGGGGAAGTCTCCAGCTCAAGCCTGGAGACAGAAAAAAAGGGCTCTGCTGTGATGGAAGGGCACCACATTTCCACTGCAGCCCCTCCTTTGCAAATTATGCTCACCATAGGCACACAGGCGCATGCCAGAGCTGTTAGGAACCCCACCCTTTCCCAAGTAGAATATACAGAATATGCCAGATTGTGGAGGACTGCTGTAGGAAATGCAGTAACTCAGTGCAGACCCGGCCGTTGGAAGGCGTTAGTCCCAAATCACTTCCTGAGCAGCCTTCGCCAACCCTCGCAGCACAGCACTCCCACACACGCAGTGAGAAGCTGCTTGCTGGGTCAGCTGGAGGCTAAGAAGCAAGCAAACATACTCACTTGGGAAGGACAACGCCAGGCCCAGCAAGGGCCTGAGCAGCAACCTTTCTGATGGCTGTGAGGGCTGAATTGCTTATATCTGGCACCTGCAAAGGTGAGAGACTCATGTGAGATGCTGCCAAGCAAAGGATCTCGTTGCTCACAAGGGCAGCAAACGTTTCCACTGCTCAGAGAAGAAGCTGCCTCTCAGAAACTCTGAAACAAACCCGCCTGTTTCTCACGGCTGCCCCCCAATTGGACAGAATAGCATCTGTAGGGGAATGCAGGAGAAGGACAAATCACACTGCCGGGCTTTCGGCAAGGTCGAGAATGAAGAACCTGAGTTAGGAGAGCAGGTCTTTCCTAACGGGGAAGTCAATGGAGGGAAGCACAGGCAAAAAAAGCATTCCCCTCCAATCTAGGAAATGGGCAGTGTTGTCCAGCTAAGGAGAGAGAGAGCACCACAGGTACACTAGGGGCAGCTACATCCGCCCGTAAAGGGCAGGGTATTCCTCACACTCTCCGCTGACCCCTTTCTGCTGCAAGTCTTCCCCTCCGCCCCATTCAGACCTGAAATGAATCTGAACAAGACTGAAGAACCCTTTTTTTCCTGCTGCCCCGTCATCGACATGAGCATGAACAGAAGCTCTCCAGCTTCCACCCCACACAGGCCCAGCAGTTAACTTCCCACCAGAAACAGGGCCCCATGCCCTGTGCTGTGTCCACAGAGAAGGCAGCAGCAACAGATGTGCTGCAAAAGCAGAGCACAGCTGGCATCTTGGAAAGCAAGCCCTGGACTAGGTCACTCAGAGCTCAAAGGAGCGCAGAGGAAGGGCTCTGGTACAGCCACTGCCCAGGGGACGATGCTTTCCCACAATTCCGGCTGCCACAAGAAGGGCCCCAAGCAGCAGCACCTACCTTCCCTGCCCTCTGAGGGCCTGCACTCACAGCACGTGCAGCTGGCCATCTGACTTCCTCAGGCTGAAGCACACTGCAAACAGACACCGCGGGGAGGTGGCATGAGCACAGGGGGAGTTGGGCCTCCATCCCGCGCCCGCAGCATGGGCACCTCCTTCGGCAGTCAAAGGACATGGGTTCCACTCACTGCCCTCATCGGAGGTGGAGATCATGCCCTGCCAAGTCATGCAAGGCTGCACAACATGCCTGAAGGAAAGCTAGCAAAGCTCAGGCTGCCCACACCAAGGCTTTCTCTCCATGCAGCAAGGAGAACAGCAGGCACAGCAACAATGTCAGGCTCCAAGACACACCGTTGCCCCCGCTCCTCCCAATTCCTTTAGCCACTGCTCCCAAACACTCTGTTTTTAGGATGGAAAATGGATTCTAGTTGGGCACCCAGGCTCAAAGCAGGAGAAAGGCATCGAGGGAGTCAAGCACTGCTACCTCTGCAGCTACGCTGCTCATTGCAACTCGCCTGCCCCAGGGACATGCTTGAGAAAGGCTTTGATGGCAGTAGGGGCACAGGCTCTCTCTCACTCTCGCTGGAGACCTCCTGCCTCTCCCAGACTCTGCACACACACACAGTCTCCTTATCTCAGAGCCCACAACTCTGATCAGGCATTCAGGATGCTCTGGGCACACAGAGAGGTGCCTGACAGCAGGGTGTAGCCACGCTCGGCTTGTGCCAGCCCCAGAAAGAGGTTTCACATGAAGGAAAGGGCTTCAAGGGCACTACTGTGAGAAGAGCCCCTGCTCCTTGGCCTTGGTGGCAGGAAGAGGGGGGCTGCCCTTCTGCTTGCAAGGCAGCATCCTTTCCAGGCCAAGAAAGAGCTCCTCTCTGTTGAGTCCCCTCTCACTGCATACTCCCTGGCCTCTGGAAACAGCCCGCGTTGTGGCCCAAAGGGCAGGCAAACACCTCCCTCTTGCAAAGGCTTCACAAGAGCATGCAGACCTCTCCTCAGCCTCACAACATGTCCTTAGACTCCAAGCCCTGCTGTCGGCAGGTAGAAACAATCCTGCTTACTTTCGGCTATGGGGAATTGTGGAAAGGCCCCCGTGTCTGGGAAGCAGGATTTGACATTCCCAAGGGTCTCCATCCGGGAAGCAGTGGCAGCAGAAACAGGAAGCCAACAGGAAGCTCTCCCAACCACTTGCTCTGTGCTGTCCATCCAGCCAGAGATTACTAGTCGTTGCAGTATGGGATGAAAGGCATTCAGAGTCACTAGGGCCATGATGTCCAAGGGAAACATGCATCTCCAAGACCAACAAGGCTACAGGCTCACCCTCACAAACAGCTCCAAGCATCTCACCTGCTATGACGCTCCTTCCCCTTGCCTTGCTCCCCCGTGCCTTCCTCCACACTAGGAGCCGCTAGTCTGGCTGGAGGCTGCCTCTCTCGGACGAGGAGGCGCAGGGTAGGAACATCCCCTGTAAGCAGCAGACAAGAAAACCCTTCAGAACACCGCTGGGGTGGCCATCTGTAAAGCAGTGATGTGCAGCACCGCTCCAGTCAGTGATAGACCTGTGAAGCCTCAAGGGGATTCCTTTGAAGCCATGTTTCCAAGGCACTCTGGGGCCCTCCCTCACTCTGGCTCCTGTCCAGCTCTTCATTTCTAGCCTAAAACACCCTTTCCTGTGGGAGTGCTTTTCTACTGCTCTACCCTGTCCACACCAGGAACAGTAGGGCTCGCAGGGATGTGCTGGTGACCTAAGAGAGACTCTTTGGGGCCCTAACTTCACACGAGGGAAACAGAGCCTGCGATACTTCGTCGGATCTCACAGGCCAGGAATCAGCTGCTCCATTACCTTTCTCAGCTTTGAGATCAGGTCTTCCCTCTTTCCCTTTCTGAGGTGGCCTTGGAGCTCTCACACACGGCTTCTCAGGGGAAGTCTCCAGCTCAAGCCTGGAGACAGAAAAAAAGGGCTCTGCTGTGATGGAAGGGCACCACATTTCCACTGCAGCCCCTCCTTTGCAAATTATGCTCACCATAGGCACACAGGCGCATGCCAGAGCTGTTAGGAACCCCACCCTTTCCCAAGTAGAATATACAGAATATGCCAGATTGTGGAGGACTGCTGTAGGAAATGCAGTAACTCAGTGCAGACCCGGCCGTTGGAAGGCGTTAGTCCCAAATCACTTCCTGAGCAGCCTTCGCCAACCCTCGCAGCACAGCACTCCCACACACGCAGTGAGAAGCTGCTTGCTGGGTCAGCTGGAGGCTAAGAAGCAAGCAAACATACTCACTTGGGAAGGACAACGCCAGGCCCAGCAAGGGCCTGAGCAGCAACCTTTCTGATGGCTGTGAGGGCTGAATTGCTTATATCTGGCACCTGCAAAGGTGAGAGACTCATGTGAGATGCTGCCAAGCAAAGGATCTCGTTGCTCACAAGGGCAGCAAACGTTTCCACTGCTCAGAGAAGAAGCTGCCTCTCAGAAACTCTGAAACAAACCCGCCTGTTTCTCACGGCTGCCCCCCAATTGGACAGAATAGCATCTGTAGGGGAATGCAGGAGAAGGACAAATCACACTGCCGGGCTTTCGGCAAGGTCGAGAATGAAGAACCTGAGTTAGGAGAGCAGGTCTTTCCTAACGGGGAAGTCAATGGAGGGAAGCACAGGCAAAAAAAGCATTCCCCTCCAATCTAGGAAATGGGCAGTGTTGTCCAGCTAAGGAGAGAGAGAGCACCACAGGTACACTAGGGGCAGCTACATCCGCCCGTAAAGGGCAGGGTATTCCTCACACTCTCCGCTGACCCCTTTCTGCTGCAAGTCTTCCCCTCCGCCCCATTCAGACCTGAAATGAATCTGAACAAGACTGAAGAACCCTTTTTTTCCTGCTGCCCCGTCATCGACATGAGCATGAACAGAAGCTCTCCAGCTTCCACCCCACACAGGCCCAGCAGTTAACTTCCCACCAGAAACAGGGCCCCATGCCCTGTGCTGTGTCCACAGAGAAGGCAGCAGCAACAGATGTGCTGCAAAAGCAGAGCACAGCTGGCATCTTGGAAAGCAAGCCCTGGACTAGGTCACTCAGAGCTCAAAGGAGCGCAGAGGAAGGGCTCTGGTACAGCCACTGCCCAGGGGACGATGCTTTCCCACAATTCCGGCTGCCACAAGAAGGGCCCCAAGCAGCAGCACCTACCTTCCCTGCCCTCTGAGGGCCTGCACTCACAGCACGTGCAGCTGGCCATCTGACTTCCTCAGGCTGAAGCACACTGCAAACAGACACCGCGGGGAGGTGGCATGAGCACAGGGGGAGTTGAGCCTCCATCCCGCGCCCGCAGGACGGGCACCTCCTTCGGCAGCCAAAGGACATGGGTTCCACTCACTGCCCTCATCGGAGGTGGAGATCATGCCCTGCCAAGTCATGCAAGGCTGCACAACATGCCTGAAGGAAAGCTAGCAAAGCTCAGGCTGCCCACACCAAGGCTTTCTCTCCATGCAGCAAGGAGAACAGCAGGCACAGCAACAATGTCAGGCTCCAAGACACACCGTTGCCCCCTCTCCTCCCAATTCCTTTAGCCACTGCTCCCAAACACTCTGTTTTTAGGATGGAAAATGGATTCTAGTTGGGCACCCAGGCTCAAAGGTGGAGAAAGGCATCGAGGGAGTCAAGCACTGCTACCTCTGCAGCTACGCTGCTCATTGCAACTCGCTTGCCCCAGGGACATGCTTGAGAAAGGCTTTGATGACAGGAGGGGCAGAGGCTCTCTCTCACTCTCGCTGGAGACCTCCTGCCTCTCCCAGACTCTGCACATACACACACAGTCCCCTTATCTCAGAGCCCACAACTCTGATCAGGCATTCAGGATGCTCTGGGCACACAGAGAGGGGCCTGACAGCAGGTGTAGTCACGCTCAGCTTGTGCCAGCTGCAGGAGGAGGTTTCATGTGAAGGAAAGGGCTTCAAGGTCACTACGTGAATCTGGCACTGTGAGAACAGCCCCTGCTCCTTGGCCTTGGTGGCAGGAAGAGGGGGGCTGCCCTTCTGCTTGCAAGGCAGCATCCTTTCCAGGCCAAGAAAGAGCTCCTCTCTGTTGAGTCCCCTCTCACTGCATACTCCCTGGCCTCTGGAAACAGCTCGCGCTGTGGCCCAAAGGGCAGGCAAACACCTCCCTCTTGCAAAGGCTTCACAAGAGCATGCAGACCTCTCCTCAGCCTCACAACATGTCCTTAGACTCCTAGCCCTGCTGTCGGCAGGTAGAAACAATCCTGCTTACTTTCGGCTATGGGGAATTGTGGAAAGGCCCCCGTGTCTGGGAAGCAGAATTTGACTTTCCCAAGGGTCTCCACCTGAGAAGCAGTGTCAGCAGAAACAGGAAGCCCACAGGAAGCTCTCCCAACCACTTGCTCTGTGCTGTCCATCCAGCCAGAGATTACTAGTTGTTGCAGTATGGGATGAAAGGCATTCAGAGTCACTAGGGCCATGATGTCCAAGGGAAACATGCATCTCCAAGACCAACAAGGCTACAGGCTCACCCTCACAAACAGCTCCAAGCATCTCACCTGCTATGACGCTCCTTCCCCTTGCCTTGCTCCCCCGTGCCTTCCTCCACACTAGGAGCCGCTAGTCTGGCTGGAGGCTTCCTCTCTCGGACGAGGAGGCGCAGGGTAGGAACATCCCCTGTAAGCAGCAGACAAGAAAACCCTTCAGAACACCGCTGGGGTGGCCATCTGTAAAGCAGTGATGTGCAGCACCGCTCCAGTCAGTGATAGACCTGTGAAGCCTCAAGGGGATTCCTTTGAAGCCATGTTTCCAAGGCACTCTGAGGCCCTCCCTCACTCTGGCTCCTGTCCAGCTCTTCATTTCTAGCCTAAAACACCCTTTCCTGTGGGAGTGCTTTTCTACTGCTCTACCCTGTCCACACCAGGAACAGTAGGGCTCGCAGGGATGTGCTAGTGACCTAAGAGAGACTCTTTGGGGCCCTAACTTCACACGAGGGAAACAGAGCCTGCGATACTTCGTCGGATCTCACAGGCCAGGAATCAGCTGCTCCATTACCTTTCTCAGCTTTGAGATCAGGTCTTCCCTCTTTCCCTTTCTGAGGTGGCCTTGGAGCTCTCACACACGGCTTCTCAGGGGAAGTCTCCAGCTCAAGCCTGGAGACAGAAAAAAAGGGCTCTGCTGTGATGGAAGGGCACCACATTTCCACTGCAGCCCCTCCTTTGCAAATTATGCTCACCATAGGCACACAGGCGCATGCCAGAGCTGTTAGGAACCCCACCCTTTCCCAAGTAGAATATACAGAATATGCCAGATTGTGGAGGACTGCTGTAGGAAATGCAGTAACTCAGTGCAGACCCGGCCGTTGGAAGGCGTTAGTCCCAAATCACTTCCTGAGCAGCCTTCGCCAACCCTCGCAGCACAGCACTCCCACACACGCAGTGAGAAGCTGCTTGCTGGGTCAGCTGGAGGCTAAGAAGCAAGCAAACATACTCACTTGGGAAGGACAACGCCAGGCCCAGCAAGGGCCTGAGCAGCAACCTTTCTGATGGCTGTGAGGGCTGAATTGCTTATATCTGGCACCTGCAAAGGTGAGAGACTCATGTGAGATGCTGCCAAGCAAAGGATCTCGTTGCTCACAAGGGCAGCAAACGTTTCCACTGCTCAGAGAAGAAGCTGCCTCTCAGAAACTCTGAAACAAACCCGCCTGTTTCTCACGGCTGCCCCCCAATTGGACAGAATAGCATCTGTAGGGGAATGCAGGAGAAGGACAAATCACACTGCCGGGCTTTCGGCAAGGTCGAGAATGAAGAACCTGAGTTAGGAGAGCAGGTCTTTCCTAACGGGGAAGTCAATGGAGGGAAGCACAGGCAAAAAAAGCATTCCCCTCCAATCTAGGAAATGGGCAGTGTTGTCCAGCTAAGGAGAGAGAGAGCACCACAGGTACACTAGGAGCAGCTACATCCGCCCGTAAAGGGCAGGGTAATCCTCACACTCTCCGCTGACCCCTTTCTGCTGCAAGTCTTCCCCTCCGCCCCATTCAGACCTGAAATGAATCTGAACAAGACTGAAGAACCCTTTTTTTCCTGCTGCCCCATCATCGACATGAGCATGAACAGAAGCTCTCCAGCTTCCACCCCACACAGGCCCTGCAGTTAACTTCCCACCAGAAACAGGGCCCCATGCAGGCATCTTCTGCTGTGTCCACAGAGAAGGCAGCAGCAACAGATGTGCTGCAAAAGCAGAGCACAGCTGGCATCTTGGAAAGCAAGCCCTGGACTAGGTCACTCAGAGCTCAAAGGAGCGCAGAGGAAGGGCTCTGGTACAGCCACTGCCCAGGGGACGATGCTTTCCCACAATTCCGGCTGCCACAAGAAGGGCCCCAAGCAGCAGCACCTACCTTCCCTGCCCTCTGAGGGCCTGCACTCACAGCACGTGCAGCTGGCCATCTGACTTCCTCAGGCTGAAGCACACTGCAAACAGACACCGCGGGGAGGTGGCATGAGCACAGGGGGAGTTGGGCCTCCATCCCGCGCCCGCAGCATGGGCACCTCCTTCGGCAGCCAAAGGACATGGGTTCCACTCACTGCCCTCATCGGAGGTGGAGATCATGCCCTGCCAAGTCATGCAAGGCTGCACAACATGCCTGAAGGAAAGCTAGCAAAGCTCAGGCTGCCCACACCAAGGCTTTCTCTCCATGCAGCAAGGAGAACAGCAGGCACAGCAACAGTGACAGGCTCCAAGACACACCGTTGCCCCCGCTCCTCCCAATTCCTTTAGCCACTGCTCCCAAACACTCTGTTTTTAGGATGGAAAATGGATTCTAGTTGGGCACCCAGGCTCAAAGCAGGAGAAAGGCATCGAGGGAGTCAAGCACTGCTACCTCTGCAGCTATGCTGCATATTGCAGCTCGCTGGCCCCAGGGACATGCTTGAGAAAGGCTTTGATGACAGGAGGGGCAGAGGCTCTCTCTCACTCTCGCTGGAGACCTCCTGCCTCTCCCAGACTCTGCACATACACACACAGTCCCCTTATCTCAGAGCCCACAACTCTGATCAGGCATTCAGGATGCTCTGGGCACACAGAGAGGGGCCTGACAGCAGGTGTAGTCACGCTCAGCTTGTGCCAGCTGCAGGAGGAGGTTTCATGTGAAGGAAAGGGCTTCAAGGTCACTACGTGAATCTGGCACTGTGAGAACAGCCCCTGCTCCTTGGCCTTGGTGGCAGGAAGAGGGGGGCTGCCCTTCTGCTTGCAAGGCAGCATCCTTTCCAGGCCAAGAAAGAGCTCCTCTCTGTTGAGTCCCCTCTCACTGCATACTCCCTGGCCTCTGGAAACAGCCCACGTTGTGGCCCAAAGGGCAGACAAACACCTCCCTCTTGCAAAGGCTTCACAAGAGCATGCAGACCTCTCCTCAGCCTCACAACATGTCCTTAGACTCCAAGCCCTGCTGTCGGCAGGTAGAAACAATCCTGCTTACTTTCGGCTATGGGGAATTGTGGAAAGGCCCCCGTGTCTGGGAAGCAGGATTTGACTTTCCCAAGGGTCTCCATCCGGGAAGCAGTGGCAGCAGAAACAGGAAGCCAACAGGAAGCTCTCCCAACCACTTGCTCTGTGCTGTCCATCCAGCCAGAGATTACTAGTCGTTGCAGTATGGGATGAAAGGCATTCAGAGTCACTAGGGCCATGATGTCCAAGGGAAACATGCATCTCCAAGACCAACAAGGCTACAGGCTCACCCTCACAAACAGCTCCAAGCATCTCACCTGCTATGTCGCTCCTTCCCCTTGCCTTGCTCCCCTGTGCCTTCCTCCACACTAGGAGCTGCTAGTCTGGCTGGAGGCTGCCTCTCTCGGACGAGGAGGCGCAGGGTAGGAACATCCCCTGTAAGCAGCAGACAAGAAAACCCTTCAGAACACCGCCGGGGTGGCCATCTGTATAGCAGTGATGTGCAGCACCGCTCCAGTCAGTGATAGACCTGTGAAGCCTCAAGGGGATTCCTTTGAAGCCATGTTTCCAAGGCACTCTGAGGCCCTCCCTCACTCTGGCTCCTGTCCAGCTCTTCATTTCTAGCCTAAAACACCCTTTCCTGTGGGAGTGCTTTTCTACTGCTCTACCCTGTCCACACCAGGAACAGTGGGGCTCACAGGGATGTGCTGGTGACCTACGAGAGACTCTTTGGGGCCCTAACTTCACACGAGGGAAACAGAGCCTGCGATACTTCGTCGGATCTCACAGGCCAGGAATCAGCTGCTCCATTACCTTTCTCAGCTTTGAGATCAGGTCTTCCCTCTTTCCCTTTCTGAGGTGGCCTTGGAGCTCTCACACACGGCTTCTCAGGGGAAGTCTCCAGCTCAAGCCTGGAGACAGAAAAAAAGGGCTCTGCTGTGATGGAAGGGCACCACATTTCCACTGCAGCCCCTCCATTGCAAATTATGCTCACCATGGGCACATAGGCGCATGCCAGAGCTGTTAGGAACCCCACCCTTTCCCAAGTAGAATATACAGAATATGCCAGATTGTGGAGGACTGCTGCAGGAAATGCAGTAACTCAGCGCAGACCCGGCCGTTGGAAGGCGTTAGTCCCAAATCACTTCCTGAGCAGCCTTCGCCAACCCTCGCAGCACAGCACTCCCACACACGCAGTGAGAAGCTGCTTGCTGGGTCAGCTGGAGCCTAAGAAGCAAGCAAACATACTCACTTGGGAAGGACAATGACACAGCCTGAGCGGGTCTGGGAAGCAGCTGTTTCGGTGCCTGTGAGGACTGAATTGCTCATCTCAGGCATCTGCAAAAGTGAGAGACACATGTGAGATGCTGCCAAGCAAAGGATCTCATTGCTCACAAGGGCAGCAAACGTTTCCACTGCTCAGAGAAGAAGCTGCCTCTCAGAAACTCTGAAACAAACCTGCCTGTTTCTCACGGCTGCCCCCCAATTGGACAGAATAGCAGCTTCAGGGGAATGCAGGAGAAGGAGAAATAACACTGCCGGGATTTTGGCAGGGGCAAGAATCAAGAGCATCGCTTGTTAGAGTAGTTCTTTCCTAACAGGGAAGTCAAGGCAGGCAAGCACAGGGGAAGGCCTTTCACTAGCCTGTCCTCCTGGTCTCTGCATTCTGTCTGCCCATTTGGGCTGCCTGCTCGTGAGCTGAGGACAAAGCATGCATGTGTAGGCTTAACACCAAAGTCTCTCCAGAGATTCCAGTGGCTTTCTCTGCAGTGTGGAGGAATAGAGACACAGAGCCTCTCCTTTCCCTAGAAAGGGGAAAGCTCATAATAAGCCCTTTAATAAGGGCAAGTGCAGAGTCCCGCACTTAGGGAGAAATAACTCCATGCACCAGTACAGGCTGGGGGCTGCCCTACTGGAAAGCAGCTTTGCAGAGGAGGACCTGGGAGTGCTGGTGCACAACAAGTTGACCACGAGCCAGCAATGTGGCCTGGTTGCCGGGAAGGCCAATGGTATCCTTGGGTGCATTGGGAAGAATGTTGCCAGCAAGTGGTGATCCTGCCCCTGTACTCAGCCCTGGGGAGGCCTCGAGTACTGCATCTAGTTCTGGGCTCCCCAGTACAAGAGAGACATGGAGCAACTGGAGAGAGTCCAGTGTAGGGCTACAGAGATGATCAGAGGACTGGAGCTTCTGCCCTCTGAGGAACGGCTGCAAGAGCTGGGCCTCTTTAGCCTGGGGAAGAGAAGACTGAGGGGGGATCTTATCAATGTGCACAAGTACCTGAAGGGAGGGTGTCAAGGGGATGTGGACAAACTCTTTTCAGTTGCCCTGTGTGACAGGACAAGGGGCAATGGGCAAGAACTGAAACACAGGAAGTTGCGCCTGAATATGAGGAGGAATTTCTTTCCTGTGAGAGTGACAGAGCACTGGAACAGGTTGCCCAGGGAGGTTGTGGAGTCTCCTTCTCTGGAGAGATTCAAAACATGCCTGGATGAAACCCTGGCTAACATGTTCTAGGTGACCCTGCTTAAGCAGGGAGGTTGGCCTAGATGATCTCCAGAGGTCTCTTCCAGCCTTACCCATTCTGTGATTCTGTGATTCCCCTGTACAGTTAGTAACAACGGGCACAAACTGAACCACAGGAAGTTCCGCCTGAATGTAAGGAGAAATTTCTTTCCTGTGAGAGTGCCAAACTTCTGGAGTATGTTCAAGGAGCAGTGGAGGGTCCTGGTCTGGGACCCACTGCAACAAAGGTTGCAGAAAAGGCCCTGGCCAAGAGAATGGACTGAAAAGATCTCACGGACTGGGACAGAAGGAAAACACAGAGCTGGCAAGTAGGGCTAGGCTACAGCCTGCTTGCATCTGCAGCTTAGCCCTTGAGGGGCTCAGCCTGCTTTCACAGCTGTGCTTCCCAACTGCACCTGAATGCCCAGGCTGAAGGACAGGCCTGCACTAGGGACCTGGGGAAGGGCAAGGGACTGCAGCAGCTTCCTTGGTGGCACACAGCAGTAATGTTCTACAGCCTCGGGTGAAACTGCTGAACTCCCTGCTCCACAATCCCAAACACAGCCAAAAGAGGCCCGGAGTCAAATGTAATCCTGACCTCAAGGGGTGCTAAATCCTGGCTTTCTGGAAGACTTCTGGAGGAAATCTAATGGGAAAAAAAAAACTACACAAGACCTGCCCTTCTCTTGGACTCTTTGCTGGGCATTCAGACACGGGATCCTGGGCTGCGTGTCTCTCTGCTTGGACCCAGGACAGCTCTTCCCAGGGTCTTCTATGTTACTGAGTCCGGGCAGGGAGCTGGCACTGCTCGAGACTAGGACTGCCCACCTGTCCAGACAGATTGTGGCAGGCCACGGGAAAGACATTCACTTGGACTTTGCTAGGGTTTCCAATGAGCAAGAAAGCTGGAGACATGGAAAACTTACCCCAAGAAGAGCTTCTACCAGCTGTTCCTGCCCATTCAGCCTTTGCAGAAGGCCTTTGTAAAATCCCATTTTCACCTTCTTGCCCTGGATGACAAGCATGCCAATGCCCTTCAAAACAAGAGCAACGTTCTTCCCACTTGCAAGGCAGCAGGAGAGAAGGTACATGGTCTCTTCTATGCAAGCCTCCACTGTTTTCCGATCAACAGAGAAGGCCGAGGCTATGCGAGCATACTTCAGGGGCTCAGCTTGCTTATGACCTAGGCAACAACAACAGAGCAACGCAGTCACCAACACAGCACTGCAGCAGGCTCAAGCAGAGTGTTGGCAACTTGAAGCTCTCCCAGCAAGACCATGCTCCAGCGCTGTTTTCTTCAGCCCTCTGGGAAAGTCCATAAAGGAGGCTGATGTCATCCCTCCCTGGCAGAAGTTCAAAACTCTCTGCAGCCTCATAGGCCAAGGGTACAGTGATGCTTCCTTCCTGGCCAAAGCAGAAAGAAAGAGTCTCAGCCATCTCTGATGACCAGGAAGCAGGATGGCAGGACAAGGAGAGGAGAGAAGGGGTCAGTTCCCAGGAGAACGCAGTGGTCACCAAAGCACACGATCCCACAGGATGATGTGAGATCTCATTAATTGTGCCCACACACTCCGGGCATGTCAGGTTTGAAGAGACTTAGCTGTGCTGCATCACAGTGGGTGCAATGAAGAAGGAAAACACATGGACTGCACAACAACCCTTAGTCTTACCGGGTCAGTCTTCATTAGAGATGAATATTAATTAATCATAATCATCACCTTAAACTTTCTGGTTGCCCCCAGGCCCTCAGAACTGCACAGTGCATCCTTCCCCTCCACCTCCCAGCCCCGCCCCCCAACCTCCCACACATACACACTAGAGTTCCCATTTCTGTCGCAAGGCTCTCTGTGGCTGGCTTCCACCCACTTCTCACCAGAATCGATTTCTAAGAGATGGCAGCAATGCTACTGTTTGCCCTTACAAGGTCTGCTGTGCCATAAACATGGAACAACAGCTCCTACCACATCAGATTAGAAGCAGCAGCCCCCGAACATCTGGCATGGAGCCCACTGTTAAGGCAAGTGCGCGCGAGAGAGAGAGTTTCCTTTGCTTCTGCGTGGTGATACCATGGTAATAAGAGAAAACAGAAGCTGGTCCCAGGACCAGCCAGGTTGTATTGTCCCTGGTCCTGCCAGGCATGGCAAAGCAGCAATTATCCACACCCCACACATGCTGCCAGGCAAAGCCAAAGTTTCAATCTGTCCTCTTACCAGGAACATAAGCCTTGTCATCGGTGAGGCCATGAAGCTCTGCAAGATTCTTTGAAAGGTGAAACATGGGTCTGCGAACAGTCAGAAGACCATTCTTTCTATCAACAACCTGCTCTGTAACAACGCTGAAGGTCCCAAGTTGAATAACCCTCACGTCCTGTGAACAGAAGCAAAGAGGAGAATTAGAAGCACCGGAGATGGACAAACAGACTGTGCACTTGTCAGAGCATGACCATAGTGCTCTGGGCCCTGCCCACTCCTGGTGTGCAAAGGGGCAAGAGGGAACCCTCTGGAAAGCTTGGGAGAAGCCTTGAAGAAGCCCTTTGGGAGAACTTTCCAGATGCTTTCCTACCCCTCCTCCTCCTCTCCTTCTCCAAAGGGCAAGCAACCATCCCTCACATCCGGAAGATCCATCAACGGGTTTCCAAGAACAGAGATAACCTCAGAAGAATGTGCCAGGCTCCCTCTTTGGCCTTTCACTCTGCCAGAGGGGCCTAGACAAGACCCAGGAAGCCTCGGACCCTTCCTCCAACTGAAACTGGACTGCAGATCTCATCAGGGCTGACGGGGAGGAAAAGGGTGGCAGACTCACCTTGTTCCGCACCAGCTGCTCCATAATGTAGGCTGAGACACCTCCCCAGATACGCAGACTCTCTGGAAAGCAAGGGAAATACTTGTCATGCTCTGGGTTGGCTAGCTCACAGCTGTTCAGCACACACCTAACCAAGGAGATGACAAGAGCAGGCAGAATCCAAGAGACACCCCCCTCCCCCAAACTAACCCCATGCCTGACAGGGACTGCAGAGCTGAGGCAGGCACTGCCTTCAGGCTAGAACCTGCCCTCTGACCCCAGCAGAGGTCTGCACCCAAACGAGAGGCCTGGAGAAGCACAGACATGCAGATCCTGCCACCCAACATCCACAGTGCACCTCCCAGCTCAAGGCCTGCTCTGCCAGGCTGAAGGTTACCAAGGCATCCAGGGGGAAGGACAACATGCAGCGGATGGGCTGCCGCACAGAAAGCCAAGCTGACCTGAGGAAAAGCTTGGGGATTGGCTGCGAGAACATGCAATCGCACAGACTGGCCACAGCCAGTAGGAGCTGCAGGACACTGCAGCCATGCTCAGATGGGTCTCCTTGCCTTGCAGATGCAGCTCTTGCAGGGCAGTCCCCTCCCTGGGATTTCCACCCCACAGAGGACAGTGCTGTGCCTGTGGCAGTGTGGGAGTGCTAATTTCCCCTCTTCCGGATCCCTGCACATACAGGCTCAGCAAGGCCCCCGGAGCAGCTCCAGGCTCTGCATGGCCACTGGAGCAGCTCCACCCCTTTCCCCAGCTGACAGCAGGGGCAGGGGAGGGCCAGGACGCAGCAGCCCTGGCAGTCACATTGCCATCTGTACCAAAAGGTACCATCAGTCAGGGCTCCTGGGGAACGCAACAGCCCGTCCAGCCACCCTCACAGCCCCAGGGCTTCCACAGCCATGGCCAGAGCCCAGGCTCTTGACAACAACCCTTGTGAAGGAGCTCCCAAAGGCCTTACCCTGGGGAGGGAGTGTTGGCACCCCTGGCCCACGCAGCATCCCGTGGCCAGCATCCCAGAGCTCCATCCTTGTCCTCCTTGCTCTGGCTTCACCCTGCAGCAGGAAGGTGCCTTCCCAGTCGGCTCCTCTCTGCTCTCCTCCTCCTCCACACTTCAGCACAGCCCTTGTGCTGCCCTGCAGCCACCCCTCGGCGGCTCCCGCTCACGGTCGGCGACTCCTGGCAGCAGAGCAGTGCCGAGAGCAGCCCCAGCGCCTGGGCTCCCCACGGCCTCGCTGGGATGTGTGAGGAGGGGCTGGGGTCACGCGGGAGGCGGGAGATGTTGCTGTGACACGGGATGTCCCCTGTGTGCACAGCCCATTTCACAGAGGGGCAGAGCCCCACCTCTGCCCCAGCGCCCCCACCCAGGGCTGGCCCTGCAGCACTCAAGGGCTGCACGGGGGGGTTGTGCGGCTGTCCCAGCCCCGACGCAGGCCATGCCGCAGGGAAAACCCCACTGGGGTTCCCAGATGGGCTGGGCCCTGCAGCTGCGTTCACCCCAGCCATAGCCCCCATGCATGGCCAACCTGGCTGTGAGGGAGGGCAGTGGGGCACTGCACTGTGCCCACCTCACAGTGACACAGCGGAGGCTGCTGCCATGGTGGTGGCAAGGAGGATCTGCCAACTGACTGCATTCCAACCCCTAGCAATGACCTGGCACGGATCAAAGCGTTGTTCTCAGCACTCGAAAAAATGGTTCCTTCCCTTGCCAGTTAGTCTGTTCATGAAACTTGCAGGGAACCACTGTTAAGCACCGTTCAACCTGGAGAGGTGTTTTTGACCTACTGCCTGCAGCAGCACCTTAGGGTCTGGGAGGGAAGGAAACTGATCTGTGAGAGGGATAAACTGCCACCCAGGAAGTCCTTGTGGGAGGACAGCCTGCAGCCCATCCACCTGGGGAGCACTCTTAGCAGATTCCCTGTCCATAGAATTTGGCAGGAGAGTCACGGATGGTGGAGAGGAGGATGCCAGGCTTTGAGAACATAGGCATACGTGGGGAACCCATCAGCAATGCTCATCCCCTTCCTGCAGCACCCCTCAATGTAGCCAGCATGGGTCTTCGCTCAGGGCAGTGGTGGGATTCAGCTGGTGGTCCCAGGCACCAAGGTCCATCGGAGATGCCCTGTGGTGTCTGTCCAGCATCTGCTTGCCAGGTCCTGCCTGCTGTAGGCACTTTTGCTGGACACCCAGGCATCTCGTGAGGCTCAGGAGGAATCCATTTAGGCCACTAAATGGAGTACCTGCCCTGAATTATGCTACGTGCGCCACAATGCAGGGGTGTACATGTGTCAAAGCTTCCTAAGGAATGGAGCTCTGAGGGCTGCAGGGAACTCAGTGACTAAGGAGAAGGTTATTTCCCCCAGGCTGGGGCAGCTAGTACATTTCCTATGGCCAGGGAATCCCCCAGCTGATGCCATGGAAGAGGGGGTGTTGCTCATCATTGCCCGGTGTGAGCTTGCAATCACTTGCACACGGCTTGGATCACCTCAGATTTCACTTAGTGTTTCCATGTGAGCAACTGATTCCTGTCCTCCATTGCCTTGGACTAGAATGGCAGTGGAGACAAGGAGCTTGCATGCACGCATCTCTTTGGTGCACACGGCAGCTGAGGGACGAGCAATCCCAGAACACAAAGTCACTCCTTTGGCTGGGCCTTTGCTCCTGAGCTGCACCAGGCTCCTGGCTCAGAGGGAGCTCACAGTAGCCTGGCAGCACTGCACAGAGCCAGCTCTGGCCAGGAGCAGCTCCTCTGGGAGGGGAGATTTCCTCCGGGAGAAATCCACATGGCCCTTTCCGTGGGAAGTCTCTGGCTGCAGGGCAGTGCTGCTGAGGTTACCAGAAGGCTCATCGAAAACTAGCACATCGCACAGCGGATGGGATCTTTCCTGAGAGCTCTCATCCTCTTCGGTGTGCATCAGGTGGTGTTGCTTCAGGGCAGGCCTTTGCTGCCACATCGCCAGAGGGACGGGGCATCATGGCTACACCCAGCATGCTCCGGTCCCCCACAGCTGAGGCAGCACTGTGGATCGGCAAAAGCTGACTCCTGTCCTGCTTCCATGGTAGGACCCGTGAAGAGGCAGTGCCCATAGAGCTGTATGCCCCAGCTCACCAAACCCCTGTGTAGCAGACTGTTCTTGCTGCACTGCTTCTAGAGCGGCACCAGTTATTGGCCTTGTCACACAGGCTGAAGGACCGTGTGGAGCCTGAAAGCAGAGTTGTGGCTGACCCTTGCATGGTGAGGTCACAGCTGCACACACATTTAGTGACAGGGTAAACTCCAGATCTTAACATGTCAAAAAGATGCCTTCAGAAGCAGCTCTAAGAAACGGACTCGCTCACGGGTGTTGCACAGATCTCTGCTTTGAACACACAAGGAGCTATGGCACCTCTGGGAGAGGAGGAAGCCATTCCACTTTCTTCTGCACTTGGGAACTTCTCTCCTTCCACTTCAAGAGCCAAGGACACTCTGGAAAGAGCAGGTGTCATTCGCTTATGGCCAGCACCTTTCCAGAGATTTCAGCCCCGGCTTGCCTCTATGAGACAAAAGAACATCAAGCAAGGAAGCAACGAGGGAGCGTTTGGCTAGCAGGTGATGAACACAGTCTTAATCACACATAAAGAGGGAAGGATAGTTTTTAGGCACAGACAGCCATCACATTCCTCCCTTTCCAAACTCCCAAGTCCCTTTTCAGGGATGGTCGCTTCCCAGCTGTGCACCCGTGTGCTCCTGCATCCAAATGTAAGCAGAGGCAAGAGAGCCACAAAGGTGCTTTGCTTTGACCAAGCAGGAAGCAGCTCAGCAAAGCTTCCCGATATCAGTATTAAGCTGGGATTGAGACTCCTATTTCTCACTTCCATGGCTAAGTTTCTATTTCTGATCTCCTGCTCCTCGGAGATGTAAATCCAAGAGACGTACCACATACTTCTCAACGCAACTAAGAGCAGACTAAACGGGTGTGTCAGTTTTGTACTGGAAGTCAACTAAGCTTGTGCACTGGGGGCTTTGAAGTGTTAGCCAACAGCTAGGAGGGAAAGAACAGAAGCAGTATAGTGCACTGTGCTCAGCACGGTCCAGAAACAAAACCAGGGACAACAGGAAAGCTCTGTGAAAGTGCCATCCATCAAAGAATGCTCCCCCTCCCTCTGGGAAAAACGACTGGCATGAGTGCATAAAAGGAAGAAGGCAAATATTTATGGTTGCAAATACTCAGTCCTAGCTACTGGAGAGAAATACTGCAAGTGTTACAGAATCACAGAATCAGGGAATGGTTGAGGTTGGAAGGCACGTCTGGAGGGCATCTAGTCTAACCCCCCTGCTCCAGCAGGGTCACCTAAAGGACATTGCACAAGATCAGCCCCAGGCAGGTTTTGACTGTCTCCCCTTGAAGGAGACTCCACAACCTCTCTGGGCAACCTGTTCCAGTGCTCTGTCACTCTCCCAGGAAGGAAGTCTTTCCTCATATTTCAGGTGGAACATGCTGTGTTTCAGTTTGTGCCTGTTGCTCCTTGTCCTATTGCTTGTCCCACCACTGAAAAGAGGTCCCTTCCAACCTCAACAATTCTGTGCTTCTGTGTTTCTGTGAGCAGAAGAGTAGCCCCTGACCTGCTGGCACTGCTCTTCATAAGGCACCCCAGGATATCATTGGCTGCCTTTGCCACAAGGGCACCTTGCCAGCTCATGGTCATCTTGGTGTCCCCTGGGACACCCAGGGCTCTCTCTGTGGAGCTGCTTCCCAGCAGGTCAGCCCAGGCAAGTATAGGACGCCCCCTTGCCTTCCTCAGATGTGGGGAAGCTGGGGCAGGTGGCACCTGCTTCTGGGATGTTGCTCTGTTTGAGCGGAGCTAGAGCAGCAGTCTAAGGCCCTGCCTTGGCCAGGGCCCCTCTGCGGTTCTGTGGAGACTGATGCCATGCAGGGACGGCGCCTGGCTCTGTGAGCCATGTGTCGTTACAG
Source organism: Rhea pennata (assembly GCF_028389875.1). Taxonomy (NCBI): domain Eukaryota; kingdom Metazoa; phylum Chordata; class Aves; order Rheiformes; family Rheidae; genus Rhea; species Rhea pennata. The sequence continues at coordinate 3,885,187 of NW_026907677.1, forward strand.
CCTCTGGCTACCCCTGCTGCCACACAAGTCAGCTGGAAGAGACTTTTCCCAAGGGCTTGTTTTAGTTCGACCTGATGCCCATATGCAGATCTGCAAGGAGTGGTAAATACTGGAAAGCTAGGTAGAGAAGTGCTCCATTCTCAGCAGGTGGCTGGGTGCCTCTGCAGCCTTTCCTCCAACCATCTCGTGCCTGTTTTGCCCCTTTCTCCCTTTGCTGTTGGCCCTGTAGCAACCGCAGGCTCTGCAGGTGGGCTTCTCCCTTGTGCTCTTGAGAGCAAGCTTTTGGCTAGGCAGGGAAGCAGCCATGGGATCAGGAAGGGACAGTTAGGATTTACAATTGCATATCCATAATTAGTGATTGCAGCTAGTAAAGGCAGCAGTAGCATGGTATTTCTCTGGCTTTTATAACCATGGAGATGCCTGTCAGTTAGTTTTGTGCAAGGAACAGCAGAATTTTGGTTAGGAAATGTGGGAGGGATCCTAAGCCATCGGGACAGATGCCACTTCCTCACTGGAGGAGCTGGCGGGGTGGATCTCAAATGTGGGCCAGAGAGCCCAGGAGGGGCAACTCTCCTGCCTTTGCCATGGCCAGACTGCTGGATCTGGCTGGGGCTTCTCTGGGCCAGAGCAAGAAGGAGTGCAAGAGTAAGTTGTGCAAGCTGTCCCACTGTTGCCAAAGGGCTGGTAGAGATCTGTTGCTTTGCCAAAAAAATTGATTGTCTCATGTGAAAACCCATCGTTTTTGTCAGCTATCTACTGCTGCTGTGAGATGGTATTTAGAGGGAAAGTGGCACACAGAAGCATCTCTCTAGTCAGCCTTCTTCCTTAAGGCATTTGAGACTGCTCCACAGAAGTACACTTGTAAGATGAGGAGCAAGGTCACAATATCTTAGCAAGTATCTTAAGTGTGAATACTTGTGGTGTGGTGGTCTTTGGAGAAGGGCAGGCGAGTTCTTGGGAGCTGACTGTCAAGGGACTGAGTCCTTCCCATAGCAGATCTGTTTGGAGGAGTGCCTTGGAATGGGAGCAACAAGGCAAAAATGCCCTGCAAGGGATGCGCAGCCCGGGTCTCTTTTCCTTCCACGTGCAGTCTCTGCAAGTTACCCACACCATCCTGCTGTAGCGTGACCTGCCTCTGATGCAATGGGGAAAAAAGAAAGCACCCCATGTGTAGACAAATTGTGCTAGGTGTGGTGTGTTTAGGTGCTGACACTGCTGACCCTGGCAAGGTGGCAAGGTGCCGGATTTTGCCTGCACTTTCTGGGGGTGTGAGGAGCCCCACGTAGCTCTAGCTGCATTGCTCGGAGTAGCTGGAGTCAAGGCAGTGGTGGTGAGCACATCCATCCTACCACTAGCCTCCCAGCTGCTTGGCATGCATGCCCCCTCTCTTCTTGAAGCATTTTACCACCGGCTCCATTTGGGAAGGCCTAAATTCAAGAGCTGTGTCATGGCACGTACTGCTCTGGTGATGGCTCAGTGCCACGTTTTCTCCTCTGGCATCACCCCCTGAATTCTCAGAGGATGATCAATAGCAAATGGCAAGTCGTCATCAAGGCCAGGGCCCAGGTCTCTGTGCTCCCTGGATGACTGTCAGTACTAAGAAAGGGAAATGGATTCCTGTTGTCCTCATGTAGGTGCTCCAGGGCAAAGGCTCACAGCTCAGATTGCAGGAAAGGCAAGACCAATTTCCCCCTTTTCTGATTTGTGCCTAGAGTGACAGAGTGGAGATGTCTGAGGACCTAGAGAGACTCTTCGCAGGAGATGAAAACTGTTTGTAGAAGACTGTTATGTTTGGAGAGATAACAGCATAATCAAGGGACTTGGGAGTGGCCCAAGTGAGCTTCTGCTCTGGGAGGTTTTGCACTTCCCAGTCTCTTGTGACTTGGCAACAGATAGGGCAGTAGCAGGTACGTCGATGCCGTTTGCACTTGTGAGGCAAATTGTGCCTCTGAACCTGGCAGGCCAACAGCATGCCCCTAGCTTTGGTGATGATGGTGAGGTCCCGTGTGTCTCAGCGCCTCATAAACAGGGAGCAGGCCCATTGCTGCTGCTTGTGCTTTTGCGGTCAGTTGTGCATCAGCATGTGATTGGCAACCAGCACGCACATTGCTGCTGTTTGTGCTTGGTTAGGTCAATTGTGCCCGAGTCCCCAACAGGCCAGGAGCAGATCTATGGCTTCATGGCTGACTGTGAGTGAGGTCACCTCAGCCTCCGTAGCTGGCAGTTCAGCACGATCCATATTGCTGATGGTTCTGTTTTTTAAGTCACTGGGCGTCAGGATCTGCTAGGCCACCAGCAGCCATATTGCTCCCTTTTGTCCTGACAGGTGACTTTTGCTTCAAGGAAGAGCATCAAGCACCTTTCTGCTTTTGTGCTTGTGAGGTCCCTTGTGCCTCTGTGCCTCATAGGCCAGCAGCAAGCACATGGCTTCAATGCAGGCTCTGAGGTCACTTCCGTTTCAGCATGTGAGAGGCCAGTGAGGGGCATGTGGCTTCTGTTCTTGCTTGTGCGGTCACGCTTGCCTTACTATCTGATAGGGCAGCAGATGGCATATGGCTTTGGTGAAGACTGTGAGGTCACCGCTTCCTGAGAACGGGATAGGCAAGCGGCAAGCAAACTCCTTTGAATGCACGTGAATACACGTTGTTAGGCTGCTTGTGCACCCGTAAATGGCAAGGACGAGGCAGACACGTCACTGCTGTTTGTGGTCATGAGGTCCCCGGTGCCTCAGTGCCTGACAGGGCAGTGCTAAGCCCCTGGCTGATGTTAGTGCTGGTGAGGTCACTTCTGCCTGAGCCCCTCCGAAGCCTGTGCCAGGCTCATGGCTGCTGTTCGTGGTGGCAGAGTCACTTGTGCCGCAGTGCCTGATAGGGCAACGCTCGGACACTGGCTGCTATTTCTGGTTGTGAGGTTACTTCTGCCTGAGGCCCTGATAGGCCAGTGTCTGATAGGCCAGTGCTAGGCAAATGGCTGCTGCTGGGGTTGTGAGGTCACTTGTGCCTCAGTTTCTGATAGGCCACTGGTGGTCACACGGGTGCTGTTTGTGCTTGTGAGGTCACTTGTGCTTCCATGCCTCGTAGGACAGTGATTGTCATGTGGCTGCTGTTAGTGGCTGTAAGGTCACTCGTGCCTTAGTGCATGATAGGTCAGTGCCAGGTGAACAGCTGTTGTTTGTGCTTCTAAGGTCACTTCTGCCTGAGGACCTCATAGGCCAGTGCTAGGCCCATGGCTGGAATTTGTGGTGTGAGGTCATTGTGCCTAAGTGCCTGATAGGCAGTGTTAGGCCCCTGGATGTTATCTGTGGTTGTTCTTAGTGCCTGATACACCAATGGCAGGTTCAGAGCTGCATTTTCAGATGTGACCTCAGTACCTACTAGGCTAGTGCTAGGCATGTGGCTGCTGTTTGTGATGGTGAGGTCACTTGTGCACCACTGCCTCATAGGCCACTGCTGGTCATGTGCTAGCTCTTTATAGTTGTGAAGTCACTTGTTCCTCAGTACCTAATAGACCAGTGCTGGTCACATGGCTACTGTTTGTGGTTATGATGTCAGTTCTGCCTGATGACCTGATGGGCCAGTCGTAGACCTATGTCTGCAGTTTGTGTTTATGAGGTCACTTGTGCACCAGTGCCCAATAAGACAGTGCCACGCACAGAGCTCTTGTTTCTGCTTGTGAGGTCACTTCTCCTGAGCCCTCATAGGCACATCCTGGTCACTGTGCTTGTGAGGTCAGTTCTGCCTCAGCATCTGATTTGCTGGTGCTGGGCCCATTGCTCCTCATGGTTCTTGGGAGGTCACTGGTGCCTCTGGCCTGATTGGCCAGTGGTGGTCATGTGCTTGCTGCTTGTGCTGTTAGATCGCTTCTGCCTGAGGCCCTGATTGGCCATACCGAGGCCCTTGGATGGTGTTTGCGGTGACAAGGTCACTTGTGCCTCGGTGCCTAATAGGCCAGTACTAGGCCCACGGTTGCTGCTTGTTGCTGTGAGATCATTTCTGCCTGAGGCCGTGATAAGGCCGTGCTGGTCATGGGGCTGGTGCTTGTGGCTGTGACATCGCTTCCACCAGAGGCCCATGGATACGTTTGTGTTTGTGAGGTCTCTTCTTCCTCAGTGCCTGATGGGCCATTGCTGGTCATGCGGGTGCTGTTTGTGGTTCTGAGGTCACTCTTGCCCCAATGACTGGTAGCCAGTACAGTGAGGTCCCTTGTGCCTTAGTGCGTGACAGGCCAGTGCCAGGCACACAGCTGCTGTTTGTGGTTCTCTGGCTGCTGTTTGTGGTTCTGAAGTCACCTCTGCCTGAGGCCCTGACAGGCCAGTGGTAGTCATGTGACTGCTGTTTGTGGCTGTGAGGTCACTTGAGCCTCAGTGCTGGGTAGGCTGGCCCTGGTCACATGACTCATATTTGTGGGTGGGAGGTCCCTTGTGCCTCAGTGCCTGATAGGTCAGTAGCAAGCACAGGTTTTCTATGCAGATGGGAGATTACTTCTGCCTCAATGCCTGATAGGCCATGAGCAGGCACATGACTTTTAAGCTGACCTGGAGATCACGTTTTCTCAGTAGCTGATACTCCAGGCACAGGAACATTGTGCGTGTTGTCTTTCTGAGCTCGGTTCTGTCTCAGGACATTGATAATATTTTCTGTTTTCTTGTTTTCAATTGTGGGCTGTGTCGATGAGCATCAGGTGTGAGGTTTTGCTGGTGATGCTCACCAGGGAGGTACTAAAACCAGGGCAGCATGAGTCAGGGGAGCTTTCTTAGGAAATGTAAAATGGGTTCACCACTAGTGGAAATTCTGGAAGACTGGTATAAAATAAACATACTTCAAATGTCAGTAAGGGTAGAGTAATCACCCTCCATCAGGAAGAATGGCCACTGCAGACTTGAGAAGGGGACAACCTCTGAGTATGGCCTCTGGGTGGTTCATTTGGAGGCTGGGAATTGGTCTACTAGTATATTTCGGATAACTGGGCATTTATGCATCCTGGAGGATTCAGAGATTGAAGTCAGGGAAGACGCAGGCCTGTGCAGCAAATGCTGCGAGACATGAGGAATAGCTCTGCTCCTGCTTCTCCTCCCTCTGAACCTGCTTCTGCTCAAGCTTCTAACCTATATTTGTCACTTCCCATGGCAAAATAGTATGCCACTTTGCAAGCGCCTATGACTGGAGCTGTGACTCCTAAGCCAGGTGCGGGCAGGCCAGTGACACCAGTCCAGCAGCCGCCCACACTGGTCCTTTGTGTCTATGTTTATTGGCCATGGGCTCTGGGAGATCTAATTCAAAGGGCCCAGCAAATGCCCCAGGTGCAGGAAGACCTACAGAAGGCAGCTTGACTGCTTTCTACAAGAGTAGAGGGACAGCTCACTTTTGGGGAGGGGGGATGTTCAAGTCTTGTTACAAGAGATCTTTCAGCCAGAGGATAGGAAATGAACATTGGGAGAGGGATAAGGAATTGGCAGACTGAGATGGAAACCATCAACCTTGACCAGGAGTAGATCCACATCGAGATTCTAATACTACAAATGATTGGGTAGCATGTGAAACTGAGTGTCAAAATCCAGTCTTAGCAGTAAGAACTGCAGGACTAATGGCCATTAACTCAGGAGAGGTACTTTCATTAGCAAAAGCGTGAGGAACACCTGAGCAATTTTTGGAGTAGCTTGCGTCAAACCCCATTAAGCTCTGGAGGAATGTCTGTGGGAAATATTAATGGAAGGCTGGCAGTGAGTGCATTTGTCCTGCCAGCAGCCCCAGGAATCCAGGAGTATTTTGGAAAGCATGTTCTATGGTGGCAGGGAAAGAATCTACAGAAGGTACAATCGTTAGCAACTTTCCTATACAGTGGAAGGTCAGAAAGAGAAGGGAAAACTACAGCAGGAGGAAGCGAGTATGTTGGTCACAGCATTAAGAGGAATTCGAAAGATGCAAGGAAGGGGAATAAATGTGAGAGGATGAGGCCCAAGAGGACGAGGGACCAGAGGATCAGGAATAGGTTTAAAACAGAAACCTTTTCCTGGGAGGCTGAGCAGGGAATGGAGCCTGGGGTTGCTGATTTAATTCCAAATGGAATTACAGTATAATGTCCTTCCCTTGTAATACCCCTGCACTGCCTGTCAGGAAATCAGAATTGGACCCCCATGGGAACACTGGCATTCTGTTGGAATGATGCTGTGGAAACCCTCCAAGAGCCAACAAGACTCAAGGACAAGGGAGAGAGGATCTTGGGAAACAGTATTGCAAAAGACAACTGGCTCCAGCTGAATTACCATGAGGAAACCACAACACTTTGAAGAACGTGAGGAACAGAGAGGACAAAAACAGCAGAATAACCCAGAGGAACCTACAAGTTCATTAGGGCTTATTAACCTATTAAAGTGCACTCCCCAAAATAAATAATGAGATGGTAATGACATGATAATGATGTTACCACCTTCTTCTCTGCTTCCTATGCTAATTAACATGGATGTTAAAGCACAAGCACAGAGCAAGAATGTGATGTGATAAAACTGTAACCAGCAGAAAAATCTGTATAAAGTACTTCCTGAAAAGTGTTTATAGATAAAGAATGAGAAAGGGAGAAGGTGTGCTAGCTTTGTGGATCTACCACCTAGCACCCATCCCTGTGCAGAAATGAAATAAACAAGTATCTCGATCCTGTGTGTCTGTTGGTTGCTTGCACATCTGGTAAAAGAACCCAGTTTGGAGACAACACTGGTATGGCCCAGCCATGCGATCATGCCTCTGGGTCAACATGCCCGTCTGTGCTCCTTTTCCCATGGAACAGTCTGGCTTGCTTGCATTGCCCATCTCCTCAAAATCTGCTGCATTTTCCCATGCAGTAGGTGTGCTCTGACACTGTCTCTATGTACGATCTGGTCAATATAGTTTTCAGTTTAAAGCCTGTTTGCATGTGTTCATACATGTCTGTCTGCATGGATACATAGTTATTAGTTACATGGCAGCCTATTCCACCTGGGTCTGTATTCTCTTCCAAACTTCCTTTTCACCAGCACCTGGCAAGCCCAGAGGACAGCACCAGCTATCACTTAGGCTCCACATGGCCAGGTATGCTGGGAGGCTGCTGGAGACTCCCTGGGAGCTCCATTTACAACAGTCTTACAGATAGTCCAGCACATGCACCAGGTTTTTGGCTTGTGCATTCAGATGAGTGAGGACATATATTATTCAGTTTCATTTCATTTGCCCTTTCCAGGTTCCCTTTCACTTCTGTGCCCTTCAAGCACCCAAATGCTGTGCTTTCTCAAGAAACTGAATACTAGTATAGGAAGGACCCCCTACCTGAATCTCTGAAGAGCTGCTTCTGTAGAACTGAAAACATTTATGGTGGCTGAGTCAAGACACTCACCTGGAGGTAGCCGTCCCCCACCTCCTGCACACACCGACTTAGTAGACAGATGTATGGCTTTGCCTAGAGGATTAATCCAGTGATTTATTTATAGCCCGAGTCTGGTGCATGCCAGGTTTGGCAGGTAAAAGGAATACAAGATCCGTTCACTAAAAGTATACCTTCTTACAGGGTGCCATTGCAATATATCCTTGTTAGAGTGTTCATCATAGATAGTGATGTAGCATTTCAATGCCTTCTCTCAAAGGACAGCTCTTTCTTCATACGGGCCAAAGCTTGTCCAGTTGGCAATTAAATTCCATCTTGTGTCTCAGTAACTCTGAGAAGACAACTCCACCAATTTCCATCGGCAGGCTTCAGCAGGAGTACAGCCTTCACCTCCTCAACTTCTGAGAGCTGCCATTAAAGGAAGGAGGTTAAATCTGGAAACAGTTTACTCTCCAGCTGATGGGGTTTCCTGGAAGATGGAAATCCAGAACTCAGCTAGATGTGTTTATCCCCAAATGCCATGACTTAGAGAATATTGGAAAATTTATCCTTAAGAAACTACTGAAATTATGGCTTGTCAACAGTTTCAGGCATCAAGGCAGGTCCCTCTTCTGACAGAAGGCTCCCGTAGTCGAGGGCTAAGCCCCCAGGTCAGGGGTCAGTGCTGGCCCTGGGAACAGCCCTCCATTTCCTCCGGATGAGAGATGTCATCTCACTCGCTGATGGAATAGTCCAGTAGCCAGGCTGTTAGCTTTCCACGTCCCCTTTCCCAAGAAGATGAGACAAAAATGGATTTAGGATAGAATTGTTACTATAGGCCTCATCAAAGAGTTTGACCAACCCCTTCAGTTCAAGTAAGGGCACCTCAAACATGGAGGTCTTGGAGCCCCAGCTGGAAGGCATTCTTGCCGTTCCTCCAGACTTCATCACGAAACGTTGACTAATGCTGACCCACTGCCAAAAGGGGAAAGGGGGCAAATAGGAGGGCAAAAATCTAAGGGCAACAGACTCGGGGCCAAAACATCCAGGAGGGCCAAAAAATCCAGAGGGGAAATGTAAATAATGACAGAAGAATGGGAAAAAAACATGCAGAGCTGGAAAATAAATGAGACAAAACGGGAAAATGGTAAAACAGGAAAAATGAGAAAACCAGAGAATCAAAAGAAACGGGCAAACATAGGACAAATGGGGGCAATGGGGACAAACAGTAAAAAAGGGAAGAAACAAAGAGACCGAGAAAAACAGGGAAATGAAGAGAAAATGGGGACAGGGGGTGTAAATCAGGAAAACATCAAGGGATAAAGAAAATTAAAAAAGACATCCCCCCAAAACCCTAAAAATGAAAAAAATAACCCCAGCACTCTCCCAAAAAGCTCCGAAAAAAAAACCCTGAGAAGAAAACTGAGAAAAAAAAAAAAGAGAGAGAAAAGAACAGAACAGAAGACTCGAAGAACAGAGAACAAAGGTAGAAAATGAGCAGGGAGAAACACTGGAGAGGGGAAGAGAAGAAGAGTAAAGCAGAAAATAGAAATAAATAAAAGAGGGGAAATCCATAGAAAAGAGGAATTCCCCCCCCTCCCCAAAAAAGGGGGGGAAATGGGACAAATGGGGTTAAAGCAAGGAAATAAGGGGGGGACATAGAGAAAACATCAATAACATATCAAATAAAGAAGAAAAATGTAAGAAAAGCAAAAAAAAAAAAAAAAAAAAAACCCACAAGATGTGAGAGAAAAGAAAATACACATGTACCATGAGATTAAAAAAAAAGGGGGCAGGGAATGAGCAAGGGAAAAAAGCAGTGTGGGGGAGGGCAGGAAGCACCGCGAGGGAGGGTGGGAAAAAAAGGAAAAAGGACATTTGGGAAAAATGGAGAAAAAGCAAGACATTGACAGATATTACTCAAGTATATGAATCTCTCTTTGCTTTTTTATCTTAGAGTTCACACAATAACACAATGGCAGAGCTTCAAAGGGACCTCTGAGATCAGCTAGTCCAACCCCGGCTCAAGCACGGTCACTTAGCACATGTTGCCCAGGAACCCATCCAGATGGCTCTGAGTATCCCCAAGGAAGGAGACTCCACAACCTCTCGGGGAAACCTGTTCCACTGCTCAGTCACCCTCACAGCAAAGAGGGTTTCCCTTTTGTTCAGGTGGAACGTCCTGTATTTTATTTTGTGCCCGTTGCCTCTTGGCCTATCGCTGGGCACCACCGAAAAGAGCCTGGCCCCACCCTCTCTAGAACCTCCCTTCAGATCCTTACATACATTGAGAAGATCCCCCACCAGCCTCCTCTTCTCCACGCTGAAGAGTGCCAGCCTGCTCAGCCTTACCCTACATGAGACATGCTCCAGACCCTTCAGCATCTTAGAAGGCTTTGGCTACACTTGCTCCAGTAGCTCTCTGTCTCTCTTGGACCGGGCAGCCCACAACTGCACACCCTACTCCAGATGTGGCCTCGAACAACAGGGCAGCAGGATCTGCACGGAGCACCCAGGAGGGGAGAACAGCAGTATCATTCTGGCATGCAGGAGTAACCACAAGAATTTCTGCTCTAAAGCCGAGTTCAGGAAATGTGGAAGTTGCCGCAAATTCTTACCTGCATACACAACTGAGTGCCTCAGCTAATTACACATTAATGAGCCACAATTAAAACCATGAAGAAAGGAGTATTTTCCCAGCAGGTATGGAAGGATTCCTACTGGCTCCTACTGGCACTTGAGGGGCACCATAGGAAGTTCTGTGGGTAATTTTCTAGTCTTATTTTAAAAAAAGGGAAGTGAGATTCCAACAAAAAGCAACAAAGGCAGGCTATGAAGATGCTCCAGAAAGGAAGTGCCAATCATTCCAAAGGGCACTAGGGGAATTTAATTGGACATAGCCAAACTAAGACAGAGGAAACAGGACTGTTACTATCAAAGTGGCTCTAGGGACACAGAACCAGTTACCCTCACAAGCAAGGCTGCCACAAGGACAAATACCCATCAAGTTGCCATCAGGAAATGCCCTTTGGACTTGAGAAGGCCTCAGATCCTTGAAAGGGAAATTCTAGAATTCCGTCAAGGAAATATTTCACAAGGGAACTTAAGTGCATTTATAAAATCAATGCTGGCATACATTTGCCTGGAACAGGTGACTAAACTACAGGACCCAGGAGATTCTTTGGGAGGGCATGAGGTGTCAAGGAAAAACAGGCCAATAGGAACCCAAACCTGAGGCACAAGGACAGGCACGGGAAGCGAAGCAGTGCCCTCTTAGCCTGCAGGCTCACCCCACTGCCCAAGCACACATCCTTCTTTTGTACAGGAGGAATGAGACAACTTAGCACCTGAGGAGCAAATCAGAGCAGACTAAAAGCGGCTTGTGCCTCTGCGATGGAAGGCATCAGGCAATCTTCTTGCCTCTTTCAACCCCAGCCATCATTCGGATAAGTTCCAGACTGAAAACCGAAGTCCCCAAATAGCTGTTCCTAAACAGTGCCCATTCCAAAACCCCACAACAAGGCAATGCAGAGAATGCAGCACAAGGTGCATATACCAACTTCTCACTGTTATTTCACATGTTCTGAGGAAGGAGGTGGGTCCTCCCTGATTAGAGGATACTTCCAGTATGGTCATACTTATCAACTTGTAAGTTACAACAAGACAGGAAAAATAAAAGTTCTCTCAGGCTGTGACACTCTTTGGAAGAAGCCATTGCCATGAAACTAGCACTAGTATTTCTCACAGCAAAATCCATTACTCACACATGTCATTACTCTTCATGTCATGTGCTGGTCTGGAGTTTGAACTTAGAGAGGTTCCTAAAAGCTCAGGGGGAGGGGTAAAAAAAAAAGAAAAGAGAGAGCGAGTGAGAGAAGCAGCAAATGTTCCCATCTGACAGATAATTAGAAACAAGCGTTTGAGAATTTGCAATTACACACTACACTTAGGTTCCTTCTTCCCTCCTGCTAATGCAGTGAAAAAGTCAACAAAGAATTTGAAAAGAAAACTCACGTACAGCAACAACGCGTATGAGAATACCACTGCACTGCAGCAAGTGTCACCTCCTCCTTCAATTAGCAAAGGCTCCTTGGCGTGTGGACGTCCTCAGGGGTGGCAGTGAGGTTCAAAGCACTGCTCATGATCTCCTCTGGCCTGCCTTCCTCCAGTGCAGCACTGAACCCTCTCACCATGGCCTGAGGAGGAAAAAAAAGAGTTATAGCAGAAAGGATTTACAAGGGAGGGTACTGAGCACACGAACCTGGGTGCAGCAGTCAGCTGAAACAAGGCCCACTAAAAAGCCTGTCAGGTTAAAGGCTGGAAACTGTCAGAGTGTTTCAGAGCAAAAGACCATGGGCTTCCTCAGCCTGCTGCTCAGGTAGCAACAGCAGCCTGGTTCTTTGCCTCACTCTCCTAACCTGGAAGGGTATGGTTGCTTTCAATTGTACTTCCTTCCGCAGTAACAGGGGAAAGAGAGGAAGTGGACAGAAAACACGAGGACCAGCAAACACAAGAAAGCAGCTCAGGAATGAACACAGGAACAGCAAAGGCCTCTGTGCCACATGATGCTGCAGCCCTCCCAACACTGAGGCTTCAGCCAACCACAGCAGGCATTCCCCACACCAAGGCACCAAAGACACGAGCCTGGAAGAACTGCAGGCTGGTGAGTTTTATAGAGAGCTGAGCTGACAACACAAGGGGGAACAGACGACAACGCTTGAGTCAGGCAAGCGGAACACCATGGTGGGCATTTGACCAGCTGCAATATGGCTGAGGGCATCCAAGTGTGCTTAAGGCAGGCACACAACGCATGGGCCTGTTGGGATAAAATGCTCCGATCTGCAATAGCATCTCCTTCTAGGTTGCAGCTGGGCTCACAAAATGCAAAAAGAAATCCCCTTTTCCTCAGGCTGCAGCATGACTCTGCAGGCTTTGGTGAACCCTTGATGTGCTAACCCTTTGCACGGCAAGTGCTAGCAAGCTGTTTGACTAGCAGACAATGCAAAAAGCCTTCTGCCTGCATAACAGTGCTAGAAGGATATTTTGTGCACACAACCAACCAGCCAGCACACTCCTCTCTTTCCAAGTTTACAAGGTCCTTTTTCAGGGAGAGCCACTTTCAAACTGGGGCCCCAGCTACTACTGTTTCCACAGTTAAACAGCGGCCAGAGAGCCCCAACGTTGAGTGGTTTTGACTTTAAGAACGTTAAGAAAGCTCTGCAAAGCCTCCCTACATTGGTATTAAGCTGAGACTGAGATCCCTGTTTCTCACTTCCAGGGGTAAGTTTCTAGTTTGGATGTCATCCTCATCAAAGTCCTAGACATGTACCTCACAACAAAAGTCAGAGAAGACAAAACACGTGTTGCAGGCTTGTACAGTCAGTCAACTGAGCCCGTGCACTGCGGGCTTTGAAGGATAACCCAACAGGTAAGAGGGAAAGAATTGAAACAGCAGAGTACAGAGTGCTCAGAACGGCACAGAAACAAAACAAGCAGCAACAGGCCACCTCTGGGAAAGTGCCGCTTGCTGAAGAATGCTCCCCCTTCCCCTAGGGAAAAACTACTGGCAGCAGAGCATTTCTTCACTCTACAACATACAAGGAAGAGTGCAGGCAATGATGGCTGAGTATACACAATCATCATTCCCTAAAAATGAACTGATAAACACAAGGTTACCTCCGCACTATCTTGTTTCACTGGTTTGTCCTGGTCACACACATTTGCTGCTGGTCTGTAATGCCTGAGAGAAGCACAGAAAGACAGAAATGAGTTATTTCAGTGTCCTTACTCATCTGGAGTACTGCATCCAGTTCTGGGCTTCCAGTAGAAGAGAGACATGGAGCTACTGGAGAGAGTCCAGCGGAAGGCTACAAAGATGATCACAGGACTGCAGCATCTGCCCTAGGAGGAATGGTTGCAAGAGCTGGACCTGTTTAGCCTGGGGAGGAGAAGACTGAGGGGGGATTTTATCAATGTGAATGATTGTCTGAAGGGAGGGTGTCAAAGGGACAGGGGCCAAACTCTTCTCAGTAGTGCCATGCAGCAGGTAAAAACTGAACCACAGGAAGTTGCGCCTGAATATGAGGAGGAATTTCTTTCCTGTGAGAGTGACAGAGCACTGGCACAGGTTGCCCAGAGAGGTTGTGCAGTCTCCTTCTCTGGAGAGATTCAAAGCCCACCTGGATGCAACCCTGGATAACATGCTCTAGGTGACCCTGGTGGAGCAGGGAGGTTGGACTACATGATCTCCAGAGGTCCCTTCCAACCTTATTCATTCTGTGATTTGGTGTAATGAACCAGCAAACTAGCAAATTGAACCACTAGAAAATTACTACTTTGGGCTAGTCTGCAGGGAGAGAATTAACCCCTTCTTGGCTTCTTCTTCTTCTTCTTTTTTTTTTTAACACCTAAGGAGCTCCTACAAATACCCTTACCTTCACAAAGAAGCTCCGCCATCATCAAAGAAACAACAACAACAAAATACACACACCCACCAAACAGTCACAAAGGGATTGTCAAAGAGTCTTCTCTAAACTCTACACTGATTGCAGTAAAGGGCTCCTAAGGGGGCACAAGGAATTTATCATCCACCAGCACTGCAAACAGCCAGACGCTGCAGAGGTCAACACTATGACAACATGAGTCAGTCTACACCTAGAAATTTCACTACCACTCTCAGGCCTCTCTCATGCACTTTTAACATGCATCCTCCCTTTCACAAAATCCTGACAAAGCCACTTCTGCCAATAAAGAGCCAGAAGGGATTTTTCTCTCCCATTTTTTCTTTCCCTTCCCTTTTTTCAGGCAGAAAATAGCTTGTGCTATTCCATAGCTTCCAACAGAAGCTATCGTACCACAAATGCACTGGCTGATTTAGACTTCTGACCAAGGGATTTGAACACTTTCAGGTGAAATGCTCTTGCTGCTGCTCATGAGGAGAGGCACACAACCAGAAAACAGTGCAGTCCAGGTCACTCGACTGATTTTGGATCCATCCTGCTTGCACTGGAAATAGCGGGTCCTCCCATACTCACTCACCACAGACAGTATCATGCCTAGGGCTAGCCCCCACGACACCTCCGCAGGCCCCTGGCCACACACACAGTCACAGAGACAAGAATGGATGAAAGTCCACACAGCTGCAGTAACCATGGTTCAGCAGTAGAACCAGAGATTTCCAAGGCACATGCCACCTAAGAACACTAAGGCATATCATCTAACTGAAAAATGTGCAACTCCTGAGCTTTACTTCTTCCCCTGAGTCTGGCCAGGGTCATGCATACATGCTTCCACGCTGAGGAGAAAACAGGCAAAACAGGGTTTGGCAGCATCAGGGAAGCCTCTCAGAGACCCAGTGCCCTGCACTCCCAACATTGTATTTCCAGCCCCAAACTTCCTCCCTCCAAGCACCTCATGGATCATCTCCAAACACGGGAAGGTCTCTCCAGCAGCAGCTACTGCCACCACTGCAGCATGTCAGCAACACCTCACACCTCCCCCAGGCAACACACTGCTCACACACAGCTACTTCTCCCTCCACACCAACTTCAGCCTCTCTCTCTCAGGCCTCCCAGTAGAGGCCCCATCGAGCACTCAAGGTTTCTGCTGTTACTAACAACAGACCACCCCAGCCTAGATGTAAAGCTTGCCTCCTTCCTCAAGGAAAGCAACACCCTAAACATTACTAAGCCAGCTCAGGTCGGGAGGAAACATGCAAATCTCTACCTTCTGTAACCTCCAGAAAAAGAGAAGCAAGTCACAGGCACCCACTTAACATCCTGCCAAAGGAGGCCTCAGGAGCCAGGTCTTTCAGTAAGTCTCAGCTGCACATTTCTCACCTGGCAGTGAGGAAGGCAATGCTCAGCTGAAGCATTTGGTCAGCAGATACAAAGATGGAGGCTTGCAAGTAGTTCTGCTTCAGGAACAGAGCCTGAAAGCTGTTGCCAAGGTTTCTTCTGCTTGCTTGCCAAAAGACTAGGCAACACTGTATGGATTCTTCAAATCTTCTTCAACAAAAGCACTTCTCTTCAACACTTTTGCTCCCAAACCCTGCTGGTACCATCACTACAGGACCATCTCTCTTTTGTGTCAGGTGCACAGAAACTTCCTACAACAGAACTGAGATCCTTAGCTGCAGCTTCCATATATCTGCTGTCAACAGGCTACTCAAGCAAAACAGAAATCATTGGGGGATAGGTGGTAAACATATATCTATGCCTATAAAAATACATTCTCATTCAGCAGGGTCTATTTCAAAAGTAAAACTCAAGCAGGCAGAACATGTGTGTGTCCTCCAGGCCAACTTTGGGCAAGACACAGGTTTCTGCCAAGCTCTCTTCAGTCACAGCTGGCCAGCATCTGCCTGCCAGCAGACAGAAAGAACACTACAACTTTCTCAAGGTGACATTCAGGGATGACAACAGTTTAAATACCTGGCTGCAGTAGTAATACCCGCTCTTGAACAGAAGCACCTCTTTCTCCAGTTTCAGGAGAGCACTCACCATCCAGGAGACCCTTGTCCTGTCCTTATCAAACATTCTGGGGGCCAGAAGTAGACTGACCATACAGGAAAAGCAATTTTCTCTTCAGATTCAAGAATGAATGGAGATAGCTTGGATTTGCTAAAGCAGCCACAGCCAGGGAACACGGATGGCTGCAACACAGAAGCAAGAAAAAAATGTATCTCTTCTTAGGTATCTCTGTCTCCCACAGCAAAGCACAGCTTCTACTCCGGCTTTAAAAGCAAGGACAGTGCCTGTTTGTGGCCATCCTTTTACTTTCCTCCCAAGCAACTGTAAGAAGAGAGGAAGCTACCAAAAAAGCACTGGAGCTCTACATATACCTACCTCAGGGCTCAGGCCCTGCTCTTTTCACAGCCCTCTTCTTTCCTCATTACTGCAGAGGACAGACTGCTAAGGTTTGTAATCTAAAGCTGAAAATAAATCAAAATTTCACACGCTAATCACAAAACCTGCTGCACTGCCCCAGCATTCTACAGCAGCAGCTCCTGCCTATCTACTTTCCCCACCAGCTTCCCCACCCACACCCAGGGTGTGTCAGCTTTCCACCAGGGGAGAACATCCCGGGGCAGAAGCAGCACAGGAAGCAGCTGCCCTGTTCCTCTCCCTCCTCCCTTGATTCCTGGGGGGGTCACTAGTGCTGCAGCTCTCATACCTCAGGGCTTCTCAGCACCTGCCAGGCCGCAGCATGTGCTGAAAACCCCCGCTGTGTCCCCGGGATGCTCACAGGCAGCAGCTGCCCCCAGCACAGTGCAGAGGTTTCTCTCTCTCCCCTCCCCTCCCCTCCCCTCCCGCAGACTCTCCCAGGGCCCTGGGGCAGCAGCATTTCCCCACACACCAGCACCAGCAGCCATGCCCACACAGGCCCTGCCCCCACACCCGGAAGTGATGCCCCTCACACCAAGGCCTCTCCCACCCCACGCTCCCCCATTGGCTCCCATTGGACGTGGCCTCCTGGGGCGGGACACCAGGAAGGGGCGGGAGGGAGGCAGCAGTGCGCATGCGCTGTGAAGGGCCGGGTGGGGAGGGGCGGGGAGGGGCCCCGAGGGGAGGGGCCCCGAGGGGAGGGGAGGGGCGCGGCAGAGAGGGAGGGGCGGGGCCGGGCAGGGCGGAGCATGCGCAGTGGCCCAGAGGAGGACGGTGAGGGGCGGGGCGGGGGCGGGGCTGCCCGGGCCCTGCGGGCAGGGAGGGGGCGAGAGGCGGCTGCTGCCGCAGGGCAGCGTCTCCCGGCCCGGGGCCGCCCGGAGCCTTTAGCCGCAGCACCGGGAGCTGCCGCACCGGGGCCGAGGGCCGCGGGCTGGGCAGAGCGAGCGGCCGTGCGCGCGGGGCAGCCGGAGCCGCCACGGCCTGGCTGTGTAGCAGCAGCGGCTGGGGAAGGCCCAGCCCAGCCTGGGCCACCTCCAGCTCCTGGGAGCCCCCGGCTCTTGCGCCCCTTCTCCTGGCAGCTCCGCAGCTCGATGCCGGCTGCAGTCACCATTTCTTAGCACCGTCCCAGCTATGAGGAGACACCGCGGGTGCAGCAGGGCTTGTGGGGGCTCCAGGCTGGAGGCAGGAGGCAGCCAGCGTCCCGGTGCCCCTGCCGACAGCCCTGCTTTCCCTGGGCAGGTCCCCAGCTGCACTCTGAGCCCAGCCCGGCTGTGGGCACCAGGAGGAGCAGGATGTGCAGAGCCTCCTGACGACCATGGCCAGAGCCAGGCTCTCAGGTATTGCAGCAAAGCAGCTGTGGGAGAGCTGTGCTCTGCTGGAGGGCACTTGAGCCCCTCAGGACACCTCCCCAGAGGCAGTCGAGGGTCTGAAGGTGACGTGTCCTCAGGAGAGTGTTAACCCACAGCCCCATCACAGCCCTGTGCATTCAGTTCTGCTCCAGAGATGCCTCCTGGCAGTGGGGCAGTGTCGTGGGGCATCTTCATCTTCGCAGGTGCCTGGGGCAGTGGAGAACAGACCCCCTTGCTGCTGGTGCTGTGGGTGGGCAGGGAGTTGGGGAAGGCACTTTCTGAGCTCCCTTGCAGGCCTGCTGCTCTCTCCATCAGCTTTGCAGTCTCGGGCTCTTGTGCAGGCTTTCAGCTCCTTTCCCTTCCACCCACCCCAGCAGCAAGGACCCCAGCTTGCTCCCACCAGAGGCACAGGCTGCCTTGGCTGCCCGACGCATAGGGCTCATGAGCTTCTGCACATGCCCTTGCAAAGGGGCAGAGCTGAGCTATGACGGTGGCCTTGAAAGCCTGTAATTCACGAAATTACATCAATTCTCTGAGCCTTCCAGCTCAAGGGCTTCATTTCCTTCTGGTGTGCCAGGATCAGGATGGCAAAAGGCAGTTAAGGTGCTAGAGTCTGCCTCTGGAGTGCAGCACCAAGATTCAGGGCTCAGGGAGAGGAAATGGGTGTGGCGAAAAGCTAGCCCAGCTCCTGAAGCACAGCACTGGAGCTCTTTTTCTTTCCTTTTTTTTTTTTTTTTTTTTTTTTTCCTCTTGTCATGGTGGCAGGCAAAGATACACATCTGTCTACTAAGTCGGTGTGTGCAGGAGGTGGGGGAAGGCTGCCTCCAAGTGAGTGTCTTGACTCAGCAGCCATAAATGTTTTCAGTTCTACAGAAGCAGCTCTTCAGAGATTCAGGTGGGGTGTCCTTGTGATACTAGTATCCAGTTCCTGGGGAAAGCACAGCATTTGGGTGCTTGAAGGGCACAGAAGTGCAAACGAACCTGTAAAGGGCAAATGAAATGAAACTCAAAAATATATGTCCGCACCCATCTGAATGCACAAGCCAAAAACCTGGTGCATGTGCTCCAGCAGCCTCCCAGCATACCTGGCCATGTGGATCCTAATTGATAGCTGGTGCTGTCCTCTGGGCTTGCCGGGTGCTGGTGAAAAGGAAGTTTGGAAGAGAATACAGACCCGGGTGGAATAGGCTGCCATGTAACTAATAACTATGTATCCATGCAGACAGACATGTATGAACACATGCAAACAGGCTGTAAACTGAAAACTGTGTCGACCAGATCGTACATAGAGACAAAGTGTCAGAGCACACCTACTGCATGGGAAAATGCAGCAGATTTCGAGGAGATAGGCAATGCAAGCGAGCCAGACCGTTCCGCGGGAAAAGGAGCATGGACAGGGCATGCTGACCCATAGCCATGGTGGTTTCTTTGGGGCTGTATCAGTGTTTTCCCCAAACTGGGTTCTTTTACCGAGTATGCAACTAACCAATAGACGCGCAGGATCGAAATACTTGTTCATTTCTGCACAGGGATGGGTGCTAGGTGGTAGATCCACAAAGCTAGCACACCTTCTCCCTTTCTCATTTTTTATCTATAAACACTTTTCAGGAAGTACTTTATACAGGTTTTTCTGTTGGTTACAGTTTTATCACATCACATACTTGCTCTGTGCTTGTGCTTTAACATCCGTGTTAATTAGCATAGGAAGTGGAGAAGAAGGTGGTAACATCATTATCATGTCATTACCATCTCATTATTCATTTTGAGGGGTGCACTTTAATAGGTTAATAAGCCCTAATGAACTTTTCGGTTCCTCTGGGTTATTCTGCTGTTTTTGTCCTCTCTGTTCCTCACGTTCTTCAAAGTGTTGTGGTTTCCTCACAGTTATTTGGCTGGAGCCGGTTGTCCTTTGCAATACTCTTTGCCAAGATCCTCTCTCCCTTGTCCTTGAGTCTTGTTGGCTCTTGGAGGGTTTCCACAGCATCATTCCAACAGAGCGCCGGTGTTCCCATGGGGGTCCAATTTTGCTTTCCTGCAGAGGTATTACAAGAGGTATTATAAGGACATTATACTGTAATTCCATTGGGAATCAAATCAGCAACCCCAGGCTCCATTCCCTGTTCCACTGTCCCTGGGTGGGTTCCACCAACAACCTTTCAGTTAACAGCCAAATGCACTGCCGGTTGGCCCACAGAAACCCCCCACCTGGGGCTGTGCCGGGGGCTCCAGTGTCAGCACTGTCCTGGTGCTGCAAGAATGGGAACGTCCCTGAGCGCAACCTCGTACCCAGCCCCAGGCAGGGGGACGCTGCCCTTTGCCCATGGCCGGGTGCTGGTGGGCAGCGTGGTGCAGGGGGAGGCCTGGAGCCTGGCTGAGGGGCTCTGGGCAGCTCCCTGCCCAGCACCAGCTCTGCCTGCTCCCCTGCTCCCTCCACCCCACACCCTGGGGGCAATCAGAGCTGTGGGCACATCCCCCTGGGGAGGGCATTTCCCTCACACCACTCCCTCCTGCTGCTGCCCTTGGGGACACAGGTGACGCACACAGGAGTGCTGCCTGCGCTGGCAGAGGTGACTCAGGGAAGGGGCTTGCCCCTTTCCATCGAGCCTCCCCTGGCAGGGCTAGAGCCTGGCAGCAGCGCCTGCAGCAACAGTCTCCCCCTGAACCAATTAGCTGCAGAGATGCTGAAGGGGCAGCGCTCTGTGGGGCTGTGCAGGAGCAGTCCCAGGGCAGAGGCAAGGCCAGATTCCCCCACGGCCAGGCAGGAGGGTCTGAATGGAGTTTTCTGGGGAGGGTCTGAGGGCAGCAGGGCACAAGGGGGCTGTGCTTGTCAGGGACATGGCATGGGAGGAGAGGGCACCCCAGAGCACACCCCCCGTCTACGTATGCCATGTGTAAGGGGATGTAGCTCAGTGGAAGAGCGCCTGCTTTGCATGCAGGAGGTCCTGGGTTCAGTCCCCAGCATCTCCAGGGAGGGCTTTTGTGCCTCGCTGTGTTGTCTTCCCAGCAGATATAAGGGTGGTGGAAGTCCCGTGGGTGAGCCTGGGTCTGTGATTGGGAGGCTGCTTCCTGCTGTCCATCAAAAGCCTCATCAACTTCCTCTTCCTGATCTGGTGGCCTGTTGTAAACACCTACAGCAGTGTCTGCCATGTTAGCCTGCCTAGTCATCCTCACCCATAAGCTCTGGACTCACTGTTCATCCACCCCTAGCCTTCCATGAAGGAACGAGTGACTGGGGAGATAGCAGGAGAGCAGTGGAGGTTGTCTCCCTTTACTTCAGCCAGCCTTTCAACACTGTCTCCCATAGCATCCTCATAGGCAAGAAGTGTGGGCTAGATGAGTGGTCAGTGAGGTGGCTTGAGAAGTGACTGAATGGCAGAGCTCTGGGGGTTGTCATCAGCAGTGCAGAGTCTAGTTGGAGGCCAGTGATGTCCCCCCAGGGCTCCGTACTGGGGCCAGTCTTCTTCAACTTAGTCGCCAGTGACCTGGACGAAGGTAGAGAGTGCCTCCTCAGCAAGTGTGCTGACGATAATAAACTGGGAGGAGCAGCTGATACATCGGAAGACTGTGCTGCCATTTGAGAGACCTGGAGAGGCTGGAGAGGTGGGGGGAGTGGAACCTCATGAAGTTCAACAAGGGCAAGTGCATGGTCCTGCACATGGGGAGGTATAACGCCATACACCAGTGCAGGCTGGAGGCTGAGCTGCTGGAGAGCAGCTCTGCGGAGAAGGACCTGGGAGTGCTGGTGGACACTAAGTTGACCATGAGCCAGCAATGTGCTCTTGTGGCCAAGAAGGGCAGTGGCAGCCTGTAGAAGGGACGATTGAGAGGGGATCTTATCAACGTGTACAAGTACCAGAAGGGAGGGTGTCAAGAGGATGAGGGTCACACTCTTTTCAGTGGTGCCAAGCAGCAGGACAAGAGGCGGTGCGCACCAGCTGAAACACAGGAAGTTCCACGTGTGTGTGAGGGAAAACTTCTTTCTTCAGTGACCAAGCACTGGAAGAAGCTGCCCAGAGAGGTTGTGGAGTCTCCCCTAACATTCTCTGATTCTGCGATTTTCTGATCCCGTCAGTGCCCCCCACCCCTGAGTCTGGTCCTGGACAACCTACCAGAACCATAAGTTCTGGTAGGGCAGATGTAATGATGGAGTGGGGCAGCCATAGATGCCTGCGACCCTCTTTGGGTCCCTGGCTAGTGCAGTACCAGCAGGGTTTGGTCCAGGTCTTTGCGGCCCCTTCTCCTCTCAGTCCACCCCTCCTGGCCCTTTCTCTTCCTGGCTTTCATTTTGCAAGATCAATAGATGTTTTAGGAGGACCCAGAGAGTGGGGGGCAAGTGGGACAGATGATTGGCACTGTACTAGAGGAGGTCCTGGTGCAGAGGGGACAGGAAGGAGCCACCCAAGCTGTGCTCCTGGCTGTGGGCAGTGACAGCTGGGAGGGCTGTGGGTGCTCCTGGGTGCCAGGTGCTGCTGCGGCACAGCGCAGGGCTGCGACGGAAACCTTTTGAAGCAAAGGAGGACTCCAAAGCAAACACCCTGAGTGCCCCATTCAGCCCGATCCTGCTGCAGGGCCAGCCCTGGCCAGGGCCCTGGGGGTGATGGGGGCCGTGCCTCTCTGTGACACGGGCTGTGGTCACAGGAGACATCCTGTGTCACAGCCACAGTTGCCCTCCCCCACCCAGACCCTGGGCCTCTCCCCACATGTCCCAGTGAGGCTGGTCTAGCGCAGGCGCTGGGGCTGCTCTCGGCACCTCTCTGCTGCCAAGAGCTGCCGAGCCTGAGCAGGAGCCAGGGAGCGGAGGTCAGGGCAGTGTGGGGTTGTACAGAAGTGTGCAGGAGGAGGAGGAAGAGGAGAGGAGCTGCTTCCTCATCACCTGCCACTGCAGGGGTGACCCAGAGCACACAGGACCAGGATGGAGCTCTGGGACGCTGGCCACGGGACACGGCGTGGACAGGGGGTGCCAGCACTCCCCAGCTGGGGTAAGGCCTTCCAGAGATCCTCCTCAGGTCTAGCAGGGATCCTCCCCAGGTCTGGCAGGGTATTGCCTGGAGGCAGTGCCCACCTCAGCCCCTGCAGGGAATGGGGCCTTGTTGGGGAGGGGGTGCTCTTGGAGGACGCTCGCACTGCTCATCCTCTGGCTGAGGCAAGTACAGAGCAGCTGAGAGCTGCCCCCAGAGCATGACGGGTCTTTCCCTTCTCTTCCAGAGCAGCTTGCTGTCTGGGAAGAGGTGTCTGACTACATTGTGCGGCAGCTGATGCTGAACCAGGTGGGTGTGCCTTGCGGGGCCTGCCCCGGGAAGCCTTCTCCTGGAGCTTGTGTGTCTGTGGGATGACTTCTCTGCTTTGACTGGCAGAGTTGAGAGGGTGAAGAGGAGGGGGATGAAAGCATCTGGAAAGGTCTTCCAAAGAAGGGCCCCAAGGTTTCTCCAAAGCTTTGTCCAGCGCTTTGTCTGTCCCCTTTGTACAGCAGGATGGAGCAGGGCACCGAGCACCATCCCCACGCCCTGACAAGTGCCCGGCCTGTCCAGCTGCCAGTCTCATCATTCTTCTCTTCCTTCCTGTTTGCAGGGAGTCCGAGTTATTCGCCTTGGCACATTTGACGTAGTAACCGAACACGTCGGTGGTGGGAAGCGTGCTCTTCTCACTGTTCGCAGGCCCGTGTTCCATCTGTCGCGGAGTATTGCAGAGCTTCCCGGCCTCGCCTATGACATGGCCTATGCTCCTGGTAAGAGGAGAGGCTGAACCGCTTGCTTCCCCTGGGGACATCCTTGGGGTGTGCCTAACTGCTGGGCAGCAGTGACTGTTAGGAAGCTAGAATTCCTTCAGCAGCTGTGGAGAACAGCTTCAGGGGGTTTTAAAGCACCAGGACAACATCATGCACATTACAGTCACACTCCCTCCCTCCCAGACTTGCTTTCACAGCTGGCCACAGGCCAGATGTCGTGGGGCTGCTGCTTCTCTGCTACTGACTGCGTTCCTCTTCTGCTGCTTCCCAGGTCATAAGCTCTCCGAGCCCCTCAAGTACGCTCACATAGCCTCGGCCCTCTCTGTTCCTCGGAAGACAGTGGAGGCGTGCATAGAAGAGACCATGCGGCTTTTCTCCCGCTGCCTGCAGAGCGGGAAGAACGTGGCCCTTGTGCTGAAGGGCCTTGGCACGCTTGTAATTCAAGGAGCAGCTGTGAAAATGAGGTTTTGCAGGGACTTTCTGAAGAGGCTCAATGGGACAGAGCAGCTGCTCGAAGCTCTTCTCGCGGTGAGTTCCCCATTCCTCCAGCACTACCTGTCGTCCTCTGGAAAGCACCAGTGAATGCAATGTTGTCAGCCTGCTGTGACCTATCCAGGTGCATGGAGAATCCCAGCTGAGAGTAATGCCAGCTCCCGGGACAGCCGGTCTTGAGCGTCCAGAGGACTTGGCAACAAGGACGGCCCTGGGAATAGCTGTGCTGGCTCTGCCCCAAAAAATCATCCAGGCCCAGAGCTCATTTTCATGTGCTCAAGGGAAAAGTCCCAGAAAAGGGCCGGTCCTGTGTGCTTTTTCCCAGGAGACTTCCCTCCTGACAGAAAGCCATGGTTTAGTGCTGCTTTGTGTCAGGACCACATCTGAACCCATGTCTCCCTGGACTGTGTCTGGGACAGTAAGGCAGCGAGTTCAGCACTTTCCCCTGATGCTGGGTGACACTATTTCTGCGTGTCCCCTTGGGAGCTCGGCCTGATGCCTCCATGGGACATTTTTGCCCTAGGGTGGAGTGAGGGCAAGGGAGTGATCCTTCCTCCCCTTGCCTGGGCCAGCGGGCATGTGAAGCAGCTCTGTGAAACCTCTGCTGACCTCAGTGCTCTCCGTTTGCAGCTGGAGGGCCTGAGTGTCTTTCATCTCTCCCATGGGGCAGCTGCTCAGAATATTGGATCCCCCTGGTCCTCTTGCTCTTTGGCATTTCTACCTCTGTCTCCAAGTAGGTTTGTTTTTGCAGGAATCATTGCTCGCCCCACTCTCTGGACACGAAGCAGAGGCTTAGGCAGACCAAGGCCCCTGTGCGACCAGAGCCCTCTTGCTGCTCTTGCTGTGCTGGTCTAGTTGTGCTGAGCAGCTCTTGCCAGGGCCCTGGAGTCTCGCCACCATGAAGGGCGTCTTTCTGTCCAAATGTGAGCATTTGCACGCTGCTAGTGATGGCTGCAGCATGTCGCAGAGAGAGTCGTTGGAGCCCAGTGGCCTTGGCCAGGTCTCTAGTGCAGCCCCGTCCTTCAGCGTGGTCCTTCAGGTGCAGCAGGAAGGCTGAGATGTGAAAGGAGGCTGAGCTGAGCCTCCTCTCATGGGTTAAGGCAGAGATGCAAGCCGGCTGCAGGCCAGACCTCTGCACTAGGCAGGACCTGGTCTCCTGACTGCATCTCTCGATTCTCAGCCTTGCAAAAAGCCTGGCAGTCTTCTCACCCTTTCTCCTCCATTTCCTGTAAGCTGCTCTGCTGTACAACTGAGGGGCCACGGAGAGGCGCAGAAAAATTCCATGTTTCAGAGGCAGCTGCTTCTCTGAGCAGTGGGAAAGTGTGCTGCCCTTGTGCGCCCTGAGACAACTGTCTTGGCATCATCTCTCGTGTGTCTCTCCCCTTTGCAGATGCCAGAGATGAGGGATTCAGTCCTCTCAGGCTCCGAAACTGCTGCTTTGCAGACCCGTTCTGGTCGTGTCATTGTCTTTCCTGAGTGAGTACATTCACTTCTTAGCCCCGGCTGGCCAAGCCAGCAGCTTCTCGGGACTTGTCTGGTAGCCCTGTGTTGCCAGTGCTTGTGAAAGCTGCTCAGGAAGTCATTGGAGAGGAATACTTTCCAGTGTGGATCAAAGTGCAGGTTCCTGCTGGTCACTGGCTCAGGATGTTTTCTTGTCTTCTGTGAGACATGCATGAATCAAATGTGTGCTGAACGTGTTGTCTTGGGTCAAATGTCTTCTGTGGGGAGGCCTGTCTAGGGCAAAGCGAAGCCTGTGCGCAGTGGGGTTGTGGAGAGCTTTGTGCTGGCTCCCATCCTGCTCAGTGTTTTGTCCCATTAGTTGTCTGGGAGATGGTGGTTCCTTTTTGCAGAGGCACGGAGATGAGATTTGGAGAGCCTGCAGGTGATACGGTGGGTGAGAGGGGCATTAGAACTGGTGCTGCCAAGCACCCCTTCTCACAGGAAGGCTAGGGAAGCTCTGCAAGAGGCAGAGAAGGAAGCTCCTGCCCCTGCAGATGCTGGAGGTCTTCACAATGTCTCTCAGCTTGCTGATACACTCCTCCAGCATCTGGCATGTTCTGCCTATTGTGCTTTGGACAAAGAGGGGCTTCTTGGTAGCTCCCTAATGACCCTCTGTCCCCATTATGGACACAAGGTGCAAAGGAAGTGTGGTGCCCTCCCTTTAGACTGGCATCTTTTTCCTCTTTCCAGGTACAATGCTGACAGTCCATCTAGAAAGCCCCCTGTGGCACCTGCAAAGCCCCCGCAGGAAGAGGAGAAGGCAAAAGAGGACACCAGGGCCAAGAAAGGTAATGGGAAAGCTGGGTCCTGGCAGGGGTTTGTGCCTTCTGCTTCCGTCCTCTTTGGCCAGGCAGTGGAGGCAAGGCGACAGTGCCATGGCTCAGGTAGCATCAGGCACCGGAGGTGACGCGTACCCAGTACGGGACATCTGGAGTGATTCCTGAGGGAACACGACCTCCCGGCAGCCCAACACTCCCAGCTGCAGCTGATGCCTCCCAGATAAACTTTCCCCCATTGCCACGGCACTCAGTGGCACCCTGGGGTGCACTGCAAAGTGCTCTTGCACTGGAGGTGTTGGTGCAGAAGGGAGGCAAACGTGAGCACTGTCCTTGTGCAATGTGAATCCTAAATTGTGCCGGCAGCTGCAGTCATGGAGAGGCTGAGCTATTTCATGGGACCAGTGAGTTGTCATTGAATGAGAAAAGCCCCTGAGAGTAGATGGGGAAAAACAACAAGGCAGGGAGAAGCCAGTGTGCGGAAGGGCCAAAGACCACCCAGGAAAGAAGGCCTAGAAGGAGTCACCTTGAGGCCTCACACTTTTATCACAGGCTGGAGCACATCTGAAGAGCCTTCCCGTTCCAAAGGCCTCCTCAATGCTGTCCTGAAGTGTTTTCTTCTCTCCTGCTTACAGGAAATCTTCCCGCCAAGCACCTCCCCCTCAGAGCGAGGCATCCTCCAGCCAAAATAACAGCTCCCACTAAGCAGAAGGGGAAAGGGAAGAAAGCAGAGGACAAAGCGCCTGCTGGCAGGTGAGAGCCGTGGAGGAGTGGGTGAGGGTGAGCCTGTAGCCTAGTGCATGTCTGGGGGAGATGTTTCCTCCGCACACAAGGTTCACAGCAGCTCTGAATGTCCTTTATCACATGCCCCAGGGACTCCTGAGCCCTTGATGGCGAGAATGCCTTGACAGCCCTGACCACTTTCTCCTTCTTTGACCCTGTGTCTCCAGGAACAATCTGTTCTCCATGCCTAAGCACAGGGCACTGGGGACCGCCAGGCCATTTGTAATACATTTGGCAGGACAGGGTAAGGGTGTCTCTTGGAGCCTGTCTCTGTAGAGGAGGCTGCTCCTCTCCGGGCTGCATCCAGAGCAAGCCCGTGTCTGGGCACGCTGAGCGTTCCTGAGGGCACATCCTGCAGCCCTGGGCGTTTCAGCTGGGGGTGGTCTCTGTCCCTGTGGGTGTGAACACAGTCAGCGGAACCCATCTCCTTCTCTGGCAGAAGGGCCTTGTGCCGCAGAGGCAGGTGCCCAGCCGGTGAGTGCAGGACGGAGACCCAAGTGCCCCTGTGCTCCCAGCACCTGCCCACAAGGTGTCTTTTCAGGGGGCTCCCGGCCATCGCAGGCAGCTGCTCCAGGAAGGTGGTGCAAGGCAGGACAAAGGGCAGTGCTGAAGCCATGCCCCCACCAGAGAAACTGGTGAAGAAAATCCAGAGGTGGCCAGGACAGGTGCGTGCTACAGCCTGAGGTCCTGCTTGTGCCACGGGGACGTGTGGAAAAGCGCAGTCCTATGGGCAGTGGGTAGGAGAGATCCCTGCCTGCGTGTTCATTGGCCAGTGACCAACCACATCTGGGCCTTGCTTGAAAAGGTGCAGGTCACCCGCTAGTTCTGGAGGGCATTTGTCCCTCCGGCATTCTCAGGAAGCACCTCAGAAGCCCCTCTTTGGCCCTTTTTCCCGTGGGAAGGTACCTGCTGGGCCTTTCAGGGAGAGGCCATGGGCAGTTTCCCTTTAGTTCTGTGATTATTGAGCTCATTGGTGAGATCCAAACTGGGATTTTGAGACCTGCCCCTATGAGCTTCGGGGCGTAAGAGCGCTGCCGGGAAGGCTCAAGCCAAGCGGCAGGAGAGAGGATGAGAAATGCCCTTTGCGCCCTGGGAAAGCACAGATGCCAGCAGTCCTCTTTGCCGTTTCTTTTCTGTGGCCCTCCAGGTGGAATATCACTTCCGGGTAATGGGCGAGGGCGTTCTTGTCTTTCCTCCCATCTGAAGCCCTGTGAAGATTTCCCCTTCTGGAGTCCTTGGCTGGAGACCCAAGCAGGCAACAGAAGAGAGAAGAGTGCTTTGGGAGAACTCCCCTGCAGAAAGGCTGGCCATTTCCTCCAGAGTTTTTTTCCTGAAGCATCTGTAAGAGGCAAGGACCCATCAGGAAGGGGGCTTCTGCTTCCATTGACAAGCAGTTAGTCTTCTCCAAATTTCCTTTTTTTTGGGGGGGGGGGTTATTTATTTCTTAAAAAAACTTTTCCTGAACATTGCACAGAGATTTGACTTTTGCGTTTTCTGTCCCCTCACGACCAGCTCATGGCACCAATGCCTCCATCCATCCTCCCCACTTCCCTCACCCAAGCCTACTCCCCCATCTGGTTGCCCAGCCCTGCCCAGCCCAGCTCCAGCTCCCTGTCCCTGCACAGAGGGAGAAGCCCTGCTCCTGCCGCCCCACAGCAGCTCTTGCTGATGCTGAACCCTGCTCTCCCAGCTGGAGCTCAGCTGTGTCTACCACCCACTGCGTCCCGCTGCGTCTCCAGTCTCAGCCTCTCTCCAGCCAACAACTCAGGCCAAGGATCAAGCACAGGCTGGGTGGAGAGCGCTGTCCTCTCCACCCACGTTGTGCTCGGGGCAGATGAAGCACTGTCCCGGCTACAGGGGTCTCTGGCAGAGCCGCCTGCACAGCAAGCAGAGCTCTGAAGTGCTCCCACATCCCTGCACGGTCACGGCAGCAGGGACTCAGCCGGCCCCTTTGGCTGCCCCATGGCACTGCTCCCTCCCTTCTCCCCATTCAGGAAGCAGAGGTACAGATACAACCACTCAGCACGGGCACACGCTGGTCCCTCTCCTGTCCTTCCTACCAGGGATGGGCATGGCACAGCACAGCTCAGCTCAGCTTCAGCAAGACACACATGCATCCTCCGTGCTGCTCTCCTGGTCCCCTGGCCATCCCATTTGGTCCAGAAGGACATCCCCCAGGAGCGTGCATGTACTAGCCTCCAACAGATGTGCTGTCCCAGAGCCACCTGGCCAGGGCTGGACCTCTGGAGAAGTGGGGAGGGAATTTTGCCTTTTCCCTCTGGGTTTCCCACGTCAGTTCCTGGGAGTGGAAAAGAGCATTCCCTGCGAGCAGGGGAGGTGCAGGGAGTTTGCTGCTCATGAAAGAGCAGGGAGGTGTATGGAGGTGGCATCACATGAAGGGGCTGGTGAAGACGGGGCCATGAGATGCTTTGGGAACACTCTTGGGTTCCATTTGTGTCTGCTGAGGATTGCCTTTCTGCTCTTCTTTGAGGAGGACAGAGTGCAGAATGGATAGTATTCACTAAACCCTGATTTACTCTCTTAGCCCTAGCAAAGGGTGTGCCTTCTGCTTGGTGCTGATCCTAAACACTTCTGATTCCTCTCACCATTCCCTCCCGGTGAGCCTCCCCATCCCCCCACCCCCAGCAAGACCTACCTCTGCACACACCCACAGGGGTGAAGGGGAAGGTCAGTGGCACCAGCCCAGCAGCCGTGACCCCCCTGCTCACAGCAGCCCTGCCTCAGGACACAGGTCCTTCCCTGGGCCCTGGGCCTTCCCCAGCCTCCGTCAGACCCCTGAGGTTCCCACTGCTTTGTCTGGGATCCTTCCTGGGGACTGTGAGCAAAAGCCAGGGTGCTGAGCAGCACAGTCCCCCAGGCACCCCAACATGGGGGCACCGTCCCTGGGTGGGCTCCAACCAACAACCTTTCTGTTTACAGCCGAACGTGCTGCGTGCTGTGCCACAGAAACCCCCCACCTGGGGTTGTGCCGGGGGCTCCAGTGTCAGCACTGTCCTGGTGGTGTGGGCATGGGAACATCCCTGAGCCCAGCCCCATGCCCAGGCCCAGGCAGGGGGGATGCTGCCCTTTGCCCATGGCCGGGTGCTGGTGGGCAGCGTGGTGCAGGGGGAGGCCTGGAGCCTGGCTGAGGGGCTCTGGGCAGCTCCCTGCCCAGCACCAGCTCTGCCTGCTCCCATGGTCCTTCCACCACACAGTCCAGTTCATTGTGAAGGGGGTGCTCTTGGAGTACGCTTGCACTGCTCATCTCTTTGGTTAGGCATGTGCAGTTTGGAGTGTGTATGCACACTGTGGGGTGGGTGTATACTACGGTGCATGTGCATACTTTGGAGTAGGTGAGCACTTTGCACGGTGTGTGCACACTCTAGTGTGTATACACATGCTGAGTTCCTTCTGCATTTTAGGTGCTGTCAACCCCCTCTTTGCCCTGAGGCTGCTCTCTCCTGCCCAGCCATGGCCTCCGAACACACGTCCTGTTGAGGTCGGGGGTGGCCAGGCACTGCGGCTGCCCTCAGTACCGCTCCGCTGCCAGGAGCTGCCAGGCCTGTGCAGGAGCTGTATAGAGGAGGCTGGGGCAGTGTGGGGCTGTGGAGAAGTGTGCAGGAGGTGGAGGAGGAGAACAGCTTTTTCCTCATCACCTGCTGCTGCAGGGGTGCAGGTCCTTCCCTGAGCCATTCACTGGCCTGTGTCAGACTCCTGAGGTTACCACCACTTTGGGATCAGACATTCCTGTGCTGGTCATTTTGCACCAAAGGATTGGGAGAGGCAGAAGGCAGCAGGCTATTGCTGAGGCCTGGTGAGTGCCTTGCCCCCAGCAGCTCAGCGGGCTCCCATGGGACAAACCCTGTCTGAAAGGGGCTTTCAGAGCTGCCCTGGGATAGTTCTTTCCCTCCTCCCCTGCCCCAGGGGAGAAGATGTGCCCAGCTCCAGAGTGATCCCCAGCCCCAGCATGCCAGAGGGAAGCTTCCCTCTCCCAACCCACCCTGCTGGTGCCAGTCCAACCTCCAAGGCTTCAGCACAGACCTCCAGGAAGCTGGAGCTGCCTTGGGCCTCAAGGCAGTCTGGTGGCAGGAGGGATAGGCATGGGCACAGCAGCAGCAGTGCCAGGAGCTAGGGGAGGAGCAGGGCAATTGGGGTGGACAACCCTGCCTTGGCTACATAGCTGGGATACTGCATGGCTGATGCCTCTGTGGCCAGCCAGGCTCCAGGTTCGGGGTGGATGGCAGCTTGAGGATCATAGCACTGGGATTTTAATGGACTTCCAGTGCAAGCATGGCTGTGGCGAAGGCAAGTGCGCAGACCCAGGTACATCCAGCTGCAAAGGATGGTGGTGGAAACGGCAGTGCGGGGCTGCTGGAGGCCCTCCCGCTTCTCCCTGTGAGAAAGAGAGTCCTGGAGAGATGGGAGAGGAGCACAGGGCAGGGTGAAAGAGGCAGACGGAGCCACTTGGGGTGCATCAGGGAGTTTTCCAAAGCCCCGGGCTCTGCCAGAGACCTATGAATCTTCCCCCGACACTCTCCCAGCAGCGCTTGTTCTGTCCTGCCCTAGTGGCTCTTGGCCCCACACCAGCCGTACTGGAGCAGAGGCTCATGAGCTGGAGGTGCCTCAGGGCAAGCTGTGCCAGCCCCAGGCAGCTGGCCCTGAGCATGGGGCAGCCCAAGCCCCTCCTCATATGTCCCATCCTGCTTGGAGGGCAGCATGCGAACTGGGGAGCAGCCTGTTCCTGCCCAGGGGGACCTTTCGCAAGGGAGGCAACTTGACAGCCGTCGCACTGCAGCAGCACCCACTGTGGCCCCTGCCGCAGCCCTGCCACCCCGGCCCCTGCCTGGCCTCCTGCCTCCCTCACTTCTGGCTCCCAGCCCCTCTCTTTGCACTGCACGGACCAGCTCTGCAGGCAGCAGCTCAATGAACTCTGCCCCTCCCCACACCGAGGATCTAGCCCCAGACAGGCAGCAGGATGCCAGCCTCCCCTCAGCCCACCGATAGGCTCCCCCATGCCCCTTCTCCCTCATGAGGTTGGTGGAGCTGAGCTGGCCCGGGGTGGCCAGCCAGCACCAGAGCAAGGACAGGGCAGGGTGAGCAGCCCAACTTGGGGCCCACCAGCTGGACGGGGGAGGACGGAGGCCACTGAGGCCTGAGGATGCTGCTCTGGCAGCAGCTCCATGCTGGGAGTGTTGGGGTTTCACCCTTTACAGGGAGCAGCCTGTGGTGGGGCCATGAGCAGAGCACTACCCTGGACCCAGGCTCTGTCCTGCTCAGAGGCAGAGGTGCATGAAGGAGTGTGGGGCCGGCCACGGGCTCTGCCCCTTGCTCATCAGTAGTGCAGCTCACAAGACAGGCGGAGCCTGGCTCTGTGCTCAGGGTCTTTCCATTCATGCAATCGCAGAGGAGTTTTACTGGGAAGGGTCCTCAGGGCATTTCCAGTCCCAGAAAGCAAAGGAAAGTGCGTATGTGCAGTTCCTTGGGTGCCTTTAGAAATGATCCCTTTCATCAGCATATGTGGAAATATGCGAGAGATTAGTGAGATTACAGCCACAGCAAAACAGGCAGAGCAGTAGTAACACGAGTCAACGGCTGTATTCTTCTCCTGAGACTCATACCCTGCCTGAAAATTTACATTAGTTCCTCATGGGGAACATTGACATTTGTATTAAAATCATTCAGTCATCTTAGCTGACGAGTGTGTGTTCATGTTTTGCAAATGCTGAAAACGGTTCTTCACCTTTTCAGGCAGAGCTCAGGTATCTCACTGCAAGCATCCAGGGGCCCTTGGAGAAGCTCTCGTGTATCTGAGGTACCTGCCCGGCCCTGGCGGCCCTCCCAGTGGACCCGCAGAAGATAGGAGACCCTTGGAGCCACAGATGGAGGCAGGGCAGAGGGGAACAAGGTACCTACACTGGCACTGACACCCATGACCCTGTGACTGCATCCCACCTCAGTTCCGAAAATCACTTTCCTTTAAAAAGGAAGAAAATCCCCCCCCCCCAAAAAAAGACCAGTATAATAAAAAAAAACCAACAACAAAGTGAAGGACAATAAGAACACAAAGAATTTTAAAACCTGAAAAGTATAACAAAACCCCTCTTCACCTGAGATCATTTTCTGAACTTCCTGGCTCCAGCCGCCAGGCTCCTGGTTCCTGTCAGGGAGAGAAGCGCCGGCCCCGCCCGCGCCGCCCCCGTCGCCTGGCAACGGCGCCTCCTGCTGCCCCAGCCCTCTGTGCTGCCTGTCCAATCAGCCAGCGCGGGGAGGCAGAGAGCCAATGAGTGCCTGGGAGGGGCGGGCTGTGCTGTGAGAGACATGCAGAGAATCACAGAATGGGTAAGGTTGGACGGGAGCTCTGGAGATCATCTAGGCCAACGTGCCTGCTCAGCAGGGTCACCCAGAGCAAGTCAGACAGGGTTGCATCCAGGCGGGCCTTGAATCTCTCCAGAGACAGAGACTCCACAACCCCTCTGGGCAACCTGTTCCGGTGCTCTGTCACTCCCACAGTGAAGACATTCCCCCTCACGTTCAGGCGGGACTTCCTGTGCTTCAATTTCGCCCATTGCCTCTTTTTCCTGTCACATGGGAGTACTGAAAAGAGTTTGTCCCTGTCGCCTTGACACCCTCCCTTCAGGTACCTGTACACATTGATAAGATCCCCCCTCAGTCTTCTCCTCCCCAGGCTAAAGAGGCCCAGCTCTCACAGCCGTTCCTCCTAGGGCAGGTGCTCCAGTCCTCTGATCATCTTTGTAGCCCTCCGCTGGACTCTCTCCAGTAGCTCCATGTCTCTCTTGTACTGGGGAGCCCAGAACTGGATGCAGTACTCGAGATGAGGCCTCCCCAGGGCTGAGTAGAGGGGCAGGATCACCTCCCTCCACCTGCGGGCAACACTCTTCCTAATGCAGCCCTGGAGGCCATTGGCCTTCTTGGCCACAAGGGCACATTGCTGGCTCATGGTCAACTTGTTGTGCACCAGCACTCCCAGGTCTTTTTCTGCAGAGCTGCTCTCCAGCA
Organism: Rhea pennata; assembly: GCF_028389875.1. Lineage (NCBI taxonomy): Eukaryota > Metazoa > Chordata > Aves > Rheiformes > Rheidae > Rhea > Rhea pennata. The sequence goes on from NW_026907677.1 coordinate 3,919,043, forward strand.
GGTCAGCTCCCAGCTTGTACTGATGCCTAGGGTTATTTTTCTGTAGTTGCAGGACTCTGCACTTGCCCTTGTTGAACCTCATGAGGTTCTATGAGGTTCTTCTCTGCCGAGCTCTCCAGCCTGTCCAGGTCTCTCTGTATGCAGCACAGCCCTCAGGTGTGTCAGCCACTCCTCTCAGCTTGGTATCATCAGCAAACTTGCTGAGGATGCACTCCATCCCATCATCCAGGCCATTGTTGAAAAAGTTGAACAGGATGAGACCCAGTACTGAGCCCTGGGGGATGTCACTAGCCACAGGCCTCCAACTAGACTCCACGCCACTGATGACAACCCTCTGAGCTCTGCCTTTCAGCCAGTTCTCAGTCCACCAAGGAGAGCACCCAATGGCATGCCCCTGTGGGGCTGTCCGTGCTCACCCACCCGGGCCAGCCTGGCCTAGCACCCGCCGCCCGCCACGTGAGGCTGGGCCGGAGCTCGCCATCCTTCGGTGGCAGGCATAGGGGTCTGAGCTTTTCCGGAGGGCACCGGGAGGGTGCCGGAGGCACTGGAAAGCACACTGAGGGTGCTGTAGGGGAGACCGGGGCTCACCCCGTGTGTATTTTGTGGTGTGTGCAGAACAGAGTGCCTTTGTGCGGTCAGGCGCAGCCGTGTTGCTCGTCTCCCAGCACATCTCTCTCGCCCAGTGCTGGTTTCAGGCCTCATTTGTGTCCCAGCTCTGCCAGGGCTCAGCTTGGGTTCACAGCCAGTCTGTCTGCAGGTGCTGTGGCCTCTCTGCAGCTCCACATCACCTCAGTGGACATGGGGATGGAATATCCTAGTGGCGGAGTGGTTTCCTATTGCCCCTGCCTGCACACATGCCGCTGAGGGACAGAGGGATGGAGGTTGTGGTGTATTACCTGAGGAGCCATCGAGGAAGCCCTTGCCCCCTGCCAAGTCCTTCCCTCTCTGGCAGCACTGAGCCCAACCTCTGCTGGAGGAAGAAAGAGCAGTATAACCATCGGAGCCCCCTGAAGTGGCCTCTGGGAAGTGTAAGCCTGGTGCTAAGGTAGAAGGAGCTCTTCCTCCCCCCCCATCCAAGAAAAAAAAAAAGTTGAAATGTTTTTTGAAAATAACTATTGCAGCATTTACATTTCCATGTATTTGTTTAAACTGATGAGTATTCACATCATGTAATCGATGGTTATAGCATTTTCTTAACGTTCAAAGAGGAATATTGAGATGTAGCTTAAGAATGGGGCAGATGAGGACCCCAAGGGAAACAGACCCCGACCAGAAGGCTGGGGGCACAGGAGGCCCCTGCGGCCCAGCCAGTTCCCACTCCTGGCCCACCTGCTGGGCACTCTCCTGCCTGCGTTACCAGTGCATTCCAGCCCAATGGACTGGGAGTGCCCATGGCTGAGCTCTCTGCTTGCAGGAGCCATCCATCTCTCCTGGTGCTCCCTCTCAAGCACACCCTTTCCTCAGCAGCAGCAGGGAGCAGGGCGCAGGAGCCCCCCCACAAGCCGTGTTGTCCTTGGCACGTCTCCTTGCTGCCCCTCCTTGCCGTGGTCTGTTGAAGATCGGCGGTGTGGCAATGTGGGCTCCTGATATCAGCTTGGTCAGGGATTGCCGTGTCCTGCAATCACACGTGCTGGGCTCAGCACTGGGGAAGGCACCCAGAGCGATCCTCCCACATCCCTCTGAGGCCTACTGCCATCACGCAGGTGGCAGCGCAGCCTTGGTACCAGGACCTAGTGGAGCATGGCGCAGGCTGCTGTGTGACATGGTCCTCGGGAGAAGGAACAACCTGGGGCACACCAGTGCCAGGCCTGTCTCACAACCCCTAGCCACAAGCTGTGTGGAGACAAGTCTCTGCCATGGCTGTTGGGGCTGAGCAGGAGCCCCATGTCATCCCTTACTGTCAGCCCCAGTCTGTGCCTGACTGCTGAGTAGTGTTGGGGATTGGCTGGGCTCAGGGAAGGACAAGAGTGGCTGGGAGACTGTCACAGCTCCACGTATGCCTGATAGCTGCTGTATGCAGGCTCTCAGGTTCTTGACATCCTTGATCTGGCAGTGGCCTCTTACTTTTCTCATTTTTCCCCTTGTTTCAGGGAACCAGTCCATTGACCTGACAGGAGCTGAAAAAATGGAGGCTGCAAAAACCTAGGAAAAGAGATGCCTTGACTGGGGGCTTCTCGCATCAGAGGTGAGCTGGCTGGCACATGGGCCTGAATACTATGCTGCCAGCATGGCCTCAGTGCTGTGCCTTTCCCAGGAGCATAATGGAGCAGCACATCCAAGCCCCAGCTGCAAAGGCAGCTTGTTCTTCAGGGAAGGGGTGAATGCACCACGTCTGTCCCAAGGCTGGTCCAAAGCTGGATTCAGAGTGAGGCAATGGAGAATGTAGGAAAGGATGGGTCTCCTTGGCAGGGCCATGAGAGAGGGCAAGATGATCTTCTCTTCTGCCCAGGCTGTGGCTGCTATGATTAAGCTGTTCTGGTGCAGGAGCTGACCATGACATTGAGCTCGCCCAGGAGCCCAGGACCTGTGCCCAGTGGCAGAGCCCAAACAAAGCCCCTCCTGCTGAGGTCTGTGGCCTCAGCTGTCTGCTTAGGTGATACTTGGGCACCGATGCCACTGTTCACCATGTCCTGCTCTATCCGGGTATCTGATGTGGTCCTCTTGGCCCTCTTTGGTGCCTGAAAAAGGAAAGGAGGCATTTGCAGGTAGAGGGATGAAGCCAGCCCTCGTCCTGGGGGAGGGGCTGGCAAGTGGCATCATCGCTGCGCTGCTGAGCAGGCTCCCATCTGTCCCCAGTCCCTTTTCTAGGGGAGAGAAGTGAGGGCAGAGGAGAGGCATCTCTCATCTCTGCTGAGAGTTCAACTGTAGCATCTGTCTCTTCCCTTGGCTCAAGACCAAGTTGGAAGGTTTTTTCCCTGGAGCTTTCCATTGACAGCAGTGTCTTTCCCAGGGTGAAGAGCAGCCTGGCAGGTGGCAGAAAGCTGTCCCCAGCACTGCCACTATCACCCCTGGCCAACAGATCTGGCCCAGCTCCCCGTAAGCCCATCTCCCTGCTCTCGGCATGTGGAGAGAGATGTGCCTATGTCCTGCCTGCCTGCTCCCGACATGGCAGTGATTTCCTCGTGGGCATTGCCAGGGGCTGCTGCCAGTGCCAGGCACCTAGCAGCATTTGCGGGAGGGGCTGCGTGAGCACCAAAGCCAAAGATGCCACAGTGCTGTTAGGGTTCCACCTGGCCTCTTCCTCCACCTAAGACCTGGGGATCAATCACATGTAGAGGTAAAGATGGGGTGGGGGGTGTTGTGCTGAAGGGAGCCGCTTTCTCAGCTCCCAGCCTGTTTCCTCCAGAACAGAAGTCATCCAGCCACACCTGCTGCATTCTGAGCCACCTTCTGCCTAGTGCTGTCTCTTGGTTAACAAGGTCTTCAGGAGTGCCAACCCAGATTTTCACTAGGGAGCTCAAAGGCTCCTTCCTGAAAGACCTCCCTGTGACTGTCCAGGATTCTGCTAGCAGTGCATCCTGGATCCTTCCAGGGAAACTTGAACAGGCATTGTATCGTCCCTTCCCATCCTGTCGCACTGGCATAGACCAGCTGTCCAGGTGCTGTGGGCAGTGGAGAGAGTTTTGCGCCTCAGACACACTGACACAGGCTTCTAGACGTCAGTGCAGATCCTAGGTCAGAGCCCCATGAGGCAGACGATGTGGTGGGACCCACTGTGCCCCCCTTCAGGGCCCTTCATTCAGATACACCAGGAAAAGGGCCTTGGTCCCGTTTCCCAAGCCAGGAGTGGGGCCGAGCTGCCAGCACACTCTGCTGCCCTGTCCCAAGCCCTCACCAGCTCTGCTGTCTCCTGTGCAAAAGGCAATCTACATCACTGCTTTGTGTGGAGCCTCTGTGGGGTCTCGCTGGCTGCAGTGGTAGGTTTTGTGGGCAGCACCTGCAAAGCCAGGAAGGGCAGATTGTCACAGGACATCAGCAGTGGAGTGAGGGGGAGGTGCTGGGGCATCCTCAGCAGCACTGGGAGGACAGGACTGGTCCCACAGAGGACATGGGCATTCTGGACACTCAGGTCCTGCTGAGGGTGCATGTGTGTCCCCTCCTCAACTGGGAACGGCTGATCACGGTCATGCTGTGGGGTTCCAGTGTGACACCAAACAGAGCAGCCCTGGTATACTCAGTAGAATGCTGAGCTGTCTGGGTACAGAGGAGGTTTGGGAGGAACTGGCAGGAAACCTCATCTTCCTGTATCCGCTCTAACACTCAGCTGTGCAGAGCATGAATTGCTCTTGGTCAAGTTGAGGGCACCCAGTACAAGAGGGTCCTTCTGCCCGCTGCAGCGTTCCAGCCTGACACTGGGAAGGGGTGAGCCCTCATATCAGGAAGGGCCTGGCCGCATCACCCCGAAAGAGAGCTCTTCCCCATGTGCATGGAGCACTCTGCCAGGGCGGGCTGTAGCGTTGACTCTTGCTCGCTGTCGAACAGGGAGACCACCTGCAGAGCCTGGATTTTTCTCACTCTGGCATGGGCTGTGGGATCTTGGCAGCACTCTCGTAAGAGAGACCCTCCAGTCCTCTAATCCTCTTCGTGGTCGTGCGCTGGACTCTCTCCAATAGTGCCATGTCTCCCTTGTACAGAGGAGCCCAGAACTGGACACAGTATTCCAGATGTGGCCTCACCAGGGCTGAGTAGAGGGGAGTATTACCTCCTTGGACCTGCTGGCAACATTCTTCCTAATACACCCCAGGATACTGTTGGCCTTCTTGAACATAAGGGCACATTACTGGCTCATAGTCAACTTGTTGTCCACCAGGACCTGCAGGTCCTTCTCCTTTCCAGCAGGTCAGCCCCAGTCTGTACTACTGCCTGGAGTTATTCCTGCCTAGGTGAAGGACCCTGCACATGCCTCTGTTGAACTTCATGAGGTTCCTTTCTGCCCAACTCTCCTGCCTTTCTGGTTCTGCTGAATGGCAGCACAGCCCATTGGTGTATCAGCTGCTCCTCCCAGTCTGGTATCATCAGCACACTTGCTGAGGAGGCACTCTGTCCTTTCATCCAGGTCACTGATGACTAAGCTGAAGAAGACTGGCCCTAGTACGGAGCCCTGGGGGACATCACTAGCTGCAGGCCTCCAACTAGACTCTGTACTGCTGATCACAACCCTCTGAACTCTGCCATTCAGTTGTGAATGCACCTCGCTGTGCACTCATCTAGCGCAGGCTTCCTAAGTTTACCTGGGAGGATGTTATGGGAGAGGATAGTGTCAAAAGCCTTGCTGAAATCAAGGGAGACAATATCTGCTGCTCTCCTATCATCTACCCAGCCAGTCGTTCCATCACAGAAGGCTATCAAGTTGCTTAAGCGTGATTTCCCCATGGTGAATCTATGCTGACTACTCCTGATGAGATACAAGGAACCTCATAATCAGCATCCAAGACATGTGCCTGCTGCTGGTCTATCATCTGCTAAGGCAGGAGTGACCTCACATGCCCATGCTCCAGCCATGATGCTGCTACTAGCCTATCAGAGGCTGAGACAGAAGTGATCTCATAAGCAAGAAAGGAAACTTGGTCCATGTGAGAAGCTGAAGGGTCATGAGTGTCCACACGAGCTTGGTAGATGATTGTAAGGTCACCTCTGTCTGAGCAGCTCATAGGTCTGCCCTTGGCTCATGCCTCAGGTAACTGTTTGTGTGGTCAGTTCTGTGCGAGGACCTGATTGGCCACCAAGAGGCGCAGGGCTAGGGTGTTGATTGTGAGATCATTCAGAACATGCTGAGGTCATTTCCGTAAGGGAAGATGAAAGAGCAGCAGCAGGCCCATTGGCTTGGTAGGTGATTACAAAATCAGTTGTATCTGGTGAGCTAGTAGGCCACCAGGAGGCTGATATTTTTGTGACATTTTAATGAGATTGTGTCTCAGAAGCTCCTTGATGGGAGCAGGCCCTGACCTGGGCCCATGTTCTGAAGGTGACTTTGTGACTTCTGTCTCTGCATGTGGTGGACCGGGAGCAGGAATATGGATGGGAAAGTGGTTGTGAGGTCATTTCTATAGGTGAAGCTGATGGGAGCACTTGACTTCTCTCTGGGATGAGTGGTTGTGAGGTCCTGTCTGCCTGAGTAGCTGATAGGCCACCAAGAGGCATAAGATTATCTGGGTTTGGGAAGTGAGGAGGAAGGTTGTCCATACATGTCTCCTATCAAAACTACTGCTTTTCCTCCATGCTCAGACTTCATTCTGGCAGAGACACTCCGGGTTACAATGATCTGGAGAGTGTGGCTATCACTTTCTCTGTAACCTGAAAAGTAAAGAGAGCTTAAAAAGCAGAAGCCCTTTCTTTTTCAGGTGTTTATTGACAGCTTGCTCTTGTAAATACACTCCTGAGACCTCTCCCATGAGCCACCCAAGAACTGAAGAAAATCAGGGGGAGTGAGATGGGTTGCTAGGGCTTTGAGTATTTTAATGACCCGTCAAGTGTATTTGGTGCTGAGTCCATGAGCCTCAGGTACTGAGAGGAGACTGAACAAACCTCTCAAGTAGTTAAAGTCAGCAGCAAATGCCAAAGCTTCTTGGAGCATTAATGAGTCCCACTGAGGGCCATTACTCAGAAAGCCTCCCCACGGGGCAATTACACCCAAAAGTTGGAGGCACTAGTTGCAAATAGGCAAAGGAAATGTGCAGGTGGCCCCAATGTCATGCAAAGCTGGGTGAGTTTTGTCAATCAAAATGGCCAGGCACTGACACCCTGGCCCTGGGTAGGGTGATGCTTTCCCTCGCACTGTGCTCAGGCCTCTTCCTAGGGCAATGTGAGTGTGGGGGTGCGCCATACCGAGAGCAGGACAATGGTACAGCACCTCCTGGGTTTCCCGGGGACAAGGAGGCAGCAAGGCCTCAGTGACGTAAGGAAACCTCTTCTCAGAAGCCTTAGTGGCAGAGACAACAGCCATAGCCAAAGGACAAAGACCTCAGTTCTGCTGGGAGCTTTCAGCCTCGGCTTTCACCCTTGGTTGTTTCCACCACAGGCTGTCCTACGCTGTCTCATACCTCCTCCTCTTTCCTTGCAGACTGTAGACACCCAACCTGCTTCCTCACCTCACTACCACTGCAGGATCTCTCTGCCTTTACTGATGTCTCCCTGCCCTCACCCTCTTTTCCTTGAAACACAAAGCCAGTAGCTGGTCACAGACTCCCTCAGGGTGACCTGTTGCACTACAGCACTACACTTCAGGTGACATTTCTTTTCCTGAAGTCACATCTGCACGTTACAAGCTGCAGTTTGTGGTTGTTTCCCCTTCTCATGCTGTTTGCCAAAACCAAGAAAAGCTCTATCCTGTCTGAAACTACCTTTCAAGCAGTCTCTCCTGAAGAGTTTGGACCCTGCCCTCATAGCCCTCTAGCTGTATGAGTGGTCCCACCACATCTCAGTTCCATGAATCCATGCTGACTACTCCTGATCACCTTCTTTTCCTTCTAAGCATGATCATATGCTTAGAGGTGACCTGCAGGGTGAGCTACTCCATCAGCTTTCCAGGGATGGAGGTGAATCTGACTGGCCTGTAGTTTCCTGGGTCATCCTTCTCACCCTGGTTGAAGACTGGAGTGATACTGGCTTTCTTCCAGGCCACAGGCATCTCTCTGTTCTCCATAATATTTCAAGGATGATGGAGTGTGGCTTAGCAGTAACATCCACCAGCTCCCTCAGTACTGGTGGGTGCATCCAATTGGAGCCCATGGATTTGTGGATGTTAAGTTTGCCTAAATGTTCTCTAACCTGATCCTCCTCAACCAAGGGAAAGTCTTCCTTTCTCCAGACTTTCTCTCTTGTCTCCAGAGCCTGGAGGGGTGTAGGTCCCATGCTGTGTCTGCTAGAGCGGTGGTTGTGCTGGACACCCCAGGCATCTGATGTGGTCCTGCTCATCTGTTTTCTGTCACTAAATCAAGTGTCTGCCCTGAATTACATTAACTATCTGCAATGTAGAGATGTGCACGAGTCTCAGCTTCCTAGAGAGCAGAGCTTTAGTCATAGTAGGCATCCAGTGTCATTTCGGGGAGCCAAGAAAATTCCTCACCTGGCTCTCACCTCAGGCTCTAGAAGGACACGGGGCTCACAGCTTCTCCTTCAGAGTAGGTAGACACTGTCACATATCTTGGATCACTGCTGTCTCTTCATATTTCACAAGGTGTTTTTGTGTGAACAGTTGATTCCCACCCTCCATCTCCACTGATAATAATGGGAGTGTAGACAGGGAGCTTGCATGCAGACATCTGTGTTGTTCACAGTTCAGTCTGGGCAATGAGAATGCCACCACCTGTGTTTTGTGGAGTCCAAAGGAGGGATCTGAATCCCATTCCAGACCAGGGACTTCTAAAGGGCATGTGATGCCTGGATTGATTCATCTGAACTGTACCTGAGCCATGGGGAAACAAACTCCCTTCTTGTCCCTCTTGGGGTGTCCTGAGCTGAGAATAGAGTCTTCCAGAGTGGGACATTTCCACCTCTCTTAGAAAATCATCCTCTGATGTGACAAATTACAATGCTGGAATCGGTGTCTCTTCAGTCTCTCTTAGGGAGAGACTAGAGATGATTGTTTCAGTCTGCTTCAGTGAACATTTCCCAGGAGGAGGGAGTCCGAAGGACAGATAAAGTCACACCTTCAGCTGGGCAACTATTTCCAAGCAGGGCCAGGCTCCTGAGATGGAGGGATGAGCTCATGGCAATGTGGCAGCACTGCTGAGAAGCAACTCTGCCCAGGAGCAGCTCCTCTGCATACAGCAGCAGGGCTGCAGGTGTGCACTTGCCAGGTGCCCAGAGGAGACAAGCAAGGTGAGCAAGATGAGTGAGACAGAAGGAAGTTAAAGGTAATCAGGAGTGGGAGGACAGCTGAGAGCTCACTGGGAGATAAATCTTTGCAGCCCTTAACACAGTAAATCTGTGGCTGCAGGGCAATGCAGGTGAGGTACCCTGAGGCTTTCTCTGAAGCTAGCACATTCCATGGCCTATAGGATCTTTCACAATGGGTATCCCCATTTCTCTGGTGTGGAGCAGCTGCTGCTTCAGAGCAGGGATTCCTAGGGACCCTGTCAGAGGGACGGGGCATGCTGCTTCCTTCTTCCAGGGATGCTGCAGGGCTGTGAAGCCAGGGAGTGCACTCAGGTCTGCCCAGGGCTGTAATTCAGAGCAGTGTTTCTGCACCACAGGGTGCAGTGCGCCCAGGGCAGTGACTCTGCCACCTGCGAGGGTCAGCACTCAGCGTGCCCAGGGAACTCCCCACAGTGCTGTGGGGAGGAGCTCTGGGTGGGAGGATCACACCCCTGCAGGACAGGTTATTCTGCTGTGGAGGGGATGCTGCCTGGGTCAGGGCTGCTCACAGCTCCAGCTCACCCTGCGAACATTCTGGAGGGGGGTTTCCAAAAGGAAGGTCAAGGCAGGGCATACTTGAAAGGGAAGGGACATCCATGAGTCTCTACCTTCAGTCGTATTGTCTGTGGGTGGGATGAAATGTTGCTGGATCTGTCAGATTTAGACAGGCAACTGAGGCTCCAAAACATGACAGTGAGCGAGCTGCAGTTCTGGAGAGAACTCAGCAAATCTCTTCATCCACCCCAAGCCTACAGACAGAACGAGCATCACCTTTCCAGCCTCATCAGGGTATATCTCACCTGCTCCTTAGCCCCTGTGTCACTGAGATGCCCCTGGGCAGTTGCCTGCCCCTGTGAGGTGTCTGCAGGGCAAGGTTGAGTGCCCCATGAGGGGAATGGGGTTTGTGAGCAGTGACAGGAGAGAGACATGGGGACAGAGAAACACCTCCCTGCAGGGATAGTTCCAGGCAGCAGTCATGGTCAAAGTGTGGGAGGAAACTGCAGACTTCAACATCTCCTCTTCTCACCCATCAGCTCACCAAATCACAGAATGGGTAAGGTGGGAAGGGACCTCTGGAGATCATCTAGTCCAACCTCCCTGCTCAAGCAGGGTCACCTACAGCATATTAGACAGGATTGCATCCAGGCGGGTTTTAAGTATCTCCAGAAAAGGAGACTCCACAACCACAACCCCTCTGGGCAACCTGTTCCAGCTCTCTGCCCTCAAGCCTGTAGGATCCATGGCATGAGGTTTTTCCTTGGCTGATGGACACCCAGGAGAGGAGAAAACCCTGAGTGTTCCCCTGAGTCTCCATGTTCCTGCCTCCCTCAGAAGAAATGCCACGATACTGCCCTGTATTTCCCTACCTGTCTATGCTGTTCTTGTCCTTCCACTTGGACTCCCTGGGCAGGAGTGTTTGAGATGCAATTCAGACACTGACCCTGCAGGTCCTGCCATAGAGATGTATATTTGAGAAAGGTAATCAAGTCCCCCTCCAGCTTCTGGGGCTCTGGGCAGTGCTGGGGCGGGGGGAGGAGCAGGGGAGAGGGGCTAGCAATGAGCCAATTCTCTCTTCAGAACATCCCATCCTTAGGACCTTTAACCATTTGACTGTGGGATATCTGGCTGGGCTGCAAACCAAGGTGGGGACAGGTGATACATGTTTTTGGAGGGGCAGAGTACTAAGAAATAGAAAGTTTGGCCCAGAGAATTCTGTCCTAACTTGTCTATGTCTTGTCTTTTTGGACGATCCCCCATGCCTAGGGGGAGCAAATGTCCAACAGCAGCTCCTTCAACAGGTTCCTCCTCCAGGCATTTGCCAACACACGGGAGCTGCAGCTCCTGCACTTTGCGCTCTTCTTGGGCATCTACCTGGCTGCCTTCCTGGGCAATGGCCTCATCATCACAACCATAGCCTGCAACCACCGCCTCCACACCCCTATGTACTTCTTCCTCCTCAACCTCTCCATCCTTGACCTTGGCACCATCTCCACCACTGTCCCCAAATCTATGGCCAATTCCCTGTGGGACACCAGAGCCATTTCCTACTCAGGATGTGCTGCCCAGCTCTTTTTTCTTGTCCTTTTCATTTTTGCTGGGTATTTTCTTCTCACTGCCATGGCCTATGACCGCTATTTTGCCATCTGCAGACCCTTGCACTATGGGACCCTCATGGGCAGCAGAGCTTGTGTCAAAATGGCAGCAGCTGCCTGGGCCAGTGGTTTTCTCTGTGCTGTCCTGCACACTGCTAACACATTTTCAATACCACTCTGCCAAGGCAACATCCTAGAGCAGTTCTTCTGTGAAATTGCCCAGATCCTCAAGCTCTCCTGCTCAGACACCAGCCTCAGGGAAGTCAGGCTTATTGTGGTTAGTGCCTGTTTAGTCTCTGGGTGTTTTGTTTTCACTGTGCTGTCCTATGTGGAGATCTTCACTGCTGTGCTGAGGATCCCATCTGAGCAGGGCCAACACAAAGCCTTTTCCATGTGCCTCCCTCACCTGGCTGTGGTCTCCCTCTTTGTCAGCACTATTACGTTTGCCCATCTGAAGCCGCCCTCCATCTCCTCCCCATCTCTGGATCTGGTGATGGCAGTTCTGTACTCTGTTGTGCCTCCAACAGTAAACCCGCTCTTCTACAGCATGAGGAACAAGGAGCTGCAAGATGCAGTGAGGAAGCAGATCAGGTGGGTACAATGTCGGGAGCAGTAACTGCCCTATGTGCACCTCTTCCCCATTTCCAGCGTATTTGGCATCAAAGCAATGTGTTATTCATTTTTTTATTATTTACACTCCTGCAAAAAAAAAAAAAAAGAAAAAAAAAGAAAAAAAAAAAGAAAGAAAAGTGCTATTTGTCCTCTGGAATCTCTCATTTGAATCTGACCCAGCAATTGTGCTGAAGGAGGAAGCCAGGCTTCCCCCTTCATCAGCAGGGAGGAGGGAACCTCAAAGGCATACTAGTCTGAGCTCCCTCGGATGCCCCAGTGCAACGAGGAGAGTTTCCCACTGCAGTGTCTCTTTCAGCAGTGATACCAAAGGAGCTCGGGGGGAAGAGTCAGGCTTGCGCAAGTACAGATGGGTTGACAGCATGGGTCCCATGTGCATTAGGAGAGCTCAACTCCCCTGGCCACAGTCAGAGTGTGATCTCACATGCCTCTTCTGCAAGGGTGGCAGGCAGCTATCACAGTGGGCCAGTCCCTTCCCTCTACAGGGCTGCAGTGCACAGAGCAGAAGTGGAGGAGCGTCTGGATGCAGCCTGTGGGGACAGACCCTATGCTCCGCAGGACCATTCTCCCTCTACCACAGCAAGTATTTCCTCCCTGCAGCTGTCACATGGGGGCTGCAGCTTTCCTGGAAACACGTCTGCCCAACAACAGCAGGATTTTCTCTGTTCGGAGCTGTTCTCTTCATTGCCACACTGTGCTGCTGTGCTCTAGTGTGTATATACAACCTAAGAGCTCTCCTAATGTGGTGGTGGTACGGTTATGCTTCCCCGTGCATTCCTGTGAGCACAGGCAGGACGAGGCAATGGGCACCTTTATGTCAGACCTGGGGTCCCAAATAACGTTTTGTAATAAAAGGGGATCTCCTCCGTGCTGTGCCGTGAGTCTTGCCTTTCTTCAGAAAGGAGAGTAAAAAACACACCCAAGGGTTGCAGCACAAAAGGGCCTGCTGTCCTGCTTGTGAACTCCATGGGCCCAGCAGGATGAGCTCAGAGTCCCAGTGTGATCCACCAGGGACCGAGGGCTGGATTTGGGGCTCCTTTCGTGGTGACCAGTGCAAGCAGAGATGGTGAGTGGTCTCTGTGATGCCTGTCTGGGGCTGCTCACAGATGCCATCCTTCTGGAAAGGAAGCTGGCCACCAGGAGAGCTCGGGGGATCTCTAGGAAGAGTGTGTGCCTCAGGGGTGGGCAGGGAGTGGAGCCTCACAAAGTGAGGGATGTTTCATGGTGGAGTCACATAAAGCCCTATACCCAGGTATGCATAGGAAAGGAGGGCTCTGCAATCCCTGCAGAAGCAGTGGGGACCTGGGACACCTAGGGAAAGGGGGCTGGAGAGTGATCCATGCACTCTCATGTAACACCACAGGCCAGAGCTAGGGCACACAAAAACACATCTGCTGCCATTGCAAACACCCTGGGATCACTCTCAGCACATCCATGAGCACAAACACGTGCTAGCAGTGTCGGTGGTGTTGAGCCATGTCTGTCTGGTTCTCCTTCCTACCCCAACCAGCACAGCCAGTGAGGAGTCAGGGGTCACCCCACAGCGCTGTAATCCCACCATCTGATAGCACTGCAGTGTAGCAGTAGTGCAAGACCCTGTGAGGAGCAGAGGGGAGGGGTGCATGAACTGCTGTGCAGGTCAGCACAGACCCACTCACCTGGGGAAAGACTCTCTGGGGAGCAGGGACATCCCAGGAGACAAGCAGGACAGAGCTCAGAGAGAGAAAATGAGTGCAAGAAACAAGTTTGAGCACCATCTCAGATCAGAGTGCGCTCTGCCTGGGGCAGCAGGAGCTACCGGAGGTACTACAGGGTCAGGGCTCTGGTGCTGTCCTGGGCAGCAGGCTGGGCAGTGAAGGAGCTGCAAGCCACTCAGTGAGTAGAAAAGTACAATACCTTACCAAATGTGAAGGTTTAATGGCTCTGAAATGCATGAAGGTATGCAATAGCAGCGCAGTGGGATGGTGTGAGATGCCATACCACTAATGAGAAACTGCAATGAGAGGTGTGTGCTGTTTTGCATAAATGGTAGTGTGTGGTGGATAGGAGTTAGAGAGAGACAGAGAGGTCCCAAGTGCTGATGGCCCTGGGCTGCAGTGGTGCTGTGAGCTGTGAGCACTGGGACTCTGGTGCACAGGGGACCCCTGTCCCCCTGCCTGGCCCTGAGTAGAGGGGCCCAGGAGTGTTTTGGTCACCTGCGGGGAAAAGGCCACCTCTAGGACCTGTTTGTGGCACCTGTGTCTGCAAAGGCAGCAGGAGCAGCCCCTGCAGCCCCATCCCTGGGAGCAGGTGTGAGGCTGGAGCTGGCACAGTGGCTATGTGCTGTGAGCCTGCTTGGGGAAGCAAGCCCAGAGAGAAACCACTGTCTTCCTGGCTTGGGTGCTGCTGCAGGGAGAGCATGGTGCGGACTGCTGAGGTCTCGTGGGCTGTGGTTTGTGCGCTTATAGAAAAAGCTTTGATCTCTTGATGAGCCCCAGCGAGGGAATAACGGGCTGTTTCTGGGAACAGCTTTTTTTCCTGGTGTTAATTTTTCCTTCCTAAGCTGTGATTTGTATTCCCTACTTTCCCCATTGCTACTTTTTCCTTCCTCACTTTTGTCCTCCCCCTCACCCTGCCTCTTACGCATCCATCCTCCACTCATTTACTGATTTCAGCCTTCCCAGTCACAGGAAAGCATGAGGCCATATGACTGCTGGCAGCTCTCCTCTCCCTGCCAAGCTGCCCCAGCACAGCTCACCTCTCCCCCGCGGCAGTCACCATCAGGCCGGGAGACAAAGCCAGACACGTCTGCCCAGAGTCTGGTGCCTCTCTCGAGGAGGCAGACGATAACCCCCGCAGCCCCAGTGCTGCCCAGAGCTGGCTCTGCTTCGCAGGAGGGTTTCAGCCCTGGGTCCCGGGAGGGGCAGCTCTCCTCTGCCCTGGCAGCCAAGCCACAGCCCAGCAGTGGGGTTGTGTGAGCCCCCTCCATCCCCAGCATGGGCAGGGCAAAGTTGGGCTCCCTGCTGGGAACAGCCAGAGCTCTGCAGCACTGCAAACAGCAGGATCTTGGCCTCGAGGAGAGGAGGGAGCCAGAGGCTGTCACCAGCACCCTCTCCCATGGCAGCACATCCCCATGCTGGGCTGGGAGCTCCTCCAGCCCTAGGGCCTGCACAGGCCCTCTGTGGGCAGTAGCACATCCTGGGGCTGGGGATATTTTGGCTCCACTCCAGACTGGAGCACTTGTGCTGGGGCCCCATGTATGGAGCTGGGAAGCAGTTGTGGGAGGGGCCTGGATCCCTAGTGTAGATGTGAGGGAATAATACCACTGCTGCTGATGGTGGTGGGGATGGAGTCACCAGCACATCCCTGAAGCAGTGGGGCAGGGCAGGGGTGACTCTGGGGGCTCTGGGGAGAGCCAGGACTCAGATTTTGCCTCTAGTCCTGAGACCAGGAGCCTTCCTGCTGACAGCCCCTGCCCCAAGGCAGCTCCTACCCTCCCAGCCCCCCACCCATCTGTCCCCGTGGAAGATGCAGGGCTGAAACTTGAGCCCCAGGAGGAGCAGGAGTTTCCAGGGGGATGAGGGTTGTGTTTCTACTGCCCATGTACATTGCTCACCTCCATGGGGTCTTACTCTGCAAATGCCTTTCTCCTGCTCAATGGGACTTTTGTGAGGCTCAAGGGACTAAAGTGTGTCCTGCCTGGCTTTGTGTGGTGTTGGAGGGGTGCTGGAGGAGGGCTTTCTTGGGAGACTGGCAGGCTGTGTGTGGGGCCAGCAGTGCTGAGTAGCTGTGCTGATGGCTGCAGGGCAGACCTGAGTGTCCTCAGATGCAGTGTCAGTGAACGTGCGAGTGGCTGCAGGTGAGCTGGAGGGCAGCCAGGAATTTGCAATGGTCTTGGGCT
The DNA here is from genome assembly GCF_028389875.1 of Rhea pennata. Classification (NCBI taxonomy): domain Eukaryota; kingdom Metazoa; phylum Chordata; class Aves; order Rheiformes; family Rheidae; genus Rhea; species Rhea pennata. The sequence goes on from NW_026907677.1 coordinate 3,934,502, forward strand.
ATGGGAGAAGGAGTGACCTGTGTGTCCTCGCCAGAAGGAAGGTGAAGAGGAGAGGAGAGCTGATGTGTGAGGGCCGAAGGAGGATTTGTGTTCGAAGGACCTTCCCTCCAGGAAGGACAGCAGATTGCTGGCACCAGCTGATGGAGGGGACGGTTGTGCCCCGCCAGGCACTGCCAATATTGCCAGCGTCTCCTGCCTAATGCAGCGTGAAAACCCCAAGGCTAGAACTCTCTCCATGTTCACGGCTTCAGGATGTGTCTGCCAGCAGCTGTGGGTCCAGGCAAGGCCTGGAAGCAGCAGTTCTCCTCCCCTGTGACCCTCGTCATCCTCCCCGGGGCTTGTTTCCAGCCAGAAATCCCTCTCAGCACAGACCAGCCATCCTGTGACAGCAGGAGCGCAGGACTGTAGAGGAAGGGCCACGTGCTGTGGCAGCATGGTTTTCCATGCCCCTCAGCTGACTGTGACACCACCCGCTAATGTCCCCTCCTGACCACCCTAACAGGGGGAAAAGAGCTTAGCCACAGTGCTGACCTTTGGCAGGTGGGCTTGATCGTCATCATGGTCATTTACATGTCACGAGACCCCTGCCCTGCAGTGTGCTGCAGAGCCAGGTCATAGCATCTTCCCGCTGCCCTCTCCCCTTGTACTTGTCTAAGTCCAAGTGAAATCATGCCCCTGAGTTGTGTGTCCATGTCCATGAGAAGCTAATACCATGGATCAATTACAAACTATTGCCTGACAAATTTTAAGGGAAGGGAAAAGTGTCTTTTGTCTTCTCGCTCTCCGTTGCCTGCTTTGCCTATAGCAGGAGAGCAGCATCCTGTGCAACTTTGTTCATAGCTCCCTTTCTTCAGGTCTCTGCTTTCTGCACCTTTGCAATTCCAACCTCCTGCCCTGCATCTCCCTCCCCTCCCCCGTCCCTCCACACGCATGCACGCGCGCACACACACACACACACTCTCACTTATCTCTTTGCTTTGCATCTTTTTCAAGTGAGCAAACCTTGACAGAGGCAGCCCAACCTGAACAGGCCGGTGCCCAGAACAAGAGCAAGCAGAGTCGAAAACCTCTTTCTTGTGCTCAGCTTCTTCTATGCCCAGCTGTCACTTGGCATACGCAGGCTTCACGTGAAGTTGTACGAGGTGTGAAATACAGGAATGCCACCAGAGGAGAAAGTGTCACTCGTGCACTTTGAGGCGTACTCATGACACACAAGCTATTGCAGTGTGACAAGCCGGGAAGGGCTAAAGGGAAGCAAGATCACCATGATTAGAGTTAGATCTTCCTGTGTTTCCATTTTTTGCCTGTTAGTGGCTATTCACTGGGCTTGCTCCAGTAGCTCCATCTCTCATACCTGGGAATGTGGAACTGGACTCAGTACTGCTGGTGTGGCCTCAGCAGGGCTGAGCAGGGGGGGAGGATCACCTCTGTCGACCTGCCTGCAATGCTCTTCCTAAGGCAACCCAGGATACCTTTAGTTGCCTTTGGCACAGGGGCACCTTGCTGGCTCGTGGTCAGCTTGGTGTCCGCCAGGTCCTTTTCTGCGGCACTGCTTCCCAGTGGAGCCTGTAGTAGAGCATGGGGTTATTCCTCCCTAGGTGCAGGACCCTGCATTTGCTTTATTGAACTTCATGAGGTTCCTCTCTGCCTGTTTCTCCAGCCTGTCGAGGTCCCTCTGAATAGCATCAGAGCCTGCTCAGCAAACTTGTATCATTAGCACACTTGCTGAGGGTGAGCTCTGACCCATCATCCGGGTCATGAATAAGCTGAACAAGACTGGCCCCTGTACTGACCCCAGCGGACGCTGCTGGCTTCCAGCTAGACTTTGCGCTCTGCCCTCTGAGCTCTGCCACTGGGCCAGTTTTCAGTCCACCTCACTGCCTACTCCTCTTGCCCATACTTCCTCAGCTTGCCTACGAGAATGTTACGGGAGACAGTGCCAAAAGCCTTGCTGGAGTCAAGGGAGACAACATCCACTGCTCTCCCCTCATCTCCCCAGCCAGTCATTCCATCATAGAAGGCTATCAGGTTGGTTAAGTATGATTTCCCCATGGTGAATCCATGCTGACTGCTGCTGGTCAATATCACCTTCTTGCTCTTCATGTGCTTGGAAATGGTGTCCTGGAAGAGCTGCTCCATCACCTTTCCAGGGATGGAGGTGAGGCTGACTGGCCTGTAGCTCCCTGGGTCCTCTTTGTTGCCCTTTCTGAAGACTGGAGTGACACTGGCTTTCTTCCAGCCCTCGGGCACCTCTCCTGATCACCTTGCCCTTTTGCAGATGCTTGAGAGTGGCCTTGCAATGACATTGGCCAGCTTCCTCAGCACTCCTGGATGGATGTCCATGTCAGGGCCCATGGACTTGTAGATGTCCAGTGTGCTGAAGTGACTGCTAACCTGATCCTCCTCCAGCAAGGGAAAGTCTTCCTTTCTCCAGACTTTCCCCGTGTTCTCCAGGGCCTAGGATTGCTGAGGGCTGGTCTGAGCAGTGAAGTTTTACTGCCGATGTGAGGAGTAAAACCTGAGGCAAAGGCAGCACTCAGGCTCTCTGCCTTTTCTGTGTCCTCTGTTGCCAGGGCCCTTGGCCCATTCAGCAACCTTTTGTTACAGATGTATTTCTAGAAGCCCTTCTTGTTGGCTTTGACATCCCTCACCCGATTAAACTCCAGATGGGCCTAGGCCCCGTCTGTGTGTCCTGGGACATTGTGACTGTTTTCCTCCCAGGCTACCTGTCCCTGCTTCCACCTTCTATGTACTCCCTGTTATGTTGGAGTTTTGCCAGGAGCTCCCTGCTCGTGCATGCAGGTCTTGTGTCCGCTTTGCTCGACTTCTTGCTCCTTGGGGTGGACCACTCCTGAACTTGGAGGAGGAGCTCCTTGCATGTTAACCAGCTTTCTTCCACTTTCCCCTCTTCCTTTTAGGACCTATCCCATGGGATTCTCCCAAGCAGGTCCCTGAAGAAGGCAATGTTTGCTCTCCTCAAGTCCAGGGACAACTGCCTCATACTGGCCTTCAGGTACTGAGGCAGCCGTGACCTTGCTGTCAGCATAAAAGTCAAGTGCGTGCTGTGGGCCTGGGAGACACTGCAGCACAAGTGACCTCAGCAGCTCAAACAGAAGCAGTGTTGCTGCTGTTTTAGCCTGTCAGCTTGTGAGGCAGAAGTGACCTTGCAAGCATAAGCAACAGCAATGTGCCTGCTGCTTGCCCATCAGGTCCTGCAGGGCAGGTCCTGCCCCAGGGGCAGTGGCAGGCTGCTCAGAGGCTGGACCTGGCACCTGGGCCAGGCAGGAGACCCATGTCTCAGGCACACAGCACTCCTCTAGAGCCAGCCGCCGGGGCCAGAGCTCATCCACGCTTTCGTCAGCATGTCTGAATGGAGTTCCTGCCCTGACAGCAGTGTGGGGAACAGCTGCTTTTCCAGCCCTCATGGGCATGCATGCTCCAGCTGTGGAAATACTTGGCTACATTTTTACAGCTTGCGGGGCTCTAGTCTCCTGGCAGCTCTAGCTTCACCCTTCCTACTCCTAAGAAATCAGAAGCAGTTAAAGCTGCTTCCTCTCCAGCAAACGCAGCTGCAGCTAGCTCCAGCCCTTGCGCTGGCAGAGCCTAAGCCCAAGCCCAGGGCAGGCACTGCCAGCAGAGGCTGTCTGAGCCACAGAGGACCACGGCTCTGTCTCAGTGCTCCCACAGCCCAACACTCCATTGGGCAGGAGCGCTGGGTCTCCTCCCCTGTTCCCACAGGCGCCATGGAGGCTGCTGCTCCCGGGGGAATGGCCCCTGGGAATGGGCTGGCTGTGCCAGCCAGGCCCCAAGGAGAGGCAAGCACCTAGGGGCCCCTAGGCCCCTGGGGTGAGGCCAGGCAGGGCCTGGCAGCAGGTGCTGACAAGCATCTGTGCCCCCAGGAGGGCTGGGGCACCTCTCTGGCCTCTGTGGCCCTAGGCACAGTGAGCCATGCTGCTGCCCTTCTCACTCACCCTTACAGCCTTACAGCACTCAGAGCTGGCTGGCCCCAGTGCCACCAGCCAGGCAGACCCAGCATCGCTCCTCACCTCTGTGGCTGCTGAGAGCAGCAGCCAGCCAGGTCAGAACAGGCCAGATCCATGGCCAAGCCACTCAAGGTTGTTATGTCGGGCACCACATCCTTCCAGCCAGCCCTGAAGACTCTATGAAAGGAGCCGTGCGCCAGCCCCAAGTGATGGCACCAGTGCCCAGCCCCCAGGAGAATAAGCATTGGCAGCTGATCTCAACTGTGCTGGGAGATGCCACATTTATTCTTTAGGTTCTTCCTCCTCTGCCTCACTGTGGAGGCTGCTTTGGGGGCTGGGAGTCGTGGCGTTGTCTTCACCCTGCATGCTGGCAAGACCTTCTTCAGGGTTTGTTTCAATGGGCTGGTCTTCACCCATAGCTGTTGATGAGCAGCTTGGAGATGTGCTGGCCCAGCTGACAGGCAGAGATTCTTCTTCTTCTTCTTCTTCTTCTTCTTCTTCTTCTTCTTCTTCTTCTTCTTCTTCTGTCTCTGGATACTGCTCTTCTTCACAGGGCTAAGAAGTGAGAAAGGAAGAGGCTGTGTTATGCACAGGGCGAAAGGCAGAGGCACAGTGCAGGCTTGTCCAGGCCACGTATCTTTGGATGGGCTTCTGATGGTGTGTCCATGCTCACCGCCCCTGTGTCCAAACAGGGTCGCATAAGCAGCTCATCAGCCTGGGTGCACGGGGGCAGAGGCTGGGAGTGAACCTGTGCCTTGGCTTCAGCATTCAGGGAGAGGTTGCAAACAAACGCTGGTGCGATTTCTAGGTCCCGCACTGCAATCCTCCTCTGAGCACCCAGCAGCTATGCCTGGGATGGAAGGGAAGTCTGGTACAAGGCCAGGGTGGCTGTCTGCTGCTGCACTGTGGCTGCAGAAGCACTGACACCTTCTCTCCCTCACTCGGGCTGAGAGCCCTCCTGCTTCTCTCCTCCCCCAGGGCCTCCCACGCTTGCTCCCATTGGCAGCCACAGCCCTTCCCCTCCAAAGGAGTGCTGGGCATTTGCTTGGGGCTACAGAGAGGTGCTTGGTGTCAGGGCCGAACCCAAGTCAATCCCATGTCAGGAAAAGCCATAGGATGCTCTGTGCAAGCTGGTGGCTCGGGGACTGGGAGCCTGACCCCGTGGTGGGCCACTGCCACTCAGATGTCTCAGGTTTTCCTGGAGCTGGCACATACGTACCATGTCTAGTGTGGCCTCCCGTTCCTCAGCCAGCCTTTTTGCCTCCTCCTCTACGCAGGAGTAATAAACATTCACGACGACTTCCTTCCCCATTCCAAAGTCGTACTTGACAACTTCCTGAATGCTGGGCATTTCTACAGGTGGCTTCTCACTAGTCGCACTTGATTTGCTACTTTGCGACAGGCTTGAGCTGCCCTCAATGGTTTCCTGACTCTCCGGTCTCTGCTCAACCTGCAAGACAATTCCACACAGGTCTGTGCCCCACTTCCAAGGCCACTCAGCTGCTGTTCTCAATGCATCCCTAAAGCAGCCAGTGACTGCAGGACCTGTGCAGTCACCAGCCCCTTTTGGTTTCGCCTGCCCTCAGGCACCCCAAACGGCAACTGCTGCCCCAGGGTAGCAACGCTGCAGCCCAAGCTGGAGAACAGTGAGAAGCCCCACAACAGGCCCCAGCCTATGTCACAGCTTGACCAGGGCTCATGGTCTTTCCCACTGGCACTTCTCCCTCGGGCTCTGATCTCTCCTGGCAGCATAAGTGAGCTGAGGGAATTGCCACTTGCAGAGTAAGAAACCTGCAGCGCTGTCCAGCTAGGGAGGGAGAGGGCAGCATGTGTGCAGTGGGTCTCTTTTTCCCTGAAGGGCAGGTTATTCCTCACACTCTCCCCTGACCCCTGTCTGCCTCGAGTCTCCCCCCCTTGTCCAGCTAAGGAGAGAAAGAGCACCACAGGTACACCAGGTATGTCTGCCCCTAAAGTGCAGGTTACTTCTCACCCTCTCCGCTGACCCCTGTCTGCTGCGAGTCTTCCCCTCCACCCCATTCAGACCTGAAGTGAATCTGAGCAAGACTGAAGGATCGTTTTTTTCCTGCTGCCCCGTTATTGACATGAGCATGAACAGAAGCTCTCCAGCTTCCACCCCACACAGGCCCAGCAGTTAACTTCCCACCAGAAACAGGGCCCCATGCAGGCATCTTCTGCTGCGTCCACAGAGAAGGCAGTAGCAACAGATGTGTTGCAAAACCAGAGCACAACCAGAATCTTGGAAAGCAAGCCCCAGACAAAGGCACTCAGGGCTCAGAGGAGCGCAGAGGAAGGGCTCTTATACAGCCACTGCCAAGGGGATGATGCTTTCCCACAATTCCGGCTGCCACAGGAAGGGCCCCAAGCAGCAGCACCTACCAGTTCCTCGCTCTGAGGGCCTTCACTCACCTCCCACCTCGGTGGCGATCTAGCTTTAGGAGGTTGCTCCTTTCCGGCTACCACTGCCTCCCATTCCCACAGGAGCTCCTGAAGCACACTGCAAATAGACACCGCAGGGAGGTGGTGTGAGCACAGGGGGAGTTAGGTCTCCACTCTGCGCTCCAAGCCAGGCACCTGCTTCGGCAGCAGGAGGAAGTCCTGCAGGAGAAGCCCGTGGTTTTGACTGACAGTGGCCACATGGATGAGACAGAGAGCACCTGAGCAAAGCTCAGGATGGCAACACGGAGCCTTTCTTTCCTTGTAGCAAGCAGAGCAGCAGAATCAACTCCAAGGACATGCTCCAAGGCACACTGTTGCCCCCTTTCCTGCCAGTGCCATTTGCCACTGCTCACTGGTCTCAAACACTCTGTGTTTAGGAATGGAAAATGGATTCTAGCTGGGCACTCTGGGTCAAAGAAGGAGGAAGCTATCAAGGGAGTAAAGCACTCCTGCAGTATTCCTGTTCTGGGCACTCTTTTGTGCCAGCCACAAAGACAGGCTGTCATACAAAAGAGGATGTTTCTTGCAAAGTATATAAAACCAGAACAGTAATAACAGACACAGCTCTGTGCCTTGGACTTCTCCATTCTCCAGTCACCCATGTCCACACTGAAATAAATCCCCTTCTGAGCACCCAACAGCTATGCCTGGGATGGAAGGGAAGGCTGGTACAAGGCCAGGGTGGCTGTCTGCTGCTGAACTGTGGCTGCAGAAGCACCGACACCTTCTCTCCCTCACTCGGGCTGAGAGCCCTCCTGCTTCTCTCCTCCCCCAGGGCCTCCCACGCCTGCTCCCATTGGTAGCCACAGGCCTTCCCCTCCAAAGCAGTGCTGGGCATTTGCTTGGGGCTGCAGAGAGGTGCTTGGTGTCAGGGCCGAACTCAAGTCAATCCCATGTCAGGAAAAGCCATAGGATGCTCTATGCAAGCCGGTGGCTCGGGGACTGAGAGCCTGACCCCGTGGCGGGTCACTGCCACTCAGATGTCCCAGGCTTTCCCTGAAGCTACCACATACGTACTCTTTCTCTTCTCTTCCCTGCTGCTTGGCCAGCCTTTTTGCATTCTCCTCTTTGCAGGAGAAGTAATCTTTCAAAGTCACAGTCGTTCCTGCTGAGATGTGGTAAGTGATGCTTTCATTTAGCTCTCGCCATTCCACAATGTCCAGGACCTTCTTAAGGTCTTTCCTAGCTTTCCTGCTTTGCGACAGGATTGAGCTGGCCAGAATGCTTGGCAGAGTTTCTGTTCTGTGCTGAACCTGCAAGACAATTCCACAGCGGTTTGTGCCCTACTTCCAAAGCCGCTCAGCTGCTGCTCTCAATGCATCCCTAAAGCAGCCAGTGACTGCAGAACCTGTACAGCCACTGCCCATAGGATGATGCTTCTCCACAATGCAGGCAGCCACAACGAGGGCCCCAAGCAACAGCATCTACCTGCCCTGGCCTCTGAGGGCCTGCACTCACAGGATGTACTGCTGACCATCCAGATGCAGCGGCTTCCTTCCTCCTGGCTTGTGCTGCCCTCCACGTAGAGTACCCTGGGACGGCCTGAAACGCACTGCAAAAACACACCGCGGGGAGGTGGCATGAGCACAGTGCCGGTTGGGCCTGTACCCCACGCTCACAAGATGGGTTCTCCTGCAGCCAAAGGACATGAGTTCCACTAATTGACCTCATCAGAGGTGGAGATCATGCCCTGCCAAGTCATGCAAGGCTGCACAACATGCCTGGAGCAAAGCTCAGGCTACCCACATCAAGGCTTTCTCTCCATGCAGCAAGGAGAACAGCAGGCACAGCAACAGTGACAGGCTCCAAGACACACCGTTGCCCCCTCTCCTCCCAATTCCTTTAGCCACTGCTCAGTGCTCCCAAACACTCTGTTTTCAGGATGGAAAATGGATTCTAGTTGGGCACCCAGGCTCAAAGCAGGACAAAGGCATTGAGGGAGTCAAGCACTGCTACCTCTGCAGCTACGCTGCTCATTGCAACTCGCCTGCCCCAGGGACATGCTTGGGAAAGGCTTTGATGACAGGAGGGGCAGAGGCTCTCTCTCACTCTCGCTGGAGACCTCCTGCCTCTCCCAGACTCTGCACATACACACACAGTCCCCTTATCTCAGAGCCCACAACTCTGATCAGGCATTCAGGATGCTCTGGGCACACAGAGAGGTGCCTGACAGCAGGGTGTAGCCACGCTCGGCTTGTGCCAGCCCCAGAAAGAGGTTTCACGTGAAGGAAAGGGCTTCAAGGTCACTACGTGAATCTGGCACTGTGAGAACAGCCCCTGCTCCTTGGCCTTGGTGGCAGGAAGAGGGGGGCTGCCCTTCTGCTTGCAAGGCAGCATCCTTTCCAGGCCAAGAAAGAGCTCCTCTCTGTTGAGTCCCCTCTCACTGCATACTCCCTGGCCTCTGGAAACAGCCCGCGTTGTGGCCCAAAGGGCAGGCAAACACCTCCCTCTTGCAAAGGCTTCACAAGAGCATGCAGACCTCTCCTCAGCCTCACAAAATATCCTTAGACTCCTAGCCCTGCTGTCGGCAGGTAGAAACAATCCTGCTTACTTTCGGCTATGGGGAATTGTGGAAAGGCCCCCATGTCTGGGAAGCAGGATTTGACTTTCCCAAGGGTCTCCACCTGGGAAGCAGTGTCAGCAGAAACAGGAAGCCAACAGGAAGCTCTCCCAACCACTTGCTCTGTGCTGTCCATCCAGCCAGAGATTACTAGTTGTTGCAGTATGGGATGAAAGGCATTCAGAGTCACTAGGGCCATGATGTCCAAGGGAAACATGCATCTCCAAGACCAACAAGGCTACAGGCTCACCCTCACACACAGCTCCAAGCATCTCACCTGCTATGAGGCTCTTTCCGCTTGACTCTCTTCCCCATGTCTTTTTCCATTCTAGCAGGCTGCTTGTCTTGAATGGAGATGTACACGGCAGGAACATCCCCTGTAAGCAGCAGACAAGAAAACCCTGCAGAGCACCATCGAGGTGGTCTTCTGTATAGCAGTGATGTGCAGCACCGCTCCAGTCAGTGATAGACCTGTGAAGCCTCAAGGGGATTCCTTTGAAGCCATGTTTCCAAGGCACTCTGAGGCCCTCCCTCACTCTGGCTCCTGTCCAGCTCTTCATTTCTAGCCTAAAACACCCTTCCCTGTGGGAGTGCTTTTCTACTGCTCTACCCTGTCCACACCAGGAACAGTGGGGCTCACAGGGATGTGCTGGTGACCTACGAGAGACTCTTTGGGGCCCTAACTTCACACGAGGGAAACAGAGCCTGCGATCCTTCGTTGGATCTCACGGGCTGCATTTTCTCTGATGAGGCAGTCAACCCAAAAGCACTGGTCTGGTAGTTTGAATGAAAAACTTTCAAGCAAAGGGTCAAGCTGCCTGCTTTGGACATCCGAGGAAGTCTTGGCACACATCACCGGACTTTTGTCCATCTCCTCTAGGTGGCTTTTCCCATCAGAGGAAAGTACTAGGATTCCATGAGATAGGTCCTGACTTAGGGCACTCCTTCCATTATCATTCTGCTCCAGACAGAAGCAACGATTCACAAGGATTCTCCTCAGCTTGGACTCCCTTCTTCTCCTCCTTCTCCCATGGAAAGTACTTGGCAGTGTACATTAGGGCACGAGTCCCCTGGGAAAGTTTAACTCAAAGGGACTAGCTTCACTTGGGACTGTTGGCCTGCCATGGGGTCTTACCCCCGCAGGAGGCACTGGAGACTTCCCATCACGGGTGAGCAGAACTGCATCTAGTGCCTCGTACTATCTAAGCCACTGCACTGGAGCCTTGGCTCCGCTGTCCTGCCAAGGAGGACAGAAGGAGAAGGTGCAAACCCTGGCAGCAATCAGCTGCTCTGTTACCTTTCTCAACACCGAGACTGTCTGTTCTCCTTTCCTCTTCCCAAAGCTCTTTCACAGCTCTCACTGCGCGTTTGGTGGGGGGAGTCACCAGCTCAAGCCTGGAGATAGGGAAAAGACTCCACGCTGAAGGAAGGGCACCACATTGCCATGCAGCATGTCCTTGGCAGCTTATGTTCATTAGGGACACACAGACACGTGTCAGAGCTCCTAGGAAGCCCATCCGATCCCTAAGTACAATATGCAGATTATGCCAGATCCTGGAGGACTGTTGTAGGAAATGCAGTGACCATGTGAAGACCTTCAGTGCTGGGAGGGGCGGGAGCTTCCTTCTCAGACTCTTCCAGGGTTTCCCTGGCTTTCCCATGAGAAAGATTTTGGCAGCTTTCAAAGACAAACCCTCCATGAGGCCACCAGAGGCAGTCTCCCAGCTCTTGACCACGCTTGCGTCCAGGCAGAAGAAACTAGTCTCCTTTCCTCTGCCTTTCCACCACTGTTTGAAACTCCAGCCTAGCCCTCCACACCCCCTGCAGTCTTTCCAATCCTCATGTCAGTGCCTCTGCAAACAACAGCCTCCATGAGCCAGGCCTTTAAGGGATCCATCCCCTTAGCTAGGAGGGAATCAGGACAAAGCTCTACTGAAACGGCCTCTGCCACGCCCTCCCACCGCCACACAAAGCTCAGGTTAAGCCAGAGCAAACCTGGAGTTCCCTGGGAACCAGCCAGTGGAAAGTGTTACTCCCAAATCACTTCCTGAGCAGCCTTCACCAACCCTCGCAGCACAGCACTCCCACACATGCAGTGAGAAGCTGCTTGCTGGGTCAGCTGGAGGCTAAGAAGCAAGCAAACATACTCACTTGGGAAGGACAACGCCAGGCCCAGCAAGGGCCTGAGCAGCAACCTTTCTGATGGCTGTGAGGGCTGAATTGCTTATATCTGGCACCTGCAAAGGTGAGAGACTCATGTGAGATGCTGCCAAGCAAAGGATCTCGCTGCTCACAAGGGCAGCAAACGTTTCCACTGCTCAGAGAAGAAGCTGCCTCTCAGAAACCCTGAAACAAACCCGCCTGTTTCTCACGGCTGCCCCCCAATTGGACAGAATAGCATCTGCAGGGGAATGCAGGAGAAGGGCGAATCACACTGCCGGGCTTTCGGCAAGGTCGAGAATGAAGAACCTGAGTTAGGAGAGCAGGTCTTTCCTAACGGGGAAGTCAATGGAGGGAAGCACAGGCAAAAAAAAGCATTCCCCTCCAATCTAGGAAATGGGCAGTGTTGTCCAGCTAAGGAGAGAGAGAGCACCACAGGTACACTAGGGGCAGCTACATCCGCCCGTAAAGGGCAGGGTATTCCTCACACTCTCCGCTGACCCCTGTCTGCTGCAAGTCTTCCCCTCCGCCCCATTCAGACCTGAAATGAATCTGAACAAGACTGAAGAACCTTTTTTTTCCTGCTGCCCCGTCATCGACATGAGCATGAACAGAAGCTCTCCAGCTTCCACCCCACACAGGCCCAGCAGTTAACTTCCCACCAGAAACAGGGCCCCATGCAGGCATCTTCTGCTGTGTCCACAGAGAAGGCAGCAGAAACAGATGTGCTGCAAAAGCAGAGCACAGCTGGCATCTTGGAAAGCAAGCCCTGGACTAGGTCACTCAGAGCTCAAAGGAGCGCAGAGGAAGGGCTCTGGTACAGCCACTGCCCAGGGGACGATGCTTTCCCACAATTCCGGCTGCCACAAGAAGGGCCCCAAGCAGCAGCACCTACCTTCCCTGCCCTCTGAGGGCCTGCACTCACAGCACGTGCAGCTGGCCATCTGACTTCCTCAGGCTGAAGCACACTGCAAACAGACACCGCGGGGAGGTGGCATGAGCACAGGGGGAGTTGGGCCTCCATCCCGCGCCCGCAGCATGGGCACCTCCTTCGGCAGTCAAAGGACATGAGTTCCACTCACTGCCCTCATCGGAGGTGGAGATCATGCCCTGCCAAGTCATGCAAGGCTGCACAACATGCCTGAAGGAAAGCTAGCAAAGCTCAGGCTGCCCACACCAAGGCTTTCTCTCCATGCAGCAAGGAGAACAGCAGGCACAGCAACAGTGACAGGCTCCAAGACACACCGTTGCCCCCGCTCCTCCCAATTCCTTTAGCCACTGCTCCCAAACACTCTGTTTTTAGGATGGAAAATGGATTCTAGTTGGGCACCCAGGCTCAAAGCAGGAGAAAGGCATCGAGGGAGTCAAGCACTGCTACCTCTGCAGCTACGCTGCTCATTGCAACTCGCCTGCCCCAGGGACATGCTTGAGAAAGGCTTTGATGGCAGTAGGGGCACAGGCTCTCTCTCACTCTCGCTGGAGACCTCCTGCCTCTCCCAGACTCTGCACATACACACACAGTCTCCTTATCTCAGAGCCCACAACTCTGATCAGGCATTCAGGATGCTCTGGGCACACAGAGAGGTGCCTGACAGCAGGGTGTAGCCACGCTCGGCTTGTGCCAGCCCCAGAAAGAGGTTTCACATGAAGGAAAGGGCTTCAAGGGCACTACTGTGAGAAGAGCCCCTGCTCCTTGGCCTTGGTGGCAGGAAGAGGGGGGCTGCCCTTCTGCTTGCAAGGCAGCATCCTTTCCAGGCCAAGAAAGAGCTCCTCTCTGTTGAGTCCCCTCTCACTGCATACTCCCTGGCCTCTGGAAACAGCCCGCGTTGTGGCCCAAAGGGCAGGCAAACACCTCCCTCTTGCAAAGGCTTCACAAGAGCATGCAGACCTCTCCTCAGCCTCACAACATGTCCTTAGACTCCTAGCCCTGCTGTCGGCAGGTAGAAACAATCCTGCTTACTTTCGGCTATGGGGAATTGTGGAAAGGCCCCCGTGTCTGGGAAGCAGGATTTGACATTCCCAAGGGTCTCCATCCGGGAAGCAGTGTCAGCAGAAACAGGAAGCCAACAGGAAGCTCTCCCAACCACTTGCTCTGTGCTGTCCATCCAGCCAGAGATTACTAGTTGTTGCAGTATGGGATGAAAGGCATTCAGAGTCACTAGGGCCATGATGTCCAAGGGAAACATGCATCTCCAAGACCAACAAGGCTACAGGCTCACCCTCACAAACAGCTCCAAGCATCTCACCTGCTATGACGCTCCTTCCCCTTGCCTTGCTCCCCCGTGCCTTCCTCCACACTAGGAGCCGCTAGTCTGGCTGGAGGCTGCCTCTCTCGGACGAGGAGGCGCAGGGTAGGAACATCCCCTGTAAGCAGCAGACAAGAAAACCCTTCAGAACACCGCTGGGGTGGCCATCTGTAAAGCAGTGATGTGCAGCACCGCTCCAGTCAGTGATAGACCTGTGAAGCCTCAAGGGGATTCCTTTGAAGCCATGTTTCCAAGGCACTCTGGGGCCCTCCCTCACTCTGGCTCCTGTCCAGCTCTTCATTTCTAGCCTAAAACACCCTTTCCTGTGGGAGTGCTTTTCTACTGCTCTACCCTGTCCACACCAGGAACAGTAGGGCTCGCAGGGATGTGCTGGTGACCTAAGAGAGACTCTTTGGGGCCCTAACTTCACACGAGGGAAACAGAGCCTGCGATACTTCGTCGGATCTCACAGGCCAGGAATCAGCTGCTCCATTACCTTTCTCAGCTTTGAGATCAGGTCTTCCCTCTTTCCCTTTCTGAGGTGGCCTTGGAGCTCTCACACACGGCTTCTCAGGGGAAGTCTCCAGCTCAAGCCTGGAGACAGAAAAAAAGGGCTCTGCTGTGATGGAAGGGCACCACATTTCCACTGCAGCCCCTCCTTTGCAAATTATGCTCACCATAGGCACACAGGCGCATGCCAGAGCTGTTAGGAACCCCACCCTTTCCCAAGTAGAATATACAGAATATGCCAGATTGTGGAGGACTGCTGTAGGAAATGCAGTAACTCAGTGCAGACCCGGCCGCTGGAAGGCGTTAGTCCCAAATCACTTCCTGAGCAGCCTTCGCCAACCCTCGCAGCACAGCACTCCCACACACGCAGTGAGAAGCTGCTTGCTGGGTCAGCTGGAGGCTAAGAAGCAAGCAAACATACTCACTTGGGAAGGACAACGCCAGGCCCAGCAAGGGCCTGAGCAGCAACCTTTCTGATGGCTGTGAGGGCTGAATTGCTTATATCTGGCACCTGCAAAGGTGAGAGACTCATGTGAGATGCTGCCAAGCAAAGGATCTCGTTGCTCACAAGGGCAGCAAACGTTTCCACTGCTCAGAGAAGAAGCTGCCTCTCAGAAACTCTGAAACAAACCCGCCTGTTTCTCACGGCTGCCCCCCAATTGGACAGAATAGCATCTGTAGGGGAATGCAGGAGAAGGACAAATCACACTGCCGGGCTTTCGGCAAGGTCGAGAATGAAGAACCTGAGTTAGGAGAGCAGGTCTTTCCTAACAGGGAAGTCAATGGAGGGAAGCACAGGCAAAAAAAGCATTCCCCTCCAATCTAGGAAATGGGCAGTGTTGTCCAGCTAAGGAGAGAGAGAGCACCACAGGTACACTAGGGGCAGCTACATCCGCCCGTAAAGGGCAGGGTATTCCTCACACTCTCCGCTGACCCCTGTCTGCTGCGAGTCTTCCCCTCCGCCCCATTCAGACCTGAAATGAATCTGAACAAGACTGAAGAACCCTTTTTTTCCTGCTGCCCCGTCATCGACATGAGCATGAACAGAAGCTCTCGAGCTTCCACCCCACACAGGCCCAGCAGTTAACTTCCCACCAGAAACAGGGCCCCATGCCCTGTGCTGTGTCCACAGAGAAGGCAGCAGCAACAGATGTGCTGCAAAAGCAGAGCACAGCTGGCATCTTGGAAAGCAAGCCCTGGACTAGGTCACTCAGAGCTCAAAGGAGCGCAGAGGAAGGGCTCTGGTACAGCCACTGCCCAGGGGACGATGCTTTCCCACAATTCCGGCTGCCACAAGAAGGGCCCCAAGCAGCAGCACCTACCTTCCCTGCCCTCTGAGGGCCTGCACTCACAGCACGTGCAGCTGGCCATCTGACTTCCTCAGGCTGAAGCACACTGCAAACAGACACCGCGGGGAGGTGGCATGAGCACAGGGGGAGTTGAGCCTCCATCCCGCGCCCGCAGGACGGGCACCTCCTTCGGCAGCCAAAGGACATGGGTTCCACTCACTGCCCTCATCGGAGGTGGAGATCATGCCCTGCCAAGTCATGCAAGGCTGCACAACATGCCTGAAGGAAAGCTAGCAAAGCTCAGGCTGCCCACACCAAGGCTTTCTCTCCATGCAGCAAGGAGAACAGCAGGCACAGCAACAATGTCAGGCTCCAAGACACACCGTTGCCCCCTCTCCTCCCAATTCCTTTAGCCACTGCTCCCAAACACTCTGTTTTTAGGATGGAAAATGGATTCTAGTTGGGCACCCAGGCTCAAAGGTGGAGAAAGGCATCGAGGGAGTCAAGCACTGCTACCTCTGCAGCTACGCTGCTCATTGCAACTCGCTTGCCCCAGGGACATGCTTGAGAAAGGCTTTGATGACAGGAGGGGCACAAGCTCTCTCTCACTCTCGCTGGAGACCTCCTGCCTCTCCCAGACTCTGCACATACACACACAGTCCCCTTATCTCAGAGCCCACAACTCTGATCAGGCATTCAGGATGCTCTGGGCACACAGAGAGGTGCCTGACAGCAGGTGTAGTCACGCTCAGCTTGTGCCAGCTGCAGGAGGAGGTTTCATGTGAAGGAAAGGGCTTCAAGGTCACTACGTGAATCTGGCACTGTGAGAACAGCCCCTGCTCCTTGGCCTTGGTGGCAGGAAGAGGGGGGCTGCCCTTCTGCTTGCAAGGCAGCATCCTTTCCAGGCCAAGAAAGAGCTCCTCTCTGTTGAGTCCCCTCTCACTGCATACTCCCTGGCCTCTGGAAACAGCCCACGTTGTGGCCCAAAGGGCAGACAAACACCTCCCTCTTGCAAAGGCTTCACAAGAGCATGCAGACCTCTCCTCAGCCTCACAACATGTCCTTAGACTCCTAGCCCTGCTGTCGGCAGGTAGAAACAATCCTGCTTACTTTCGGCTATGGGGAATTGTGGAAAGGCCCCCGTGTCTGGGAAGCAGAATTTGACTTTCCCAAGGGTCTCCACCTGAGAAGCAGTGTCAGCAGAAACAGGAAGCCCACAGGAAGCTCTCCCAACCACTTGCTCTGTGCTGTCCATCCAGCCAGAGATTACTAGTTGTTGCAGTATGGGATGAAAGGCATTCAGAGTCACTAGGGCCATGATGTCCAAGGGAAACATGCATCTCCAAGACCAACAAGGCTACAGGCTCACCCTCACAAACAGCTCCAAGCATCTCACCTGCTATGACGCTCCTTCCCCTTGCCTTGCTCCCCCGTGCCTTCCTCCACACTAGGAGCCGCTAGTCTGGCTGGAGGCTGCCTCTCTCGGACGAGGAGGCGCAGGGTAGGAACATCCCCTGTAAGCAGCAGACAAGAAAACCCTTCAGAACACCGCCGGGGTGGCCATCTGTAAAGCAGTGATGTGCAGCACCGCTCCAGTCAGTGATAGACCTGTGAAGCCTCAAGGGGATTCCTTTGAAGCCATGTTTCCAAGGCACTCTGAGGCCCTCCCTCACTCTGGCTCCTGTCCAGCTCTTCATTTCTAGCCTAAAACACCCTTTCCTGTGGGAGTGCTTTTCTACTGCTCTACCCTGTCCACACCAGGAACAGTAGGGCTCGCAGGGATGTGCTAGTGACCTAAGAGAGACTCTTTGGGGCCCTAACTTCACACGAGGGAAACAGAGCCTGCGATACTTCATCGGATCTCACAGGCCAGGAATCAGCTGCTCCATTACCTTTCTCAGCTTTGAGATCAGGTCTTCCCTCTTTCCCTTTCTGAGGTGGCCTTGGAGCTCTCACACACGGCTTCTCAGGGGAAGTCTCCAGCTCAAGCCTGGAGACAGAAAAAAAGGGCTCTGCTGTGATGGAAGGGCACCACATTTCCACTGCAGCCCCTCCTTTGCAAATTATGCTCACCATAGGCACACAGGCGCATGCCAGAGCTGTTAGGAACCCCACCCTTTCCCAAGTAGAATATACAGAATATGCCAGATTGTGGAGGACTGCTGTAGGAAATGCAGTAACTCAGTGCAGACCCGGCCGCTGGAAGGCGTTAGTCCCAAATCACTTCCTGAGCAGCCTTCGCCAACCCTCGCAGCACAGCACTCCCGCACACGCAGTGAGAAGCTGCTTGCTGGGTCAGCTGGAGGCTAAGAAGCAAGCAAACATACTCACTTGGGAAGGACAACGCCAGGCCCAGCAAGGGCCTGAGCAGCAACCTTTCTGATGGCTGTGAGGGCTGAATTGCTTATATCTGGCACCTGCAAAGGTGAGAGACTCATGTGAGATGCTGCCAAGCAAAGGATCTCGTTGCTCACAAGGGCAGCAAACGTTTCCACTGCTCAGAGAAGAAGCTGCCTCTCAGAAACTCTGAAACAAACCCGCCTGTTTCTCACGGCTGCCCCCCAATTGGACAGAATAGCATCTGTAGGGGAATGCAGGAGAAGGACAAATCACACTGCCGGGCTTTCGGCAAGGTCGAGAATGAAGAACCTGAGTTAGGAGAGCAGGTCTTTCCTAACGGGGAAGTCAATGGAGGGAAGCACAGGCAAAAAAAGCATTCCCCTCCAATCTAGGAAATGGGCAGTGTTGTCCAGCTAAGGAGAGAGAGAGCACCACAGGTACACTAGGGGCAGCTACATCCGCCCGTAAAGGGCAGGGTAATCCTCACACTCTCCGCTGACCCCTTTCTGCTGCAAGTCTTCCCCTCCGCCCCATTCAGACCTGAAATGAATCTGAACAAGACTGAAGAACCCTTTTTTTCCTGCTGCCCCATCATCGACATGAGCATGAACAGAAGCTCTCCAGCTTCCACCCCACACAGGCCCAGCAGTTAACTTCCCACCAGAAACAGGGCCCCATGCAGGCATCTTCTGCTGTGTCCACAGAGAAGGCAGCAGCAACAGATGTGCTGCAAAAGCAGAGCACAGCTGGCATCTTGGAAAGCAAGCCCTGGACTAGGTCACTCAGAGCTCAAAGGAGCGCAGAGGAAGGGCTCTGGTACAGCCACTGCCCAGGGGACGATGCTTTCCCACAATTCCGGCTGCCACAAGAAGGGCCCCAAGCAGCAGCACCTACCTTCCCTGCCCTCTGAGGGCCTGCACTCACAGCACGTGCAGCTGGCCATCTGACTTCCTCAGGCTGAAGCACACTGCAAACAGACACCGCGGGGAGGTGGCATGAGCACAGGGGGAGTTGGGCCTCCATCCCGCGCCCGCAGCATGGGCACCTCCTTCGGCAGCCAAAGGACATGGGTTCCACTCACTGCCCTCATCGGAGGTGGAGATCATGCCCTGCCAAGTCATGCAAGGCTGCACAACATGCCTGAAGGAAAGCTAGCAAAGCTCAGGCTGCCCACACCAAGGCTTTCTCTCCATGCAGCAAGGAGAACAGCAGGCACAGCAACAGTGACAGGCTCCAAGACACACCGTTGCCCCCGCTCCTCCCAATTCCTTTAGCCACTGCTCCCAAACACTCTGTTTTTAGGATGGAAAATGGATTCTAGTTGGGCACCCAGGCTCAAAGCAGGAGAAAGGCATCGAGGGAGTCAAGCACTGCTACCTCTGCAGCTATGCTGCATATTGCAGCTCGCTGGCCCCAGGGACATGCTTGAGAAAGGCTTTGATGACAGGAGGGGCACAAGCTCTCTCTCACTCTCGCTGGAGACCTCCTGCCTCTCCCAGACTCTACACATACACACACAGTCCCCTTATCTCAGAGCCCACAACTCTGATCAGGCATTCAGGATGCTCTGGGCACACAGAGAGGTGCCTGACAGCAGGTGTAGTCACGCTCAGCTTGTGCCAGCTGCAGGAGGAGGTTTCATGTGAAGGAAAGGGCTTCAAGGTCACTACGTGAATCTGGCACTGTGAGAACAGCCCCTGCTCCTTGGCCTTGGTGGCAGGAAGAGGGGGGCTGCCCTTCTGCTTGCAAGGCAGCATCCTTTCCAGGCCAAGAAAGAGCTCCTCTCTGTTGAGTCCCCTCTCACTGCATACTCCCTGGCCTCTGGAAACAGCCCACATTGTGGCCCAAAGGGCAGACAAACACCTCCCTCTTGCAAAGGCTTCACAAGAGCATGCAGACCTCTCCTCAGCCTCACAACATGTCCTTAGACTCCAAGCCCTGCTGTCGGCAGGTAGAAACAATCCTGCTTACTTTCGGCTATGGGGAATTGTGGAAAGGCCCCCGTGTCTGGGAAGCAGGATTTGACTTTCCCAAGGGTCTCCATCCGGGAAGCAGTGGCAGCAGAAACAGGAAGCCCACAGGAAGCTCTCCCAACCACTTGCTCTGTGCTGTCCATCCAGCCAGAGATTACTAGTCGTTGCAGTATGGGATGAAAGGCATTCAGAGTCACTAGGCCATGATGTCCAAGGGAAACATGCATCTCCAAGACCAACAAGGCTACAGGCTCACCCTCACAAACAGCTCCAAGCATCTCACCTGCTATGTCGCTCCTTCCCCTTGCCTTGCTCCCCTGTGCCTTCCTCCACACTAGGAGCCGCTAGTCTGGCTGGAGGCTGCCTCTCTCGGACGAGGAGGCGCAGGGTAGGAACATCCCCTGTAAGCAGCAGACAAGAAAACCCTTCAGAACACCGCTGGGGTGGCCATCTGTATAGCAGTGATGTGCAGCACCGCTCCAGTCAGCGATAGACCTGTGAAGCCTCAAGGGGATTCCTTTGAAGCCATGTTTCCAAGGCACTCTGAGGCCCTCCCTCACTCTGGCTCCTGTCCAGCTCTTCATTTCTAGCCTAAAACACCCTTTCCTGTGGGAGTGCTTTTCTACTGCTCTACCCTGTCCACACCAGGAACAGTGGGGCTCACAGGGATGTGCTGGTGACCTACGAGAGACTCTTTGGGGCCCTAACTTCACACGAGGGAAACAGAGCCTGCGATACTTCGTCGGATCTCACAGGCCAGGAATCAGCTGCTCCATTACCTTTCTCAGCTTTGAGATCAGGTCTTCCCTCTTTCCCTTTCTGAGGTGGCCTTGGAGCTCTCACACACGGCTTCTCAGGGGAAGTCTCCAGCTCAAGCCTGGAGACAGAAAAAAAGGGCTCTGCTGTGATGGAAGGGCACCACATTTCCACTGCAGCCCCTCCATTGCAAATTATGCTCACCATGGGCACATAGGCGCATGCCAGAGCTGTTAGGAACCCCACCCTTTCCCAAGTAGAATATACAGAATATGCCAGATTGTGGAGGACTGCTGTAGGAAATGCAGTAACTCAGCGCAGACCCGGCCGTTGGAAGGCGTTAGTCCCAAATCACTTCCTGAGCAGCCTTCGCCAACCCTCGCAGCACAGCACTCCCACACACGCAGTGAGAAGCTGCTTGCTGGGTCAGCTGGAGCCTAAGAAGCAAGCAAACATACTCACTTGGGAAGGACAATGACACAGCCTGAGCGGGTCTGGGAAGCAGCTGTTTCGGTGCCTGTGAGGACTGAATTGCTCATCTCAGGCATCTGCAAAAGTGAGAGACACATGTGAGATGCTGCCAAGCAAAGGATCTCATTGCTCACAAGGGCAGCAAACGTTTCCACTGCTCAGAGAAGAAGCTGCCTCTCAGAAACTCTGAAACAAACCTGCCTGTTTCTCACGGCTGCCCCCCAATTGGACAGAATAGCAGCTTCAGGGGAATGCAGGAGAAGGAGAAATAACACTGCCGGGATTTTGGCAGGGGCAAGAATCAAGAGCATCGCTTGTTAGAGTAGTTCTTTCCTAACAGGGAAGTCAAGGCAGGCAAGCACAGGGGAAGGCCTTTCACTAGCCTGTCCTCCTGGTCTCTGCATTCTGTCTGCCCATTTGGGCTGCCTGCTCGTGAGCTGAGGACAAAGCATGCATGTGTAGGCTTAACACCAAAGTCTCTCCAGAGATTCCAGTGGCTTTCTCTGCAGTGTGGAGGAATAGAGACACAGAGCCTCTCCTTTCCCTAGAAAGGGGAAAGCTCATAATAAGCCCTTTAATAAGGGCAAGTGCAGAGTCCCGCACTTAGGGAGAAATAACTCCATGCACCAGTACAGGCTGGGGGCTGCCCTACTGGAAAGCAGCTTTGCAGAGGAGGACCTGGGAGTGCTGGTGCACAACAAGTTGACCACGAGCCAGCAATGTGGCCTGGTTGCCGGGAAGGCCAATGGTATCCTTGGGTGCATTGGGAAGAATGTTGCCAGCAAGTGGTGATCCTGCCCCTGTACTCAGCCCTGGGGAGGCCTCGAGTACTGCATCTAGTTCTGGGCTCCCCAGTACAAGAGAGACATGGAGCAACTGGAGAGAGTCCAGTGTAGGGCTACAGAGATGATCAGAGGACTGGAGCTTCTGCCCTCTGAGGAACGGCTGCAAGAGCTGGGCCTCTTTAGCCTGGGGAAGAGAAGACTGAGGGGGGATCTTATCAATGTGCACAAGTACCTGAAGGGAGGGTGTCAAGGGGATGTGGACAAACTCTTTTCACTTGCCCTGTGTGACAGGACAAGAGGCAATGGGCAAGAACTGAAACACAGGAAGTTGCGCCTGAATATGAGGAGGAATTTCTTTCCTGTGAGAGTGACAGAGCACTGGAACAGGTTGCCCAGGGAGGTTGTGGAGTCTCCTTCTCTGGAGAGATTCAAAACATGCCTGGATGAAACCCTGGCTAACATGTTCTAGGTGACCCTGCTTAAGCAGGGAGGTTGGCCTAGATGATCTCCAGAGGTCTCTTCCAGCCTTACCCATTCTGTGATTCTGTGATTCCCCTGTACAGTTAGTAACAACGGGCACAAACTGAACCACAGGAAGTTCCGCCTGAATGTAAGGAGAAATTTCTTTCCTGTGAGAGTGCCAAACTTCTGGAGTATGTTCAAGGAGCAGTGGAGGGTCCTGGTCTGGGACCCACTGCAACAAAGGTTGCAGAAAAGGCCCTGGCCAAGAGAATGGACTGAAAAGATCTCACGGACTGGGACAGAAGGAAAACACAGAGCTGGCAAGTAGGGCTAGGCTACAGCCTGCTTGCATCTGCAGCTTAGCCCTTGAGGGGCTCAGCCTGCTTTCACAGCTGTGCTTCCCAACTGCACCTGAATGCCCAGGCTGAAGGACAGGCCTGCACTAGGGACCTGGGGAAGGGCAAGGGACTGCAGCAGCTTCCTTGGTGGCACACAGCAGTAACGTTCTACAGCCTCGGGTGAAACTGCTGAACTCCCTGCTCCACAATCCCAAACACAGCCAAAAGAGGCCCGGAGTCAAATGTAATCCTGACCTCAAGGGGTGCTAAATCCTGGCTTTCTGGAAGACTTCTGGAGGAAATCTAATGGGAAAAAAAAAACTACACAAGACCTGCCCTTCTCTTGGACTCTTTGCTGGGCATTCAGACACGGGATCCTGGGCTGCGTGTCTCTCTGCTTGGACCCAGGACAGCTCTTCCCAGGGTCTTCTATGTTACTGAGTCTGGGCAGGGAGCTGGCACTGCTCGAGACTAGGACTGCCTGCCTGTCCAGACAGGTTGTGGCAGGCCACGGGAAAGACATTCACCTGGACTTTGCTAGGGTTTCCAAAGAGCAAGAAAGCTGGAGACATGGAAAACTTACCCCAAGAAGAGCTTCTACCAGCTGTTCCTGCCCATTCAGCCTTTGCAGAAGGCCTTTGTAAAATCCCATTTTCACCTTCTTGCCCTGGATGACAAGCATGCCAATGCCCTTCAAAACAAGAGCAACGTTCTTCCCACTCGCAAGGCAGCAGGAGAGAAGGTACATGGTCTCTTCTATGCAAGCCTCCACTGTTTTCCGATCAACGGAGAAGGCCGAGGCTATGCGAGCATACTTCAGGGGCTCAGCTTGCTTATGACCTAGGCAACAACAACAGAGCAACGCAGTCACCAACACAGCACTGCAGCAGGCTCAAGCAGAGTGTTGGCAACTTGAAGCTCTCCCAGCAAGACCATGCTCCAGCGCTGTTTTCTTCAGCCCTCTGGGAAAGTCCATAAAGGAGGCTGATGTCATCCCTCCCTGGCAGAAGTTCAAAACTCTCTGCAGCCTCATAGGCCAAGGGTACAGTGATGCTTCCTTCCTGGCCAAAGCAGAAAGAAAGAGTCTCAGCCATCTCTGATGACCAGGAAGCAGGATGGCAGGACAAGGAGAGGAGAGAAGGGGTCAGTTCCCAGGAGAATGCAGTGGTCACCAAAGCACACGATCCCACAGGATGATGTGAGATCTCATTAATTGTGCCCACACACTCCGGGCATGTCAGGTTTGAAGAGACTTAGCTGTGCTGCATCACAGTGGGTGCAATGAAGAAGGAAAACACATGGACTGCACAACAGCCCTTAGTCTTACCGGGTCAGTCTTCATTAGAGATGAATATTAATTAATCATAATCATCACCTTAAACTTTCTGGTTGCCCCCAGGCCCTCAGAACTGCACGGTGCATCCTTCCCCTCCACCTCCCAGCCCCGCCCCCCAACCTCCCCCACACACACACTAGAGTTCCCTTCTGTCGCAAGGCTCTCTGTGGCTGGCTTCTACCCACTTCTCACCAGAAGCGATTTCTAAGAGATGGCAGCAATGCTACTGTTTGCCCTTACAAGGTCTGCTGTGCCATAAACATGGAACAACAGCTCCTACCACATCAGATTAGAAGCAGCAGCCCCCGAACATCTGGCATGGAGCCCACTGTTAAGGCAAGTGCGCGAGAGAGAGAGAGTTTCCTTTGCTTCTGCGTGGTGATACCATGGTAATAAGAGAAAACAGAAGCTGGTCCCAGGACCAGCCAGGTTGTATTGTCCCTGGTCCTGCCAGGCATGGCAAAGCAGCAATTATCCACACCCCACACATGCTGCCAGGCAAAGCCAAAGTTTCAATCTGTCCTCTTACCAGGAACATAAGCCTTGTCATCGGTGAGGCCATGAAGCTCTGCAAGATTCTTTGAAAGGTGAAACATGGGTCTGCGAACAGTCAGAAGACCATTCTTTCTATCAACAACCTGCTCTGTAACAACGCTGAAGGTCCCAAGTCGAATAACCCTCACGTCCTGTGAACAGAAGCAAAGAGGAGAATTAGAAGCACCGGAGATGGACAAACAGACTGTGCACTTGTCAGAGCATGACCATAGTGCTCTGGGCCCTGCCCACTCCTGCTGTGCAAAGGGGCAAGAGGGAACCCTCTGGAAAGCTTGGGAGAAGCCTTGAAGAAGCCCTTTGGGAGAACTTTCCAGATGCTTTCCTACCCCTCCTCCTCCTCTCCTTCTCCAAAGGGCAAGTAACCATCCCTCACATCCGGAAGATCCATCAACGGGTTTCCAAGAACAGAGATAACCTCAGAAGAATGTGCCAGGCTCCCTCTTTGGCCTTTCACTCTGCCAGAGGGGCCTAGACAAGACCCAGGAAGCATCGGACCCTTCCTCCAACTGAAACTGGACTGCAGATCTCTCATCAGGGCTGACGGGGAGGAAAAGGGTGGCAGACTCACCTTGTTCCGCACCAGCTGCTCCATAATGTAGGCTGACACACCTCCCCAGATACGCAGACTCTCTGGAAAGCAAGGGAAATACTTGTCATGCTCTGGGTTGGCTAGCTCACAGCTGTTCAGCACACACCTAACCAAGGAGATGACAAGAGCAGGCAGAATCCAAGAGACACCCCCTCCCCCAAACTAACCCCATGCCTGACAGGGACTGCAGAGCTGAGGCAGGCACTGCCTTCAGGCTAGAACCTGCCCTCTGATCCCAGCAGAGGTCTGCACCCAAACGAGAGGCCTGGAGAGGCACAGACATGCAGATCCTGCCACCCAACATCCACAGTGCACCTCCCAGCTCAAGGCCTGCTCTGCCAGGCTGAAGGTTACCAAGGCATCCAGGGGGAAGGACAACACGCAGCGGCTGGGCTGCCACACAGAAAGCCAAGCTGACCTGAGGAAAAGCTTGGGGATTGGCTGCGAGAACATGCAATCGCACAGACTGGCCACAGCCACTAGGAGCTGCAGGACACTGCAGCCATGCTCAGATGGGTCTCCTTGCCTTGCAGATGCAGCTCTTGCAGGGCAGTCCCCTCCCTGGGATTTCCACCCCACAGAGGACAGTGCTGTGCCTGTGGCAGTGTGGGAGTGCTAATTTCCCCTCTTCCGGATCCCTGCACATACAGGCTCAGCAAGGCCCCCGGAGCAGCTCCAGGCTCTGCATGGCCACTGGAGCAGCTCCACCCCTTTCCCCAGCTGACAGCAGGGGCAGGGGAGGGCCAGGACGCAGCAGCCCTGGCAGTCACATTGCCACCTGTGCCAAAAGGTACCATCAGTCGGGGCTCCTGGGGAACGCAACAGCCCGTCCAGCTACCCTCACAGCCCCAGGGCTTCCACAGCCATGGCCAGAGCCCAGGCTCTTGACAACAACCCTTGTGAAGGAGCTCCCAAAGGCCTTACCCTGGGGAGGGAGTGTTGGCACCCCTGGCCCACGCAGCATCCCGTGGCCAGCGTCCCAGAGCTCCATCCTTGTCCTCCTTGCTCTGGCTTCACCCTGCAGCAGGAAGGTGCCTTCCCAGTCGGCTCCTCTCTGCTCTCCTCCTCCTCCACACTTCAGCACAGCCCTTGTGCTGCCCTGCAGCCACCCCTCGGCGGCTCCCGCTCGCGGTCGGCGACTCCTGGCAGCAGAGCAGTGCCGAGAGCAGCCCCAGCGCCTGGGCTCCCCACGGCCTCACTGGGATGTGTGAGGAGGGGCTGGGGTCACGCGGGAGGCGGGAGATGTTGCTGTGACATGGGATGTCCCCTGTGAGCACAGCCCATGTCACAGAGGGGCAGAGCCCTACCTCTGCCCCAGGGCCCCCACCCAGGGCTGGCCCTGCAGCACTCAAGGGCTGCACAAGGGGGTTGTGCGGCTGTCCCAGCCCCGACACAGGCCATGCCGCAGGGAAAACCCTGCCGGGGTTCCCAGATGGGCTGGGCCCTGCAGCTGCATTCACCCCAGCCATAGCCCCCATGCATGGCCAACCTGGCTGTGAGGGAGGGCAGTGGGGCACTGCACTGTGCCCACCTCACAGTGACACAGCGGAGGCTGCTGCCATGGTGGTGGCAAGGAAGATCTGCCAACTGACTGCATTCCAACCCCTAGCAATGACCTGGCATGGATCAAACCGTTGTTCTCAGCGCTCGAAAAAATGGTTCCTTCCCTTGCCAGTTAGTCTGTTCATGAAACTTGCAGGGAACCACTGTTAAGCACCGTTCAACCTGGAGAGGTGTTTTTGACCTACTGCCTGCAGCAGCACCTTAGGGTCTGGGAGGGAAGGAAACTGATCTGTGAGAGGGACAAACTGCCACCCAGGAAGTCCTTGTGGGAGGACAGCCTGCAGCCCATCCACCTGGGGAGCACTCTTAGCAGATTCCCTGTCCATAGAATTTGGCAGGAGAGTCACGGATGGTGGAGAGGAGGATGCCTGGCTTTGAGAACACAGGCACACGTGGGGAACCCATCAGCAATGCTCATCCCCTTCCTGCAGCACCCCTCAATGTAGCCAGCATGAGTCTTCGCTCAGGGCAGTGGTGGGATTCAGCTGGTGGCCCCAGGCACCAAGGTCTATCGGAGATGCCCTGTGGTGTCTGTCCAGCATCTGCTTGCCAGGTCCTGCCTGCTGTAGGCACTTTTGCTGGACACCCAGGCATCTCGTGAGGCTCAGGAAGAATCCGTTTAGGCCACTAAATGGAGTACCTGCCCTGAATTATGCTACATGCGCCACAATGCAGGGGTGTACATGTGTCTAAGCTTCCTAAGGAATGGAGCTCTGAGGGCTGCAGGGAACTCAGTGACTAAGGAGAAGGTTATTTCTCCCAGGCTGGGGCAGCTAGTACATTTCCTATGGCCAGGGAATCCCCCAGCTGATGCCATGGAAGAGGGGGTGTTGCTCATCATTGCCCAGTGTGAGCTTGCAATCACTTGCACACGGCTTGGATCACCTCAGATTTCACTTAGTGTTTCCATGTGAGCAACTGATTCCTGTCCTCCATCGCCTTGGACTAGAATGGCAGTGGAGACAAGGAGCTTGCATGCACGCATCTCTTTGGTGCACACGGCAGCTGAGGGACGAGCAATCCCAGAACACAAAGTCACTCCTTTGGCTGGGCCTTTGCTCCTGAGCTGCACCAGGCTCCTGGCTCAGAGGGAGCTCACAGTAGCCTGGCAGCACTGCACAGAGCCAGCTCTGGCCAGGAGCAGCTCCTCTGGGAGGGGAGATTTCCTCCGGGAGAAATCCACATGGCCCTTTCCGTGGGAAGTCTCTGGCTGCAGGGCAGTGCTGCTGAGGTTACCAGAGGGCTCATCGAAAACTAGCACATCGCACAGCGGATGGGATCTTTCCTGAGAGCTCTCATCCTCTGCGGTGTGCATCAGGTGGTGTTGCTTCAGGGCAGGCCTTTGCTGCCACATCGCCAGAGGGACGGGGCATCATGGCTACACCCAGCATGCTCCGGACCCCCATAGCTAAGGCAGCACTGTGGATCGGCAAAAGCTGACTCCTGTCCTGCTTCCATGGTAGGACCCGTGAAGAGGCAGTGCCCATAGAGCTGTATGCCCCAGCTCACCAAACCCCTGTGTAGCAGACTGTTCTTGCTGCACTGCTTCTAGAGCGGCACCAGTTATTGGCCTTGTCACACAGGCTGAAGGACCGTGTGGAGCCTGAAAGCAGAGTTGTGGCTGACCCTTGCATGGTGAGCTGCACACACATTTAGTGACAGGGTAAACTCCAGATCTTAACGTGTCAAAAAGATGCCTTCAGAAGCAGCTCTAAGAAACGGACTCGCTCACGGGTGTTGCACAGATCTCTGCTTTGAACACACAAGGAGCTATGGCACCTCTGGGAGAGGAGGAAGCCATTCCACTTTCTTCTGCACTTGGGAACTTCTCTCCTTCCACTTCAAGGGCCAAGGACACTCTGGAAAGAGCAGGTGGCATTCGCTTATGGCCAGCACCTTTCCAGAGATTTCAGCCCCAGCTTGCCTCTATGAGACAAAAGAACATCAAGCAAGGAAGCAACGAGGGAGCGTTTGGCTAGCAGGTGATGAAGACAGTCTTAATCACACATAAAGAGGGAAGGATAGTTTTTAGGCACAGACAGCCATCACATTCCTCCCTTTCCAAACTCCCAAGTCCCTTTTCAGGGATGGTCGCTTCCCAGCTGTGCACCCGTGTGCTCCTGCATCCAAATGTAAGCAGAGGCAAGAGACCCACAAAGGTGCTTTGCTTTGACCAAGCAGGAAGCAGCTCAGCAAAGCCTCCCGATGTCAGTATTAAGCTGGGATTGAGACTCCTATTTCTCACTTCCATGGCTAAGTTTCTATTTCTGATCTCCTGCTCCTCGGAGATGTAAATCCAAGAGACGTACCACATACTTCTCAACGCAACTAAGAGCAGATTAAACGGGTGTGTCAGTTTTGTACTGGAAGTCAACTAAGCTTGTGCACTGGGGGCTTTGAAGTGTTAGCCAACAGCTAGGAGGGAAAGAACAGAAGCAGTATAGTGCACTGTGCTCAGCACGGTCCAGAAACAAAACCAGGGACAACAGGAAAGCTCTGTGAAAGTGCCATCCATCAAAGAATGCTCCCCCTCCCTCTGGGAAAAATGACTGGCATGAGTGCATAAAAGGAAGAAGGCAAATATTTATGGTTGCAAATACTCAGTCCTAGCTACTGGAGAGAAATACTGCAAGTGTTACAGAATCACAGAATCAGGGAATGGTTGAGGTTGGAAGGCACGTCTGGAGGGCATCTAGTCTAACCCCCCTGCTCCAGCAGGGTCACCTAAAGGACATTGCACAAGATCAGCCCCAGGCAGGTTTTGACTGTCTCCTGGGAAGGAGACTCCACAACCTCTCTGGGCAACCTGTTCCAGTGCTCTGTCACTCTCCCAGGAAGGAAGTCTTTCCTCATATTTCAGGTGGAACATGCTGTGTTTCAGTTTGTGCCTGTTGCTCCTTGTCCTATTGCTTGTCCCACCACTGAAAAGAGGTCCCTTCCAACCTCAACAATTCTGTGCTTCTGTGTTTCTGTGAGCAGAAGAGTAGCCCCTGACCTGCTGGCTACTCTTCATAAGGCACCCCAGGATATCATTGGCTGCCTTTGCCACAAGGGCACCTTGCCAGCTCATGGTCATCTTGGTGTCCTCTGGGACCCCCAGGGCTCTCTCTGTGGAGCTGCTTCCCAGCAGGTCAGCCCAGGCAAGTATAGGACGCCCCCTTGCCTTCCTCAGATGTGGGGAAGCTGGGGCAGGTGGCACCTGCTTCTGGGATGTTGCTCTGTTTGAGCGGAGCTAGAGCAGCAGTCTAAGGCAAGGGCTGCCTTGGCCAGGGCCCCTCTGCGGTTCTGTGGAGACTGATGCCATGCAGGGACGGGGCCTGGGTCTGTGAGCCATGTGTCGTAACAGCCTCTGGGCTTCCCCTGCTGCCACACAAGTCAGCTGGAAGAGACTTTTCCCAAGGGCTTGTTTTAGTTCAACCTGATGCCCATATGCAGATCTGCAAGGAGTGGTAAATACTGGAAAGCTAGGTAGAGAAGTGCTCCATTCTCAGCAGGTGGCTGGGTGCCTCCGCAGCCTTTCCTCCAACCATCTCATGCCTGTTTTGCCCCTTTCTCCCTTTGCTGTCGGCCCTGTAGCAACCGCAAGCTCTGCAGGTGGGCTTCTCCCTTGTGTTCTTGAGAGCAAGCTTTTGGCCAGGCAGGGAAGCAGCCATGGGATCAGGTAGGGACAGTTAGGATTTACAGTTGCATATCCATAATTAGTGATCGCAGTTAGTAAAGGCAGCAGTAGCATGGTATTTCTCTGGCTTTTATAACCATGGAGATGCCTATCAGTTAGTTTCATGCAAGGAACAGCAGAGTTTTGGTTAGGAAATGTGGGAGGGATCCTAAGCCATCGGGACAGATGCCACTTCCTCACTGGAGGAGCTGGCGGGGTGGATCTCAAATGTGGGCCAGAGAGCCCAGGAGGGGCAACTCTCCTGCCTTTGCCATGGCCAAACTGCTGGCACTGGCTGGGGCTTCTCTGGGCCAGAGCAAGGAGGAGTGCAAGAGTAAGTTGTGCAAGCTGTCCCACTGTTGCCAAAGGGCTGGTAGAGGTCTGTTGCTTTGCCAAAAAAATTGATGGTCTCACGTGAAAATCCACCATTTTTGTCAGCTAGCTATTGCTGCTGTGAGATGGTATTTAGAGGGAAAGTGGCACACAGAAGCATCTCTCTAGTCAGCCTTCTTCCTTAAGGCATTTGAGACTGCTCCACAGAAGTACACTTGTAAGATGAGGAGCAAGGTCACAATATCTTAGCAAGTATCTTAGGTGTGAATACTTGTGGTGTGGTGGTCTTTGGAGAAGGGCAGGCGAGTTCTTGGGAGCTGACTGTCAAGGGACTGAGTCCTTCCCATAGCAGATCTGTTTGGAGGAGTGCCTTGGAATGGGAGCAGCAAGGCAAAAATGCCCTGCAAGGGATGCGCAGCCTGGGTCTCTTTTCCTTCCACGTGCAGTCTCTGCAAGTTACCCACACCATCCTGCTGTAGCATGACCTGTCTCTGATGCAATGGGGAAATAAAAAAGCACCCCATGTGTAGACAAATTGTGCTAGATGTGGTGTGTTTAGGTGCTGACACTGCTGACCCTGGCAAGGTGGCAAGGTGCCGGATTTTGCCTGCACTTTCTGGGGGTGTGAGGAGCCCCACGTAGCTGTAGCTGCATTGCTCGGAGTAGCTGGAGTCAAGGCAGTGGTGGTGAGCACATCCATCCTACCACTAGCCTCCCAGCTGTTTGGCATGCATGCCCCCTCTCTTCTTGAAGCATTTTACCACTGGCTCCATTTGGGAAGGCCTAAATTCAAGAGCTGTGTCATGGCACGTACTGCTCTGGTGATGGCTCAGTACCACGTTTTCTCCTCTGCCATCACCCCCTGAATTCTCAGAGGATGATCAATAGCAAATGGCAAGTCGTCATCAAGGCCAGGGCCCAGGTCTCTGTGCTCCCTGGATGACTGTCAGTACTAAGAAAGGGAAATGGCATCCTGTTGTCCTCATGTAGGTGCTCCAGGGCAAAGGCTCACAGCTCAGATTGCAGGAAAGGCAAGACCAATTTCCCCCTTTTCTGATTTGTGCCTAGAGTGGCAGAGTGGAGATGTCTGAGGACCTAGAGAGAGTCTTGGCAGGAGATGAAAACTGTTTGTAGAAGACTGTTATGTTTGGAGAGATAACAGCATAATCAAGGGACTTGGGAGTGGCCCAGGTGAGCTTCTGCTCTGGGAGGTTTTGCACTTCCCAGTCTCTTGTGACTTGGCAACAGATAGGCCAGTAGCAGGTACGTCGATGCCGTTTGCACTTGTGAGGCAAATTGTGCCTCTGAACCTGGCAGGCCAACAGCATGCCCCTAGCTTTGGTGATGATGGTGAGGTCCCGTGTGTCTCAGTGCCTCATAAATGGGGAGCAGGCCCATTGCTGCTGCTTGTGCTTTTGCGGTCAGTTGTGCATCAGCATGTGATTGGCAACCAGCACGCACATTGCTGCTGTTTGTGCTTGGTTAGGTCAATTGTGCCCGAGTCCCCAACAGGCCAGGAGCAGATCTATGGCTTCATGGCTGACTGTGAGTGAGGTCACCTCAGCCTCAGTAGCTGGCAGTTCAGCTCGATCCATATTGCTGATGGTTGTGTTTTTGAAGTCACTGGGCATCAGGATCTGCTAGGCCACCAGCAGCCATATTGCTCCCTTTTGTCCTGGACAGGTGACTTTTGCTTCAAGGAAGAGCATCAAGCACCTTTCTGCTTTTGTGCTTGTGAGGTCCCTTGTGCCTCTGTGCCTCATAGGCCAGCAGCAAGCACATGGCTTCAATGCAGGCTCTGAGGTCACTTCCGTTTCAGCATGTGAGAGGCCAGTGAGGGGCATGTGGCTTCTGTTCTTGCTTGTGCGGTCACGCTTGCCTTACTATCTGATAGGGCAGCAGATGGCATATGGCTTTGGTGAAGACTGTGAGGTCACCGCTTCCTGAGAACGGGATAGGCAAGCGGCAAGCAAACTCCTTTGAATGCACGTGAATACACGTTGTTAGGCTGCTTGTGCACCCGTAAATGGCAAGGACGAGGCAGACACGTCACCGCTGTTTGTGGTCATGAGGTCCCCGGTGCCTCAGTGCCTGACAGGGCAGTGCTAAGCCTCTGGCTGATGTTAGTGCTGGTGAGGTCACTTCTGCCTGAGCCCCTCCGAAGCCTGTGCCAGGCTCATGGCTGCCGTTCGTGGCTGTAAAGTCACTTGTGCGCCAGCGCCTGCTAGGCCAGTGCCAGGCCCATGGCTGCTGTTCGTGGTGGCAGAGTCACTTGTGCCGCAGTGCCTGATAGGGCAACGCTCGGACACTGGCTGCTATTTCTGGTTGTGAGGTCACTTCTGCCTGAGGCCCTGATAGGCCAGTGTCTGATAGGCCAGTGCTAGGCAAATGGCTGCTGCTGGGGTTGTGAGGTCACTTGTGCCTCAGTTTCTGATAGGCCACTGGTGGTCACACGGGTGCTGTTTGTGCTTGTGAGGTCACTTGTGCTTCCATGCCTCGTAGGACAGTGATTGTCATGTGGCTGCTGTTAGTGGCTGTAAGGTCACTCGTGCCTTAGTGCATGATAGGTCAGTGCCAGGTGAACAGCTGTTGTTTGTGCTTCTAAGGTCACTTCTGCCTGAGGACCTCATAGGCCAGTGCTAGGCCCATGGCTGGAATTTGTGGTGTGAGGTCATTGTGCCTAAGTGCCTGATAGGCAGTGTTAGGCCCCTGGATGTTATCTGTGGTTGTTCTTAGTGCCTGATACACCAATGGCAGGTTCAGAGCTGCATTTTCAGATGTGACGTACCTTATGCCTCAGTACCTACTAGGCTAGTGCTAGGCACGTGGCTGCTGTTTGTGATGGTGAGGTCACTTGTGCACCACTGCCTCATAGGCCACTGCTGGTCATGTGCTAGCTCTTTATAGTTGTGAAGTCACTTGTTCCTCAGTACCTAATAGACCAGTGCTGGTCACATGGCTACTGTTTGTGGTTATGATGTCAGTTCTGCCTGATGACCTGATGGGCCAGTTGTAGACCTATGTCTGCAGTTTGTGTTTATGAGGTCACTTGTGCACCAGTGCCCAATAAGACAGTGCCACGCACAGAGCTCTTGTTTCTGCTTGTGAGGTCACTTCTCCTGAGCCCTCATAGGCACATCCTGGTCACTGTGCTTGTGAGGTCAGTTCTGCCTCAGCATCTGATTTGCTGGTGCTGGGCCCATTGCTCCTCATGGTTCTTGGGAGGTCACTGGTGCCTCTGGCCTGATTGGCCAGTGGTGGTCATGTGCTTGCTGCTTGTGCTGTTAGATCGCTTCTGCCTGAGGCCCTGATTGGCCATACCGAGGCCCTTGGATGGTGTTTGCGGTGACAAGGTCACTTGTGCCTCGGTGTCTAATAGGCCAGTACTAGGCCCATGGTTGCTGCTTGTTGCTGTGAGATCATTTCTGCCTGAGGCCGTGATAAGGCCGTGCTGGTCATGGGGCTGGTGCTTGTGGCTGCGACATCGCTTCCACCAGAGGCCCATGGATACGTTTGTGTTTGTGAGGTCTCTTCTTCCTCAGTGCCTGATGGGCCATTGCTGGTCATGCGGGTGCTGTTTGTGGTTCTGAGGTCACTCTTGCCCCAATGACTGGTAGCCAGTACAGTGAGGTCCCTTGTGCCTTAGTGCGTGACAGGCCAGTGCCAGGCACACAGCTGCTGTTTGTGGTTCTCTGGCTGCTGTTTGTGGTTCTGAAGTCACCTCTGCCTGAGGCCCTGACAGGCCAGTGGTGGTCATGTGACTGCTGTTTGTGGCTGTGAGGTCACTTGAGCCTCAGTGCTGGGTAGGCTGGCCCTGGTCACATGACTCATATTTGTGGGTGGGAGGTCCCTTGTGCCTCAGTGCCTGATAGGTCAGTAGCAAGCACAGGTTTTCTATGCAGATGGGAGATTACTTCTGCCTCAATGCCTGATAGGCCATGAGCAGGCACATGACTTTTAAGCTGACCTGGAGATCACGTTTTCTCAGTAGCTGATACTCCAGGCACAGGAACATTGTGCGTGTTGTCTTTCTGAGCTCGGTTCTGTCTCAGGACATTGATAATATTTACTGTTTTCTTGTTTTCAATTGTGGGCTGTGTCGATGAGCATCAGGTGTGAGGTTTTGGTGGTGATGCTCACCAGGGAGGTACTAAAACCAGGGCAGCATGAGTCAGGGGAGCTTTCTTAGGAAATGTAAAATGGGTTCACCACTAGTGGAAATTCTGGAAGACTGGTATAAAATAAACATACTTCAAATGTCAGTAAGGGTAGAGTAATCACCCTCCATCAGGAAGAATGGCCACTGCAGACTTGAGAAGGGGACAACCTCTGAGTATGGCCTCTGGGTGGTTCATTTGGAGGCTGGGAATTGGTCTACTAGTATATTTCGGATAACTGGGCATTTATGCATCCTGGAGGATTCAGAGATTGAAGTCAGGGAAGACGCAGGCCTGTGCAGCAAATGCTGCGAGACATGAGGAATAGCTCTGCTCCTGCTTCTCCTCCCTCTGAACCTGCTTCTGCTCAAGCTTCTAACCTATATTTGTCACTTCCCATGGCAAAATAGTATGCCACTTTGCAAGCGCCTATGACTGGAGCTGTGACTCCTAAGCCAGGTGCGGGCAGGCCAGTGACACCAGTCCAGCAGCCGCCCACACTGGTCCTTTGTGTCTATGTTTATTGGCCATGGGCTCTGGGAGATCTAATTCAAAGGGCACAGCAAATGCCCCAGGTGCAGGAAGACCTACAGAAGGCAGCTTGACTGCTTTCTACAAGAGTAGAGGGACAGCTCACTTTTGGGGAGGGGTGGATGTTCAAGTCTTGTTACAAGAGATCTTTCAGCCAGAGGATAGGGAATGAACATTGGGAGAGGGATAAGGAATTGGCAGACTGAGATGGAAACCGTCAACCTTGACCAGGAGTAGATCCACATCGAGATTCTAATACTACAAATGATTGGGTAGCATGTGAAACTGAGTGTCAAAATCCAGTCTTAGCAGTAAGAACTGCAGGACTAATGGCCATTAACTCAGGAGAGGTACTTTCATTAGCAAAAGCGTGAGGAACACCCGAGCAATTTTTGGAGTAGCTTGCGTCAAACCCCATTAAGCTCTGGAGGAATGTCTGTGGGAAATATTAATGGAAGGGTGGCAGTGAGTGCATTTGTCCTGCCAGCAGCCCCAGGAATCCAGGAGTATTTTGGAAAGCATGTTCTATGGTGGCAGGGAAAGAATCTACAGAAGGTACAATCGTTAGCAACTTTCCTATACAGTGGAAGGTCAGAAAGAGAAGGGAAAACTACAGCAGGAGGAAGCGAGTATGTTGGTCACAGCATTAAGAGGAATTCGAAAGATGCAAGGAAGGGGAATAAATGTGAGAGGATGAGGCCCAAGAGGACGAGGGACCAGAGGAGCAGGAATGGGTTTAAAACAGAAACCTTTTCCTGGGAGGCTGAGCAGGGAATGGAGCCTGGGGTTGCTGATCTGATTCCAAATGGAATTACAGTATAATGTCCTTCCCTTGTAATACCCCTGCACTGCCTGTCAGGAAATCAGAATTGGACCCCCATGGGAACACTGGCATTCTGTTGGAATGATGCTGTGGAAACCCTCCAAGAGCCAACAAGACTCAAGGACAAGGGAGAGAGGATCTTGGGAAACAGTATTGCAAAGGACAACCGGCTCCAGCCAAATAACCGTGAGGAAACCACAACACTTTAAAGAACGTGAGGAACAGAGAGGACAAAAACAGCAGAATAACCCAGAGGAACCTACAAGTTCATTAGGGCTTATTAACCTATTAAAGTGCACTCCCCAAAATGAATAATGAGATGGTAATGACATGATAATGATGTTACCACCTTCTTCTCTGCTTCCTATGCTAATTAGCATGGATGTTCAAGCACAAGCACAGAGCAAGTATGTGATGTGTTAAAACTGTAAACAACAGAAAAATCTGTATAAAGTACTCCCTGAAAAGTGTTTATAGATAAAGAATGAGAAAGGGAGAAGGTGTGCTAGCTTTGTGGATCTACCACCTAGCACCCATCCCTGTGCAGAAATGAAATAAACAAGTATCTCGATCCTGTGTGTCTATTGGTTGCTTGCACATCCGGTAAAAGAACCCAGTTTGGGGACAACACTGGTACGGCCCCAACCAAGCCACCATGCCTCTGGGTCAACATGCCCTGTCCATGCTTCTTTTCCCATGGAACAGTCTGGCTCGCTTGCATCGCTTATCTCCTCGAAATCTGCTGCATTTTCCCATGCAGTAGGTGTGCTCTGACACTTTGTTTCTGTGTACGATCTGGTCGACACAGTTTTCAGTTTACAGCCTGTTTGCATGTGTTCACAGATGTCTGTCTGCATTGATACATAGTTATTAATTACATGGCAGCCTATTCCACCTGGGTCTGTATTCTCTTCCAAATTTCCTTTTCACCAGCACCCGGCAAGCCCAGAGGACAGCACCAGCTATCACTTAGGCTCCACATGGCCAGGTATGCTGGGAGGCTGCTGGAGACTCCCTGGGAGCTCCATTTACAACAGTCTTACAGATAGTCCAGCACATGCACCAGGTTTTTGGCTTGTGCATACAGATGGTTACAGACCTATATTTTTGAGTTTCATTTCATTTGCGCTCTCCAGGTTCTTTTTCACTTCTGTGCCCTTCAAGCACCCAAATGCTGTGCTTTCTCAAGAAACTGAATACTAGTATAGGAAGGACCCCCTACCTGAATCTCTGAAGAGCTGCTTCTGTAGAACTGAAAACAGTTATGGTGGCTGAGTCAAGACACTCACTTGGAGGCAGCCTTCCCCCACCTCCTGCACACACCGACTTAGAAGACAGATGTATGGCTTTGCCTAGGAGAATAAATCCAGTGATTTCAACAGAGGTTTTTTTTTCTCTTCTTGTTCTCCATTTCCTGCTTTATTCCCATAGCGAGATAGCAGAAAATCTTGCTCTTTTAGCAGGGTTCCCTACTTTTACACACCTGCTTTCTGCACCTTTCCAATACCCTCTGTCTTCCCACCGACATCCCCACACACACCCCAGTTCCTTTCCTTTCCTCCAGCAGCATGCTAAGATTGAGAAAGACTAAGTGGGGACAGAAAAAATAAAATAACGAGATGCAAGCATGAACAGCAGCGGCAAGGCAAACAAGGTGATGTATGAAAATGCTTGCAAACCATGTCAGTCACCCAGAAGAACTTGTGTCCTTCCAAATCTGCAAAGTGAAAATGATCTACCAAGTGAAGCAATTCTGAATGCCTGTGGAATTTGCTTCCTCTGGTTCTGCATGTTGCCAAGGACAGCGGTCTGCAAGAAGCACTTGGGAGAGGGCCAAGCCTTGCAAGTGGCAGCCTCGGCTGGAGCTGAACCCTTGCAGGAGGAGCAGGAGAGAGCAAGGCAGGGCTCTTGAGGGTGCTCTGCTTCTTCTGCTAGCCAGGCTGGCTGGGCAGAGGCTTTCTTGGTGTGGGGCAAGAGATGTGCAACGGCAGCAGCCTTGGGCACCTCCAGGCATGTCCTTGCAGGCTGCCAGGCCGAGCATGCAGCCAGCCTGCCGGCAAGCAGAAACCTCCTGCTCTTTGCCAGCACTTCCCACCTGCTTCTCGGCAGCTCCGTGCAGTCAGGCAGAGGCCGTGCAGGCTTTTAAGGCCAGTGTCATGGCTCAGCTCTGCATCTTTGTGAGCATGTGTGCAGAAGCTCGTGAGCCCTGTGCATCACGTCAGCCAAGGCAGCCTGTGCCTCCAGTGGGAGCAAGCTGAACTCCTGCTGCACTGCTTTACTGCGTGCAGCTGCTGCTGTTGCACTTGAGGGCAGAAGGACAAATAGGGTAGAGGCAGTTGTGTTGGTATGAGTGGCTGCTGAAGAGCAGGCAAGCTGAGGGCTGTGTGCAAGCAAAGCTCTGGCTGCATGCCGCCTGGCTGAGCTGGACCCAGAGCTGCTCTCTGCCCCTCAGCACAGAGCTCACAGGCTCTGTGGGGGCCTTGGAGCATGCCGGTCGGTGTGCTTTGTGCCAGGGAAGATCCCCAGGGCTAGCAAGAAATTCCCACCTGGCCGCAGCAGCTCCTGCCTGCTTCTTTCACCACAGCTCCCTTGCCAGATCTGCCTGGTGCTCTCTGGGCGGCTCCCATGCCTTCTGCCTGCCCCTGCCTCCAGCCCCACAGCTCACCTCGCCCCTGCACTCTGGTGTGCCTGACAGTGTGTGTGCAGCCTGGCTGCAGGCGTTTGCTTGCTGCTCCTTGTCCCTCTGCAGGGTCCTTTCCTTGGGACCTGCTACTCTGGCCCCAAGGGCAGCTGCTGCCTCTTCATTGGGCAGCTCTCCTCAGAGGGAGCACCCCAGGGGCTCTGGTCACAGCAGGGACACAGTCCCCATGGAGACAGCCCCAGGGCCTTGGAGGCACCATGCCACCACCATCACAAAGCCCTGCTGATCACAAAAGGAAATCCCCTCACCAAGGCCCAGTGATCGCTGTGGGCACCCCCATCACAAATCCTTGGCAGTCTCCGTGGGCACACTCATCACCATGGCCTTGCCTCTAAACCTTTGCTTTCAGCCTTGGAGTCTGGCTGCCAGCTGAGAGCTGGGCAGCAGCACTAGTTTTCCCCTCTCCAGCTCTGCACTCCACGCCCCTTGCACAGGCTGCCCTTCTTCACGTCCAGACAGAATGAAATGAACCCTTGAGTTGGAAGACTTGTGTAATGATTTTAATACCATTAATTCATTTTAATTAATGGGCAACCTGTTGTCTCCTGTTGCCTCCTTCAAAAAAGGAGGCTTTCACCACAAATCTCCAATGATTGTCGTGGCCTTAGAGCAGCACTGGAGGCCATGGTCCATTTGCAGTTGCAGCAGGCTTTTACACCCTTTGCCCTGGCACAGTGGGGCAACGAACTTTTTGGCAGTATATTGGGTGCCTCACCATGCAGAGGGAAAGGCCCGCCCATGGGCACTGCCTGAAGGTCCCGGGCCCTCTTGCACTGACTCTCACGCTCCACGATGAAGAGGCAGCATTGCATCATGGTGCTGTTTTGCCAGTTCTCTGCTGGCCAGTGGCCCAAGGCCTGGTTTTATCAAATGTATGACATCCTCAAAACAAAGCGGATATCCTTAGTTGCACCTTTTCTATCACACAAAGAATATTGGCTGTCAATATGCTACTAAAGCAGAGTAGAAAAATAGATGAGTTGTTTTTTTGGCGGGAGGGGCGGGTAAATGCCAATCCATTCTTATCAGAATACATTCACATTCAGCTTCTGCTGGGATTTCAGAAGTTAAAACTCAAGGGGGCAAAAAATGCCTGTGTCCTCCAGTCCAGCTTTTAGCCAGAGACACATTTCATGCTGATCTTTCACTCACTCCTTGCCAGCATCCATCTCCCAGTACACACAAAGCACAGCCCAGCCTTCTCCAGCTGACGTACAGGGTTCACTACAAACAGGCTGAACACGGGCTGGGGAAGCTCTTAGGGAAGGAACAGCCCTGGCAGGACAGGGTCATTTCCCCATGGAGAGCGGGCTGCATGGCGCAGGGCTGCTCACCCCCAGAACACTTCCCAGGGGCTTTTCAGGAGGAAGCTCCAGGCAGGGATGACAGCAAAGGCAAGGAGCTTCCCCACATCTCTTCTTTCAGGTCCTTGCTGCTGAGGTGGGTGGAAGGGAAAGGAGCTGCAAGCCTGCACAAGAGCCCGAGACTCCAAAGCTGATGGAGAGAGCAGCAGGTCTGCAAGGGAGCCCAGAAAGTGCCTCACTCTACTCCCTCCCTACCCTCAGCACCAGCAGCAAGGGGATCTGTTCCCCATCACTGTGAGCAACTGCCAACATGCAGATGCCCATCAACACTGCCTTGCTGTCAGGAGGCATCTGTGGGTCAGAACTGAGTGCTCAGAGCCCAACTGTGATGGGGCTGTGGGTCAACACTCCCCCGAGGAGATGTCACATTCAGACCCTGAGTTGTCTCTGGGGAGGTGTCCTGAGGGGCTCGAGTGCCGTCCAGCAGGGCACAGCTCTCCCGCAGCCGCTTTGCTGCAATGCCCGAGAGCCTGGCTCTGGCCATGGTCATCAGGAGGCTCTGCACATCCTGCTCCTCATGGTGCCCACAGCCAGGCTGGGCTCAGAGAGGAGCTGGGGACTTGCCCCAGGGAAAGCAGGGATGTCAGCAGGGGCACCGGGACGCTGGCTGCCTCCTGCCTCCAGCCTGGAGCCCCCACAAGCCCTGCTGCACCCGCGGCGTCTCCTCACAGCTGGGACGGTGCTAAGAAAGAGCGACTGCAGCTGGCACCGAGCCGTGGGGCCACCAGGAGAAGGGGCACAAGAGCCGGGGGCTCCCAGGGGCTGGAGGTGGCCCAGGCTGGGCTGGGCCTTCCCCAGCCACTGCTGCCACACAGCCGGGCCGTGGCGGCTCTGGCTGCCCCCGCGCGCACGGCCGCTCGCTCTGCCCAGCCCGCGGCCCTCGGCCCCGGTGCGGCAGCTCCCGGCGCTGCAGCTAAAGGCTCCAGGCGGCCCCGGGCCGGGAGACGCTGCCCCGCGGCAGCAGCCGCCTCTCGCCCCCTCCCCGCCCGCAGGGCCCGGGCAGCCCCGCCCCTGCCCCGCCCCTCACCGCCCTCCTCTGGGCCACTGCGCATGCTCCGCCCCGCCCGGCCCCGCCCCTCCCTCTCTGCCCGGCCCCGCCCTTCCCCTCGGGGTCCCTCCCCTCGGCTCCCTCCCCGCCCCTCCCCACCCGCCCCCTGCACAGCGCACGCGCACTGCCGCCTCCCTCCTGCCCCTCCCTGGTGTCCCGCCCTGGGAGGCCATGTCCAATGGGAGCCAATGGGGGAGTGCGGAGTGGGAGGGGCCTTGGTGGGAGGGGTGTCACTTCCGGGTGTGGGGGCGGGGCCTGTGTGCCCATGGCTGCTGGTGCTGGTGTGTGGGGAAATGCTGCTGCCCCATGGCCCTGGGAGAGTCTGCGGGAGGGGAGGGGAAGGGAGGGGAGAGAGAGAAACCTCTGCACTGTGCTGGGGGCAGCTGCTGCCTGTGAGCATCCCGGGGACACAGCGGATGTTTTCAGCCTGTGCTGCGGCCTGGCAGGTGCTGAGAAGCCCTGAGGTGTGAGAGCTGCAGCACTAGTGACCCCCCAGGAATCAAGGGAGGAGGGAGAGGAACAGGGCAGCTGCTTCCTGTGCTGCTTCTGCCCCGGGATGTTCTCCCCTGGTGGAAAGCTGAAACGTCCTGGGTGTGGGTGGGGAAGCTGGTGTGGAAAGTAGATAGGCAGGAGCTGCTGCTGTAGAGCACTGGGGCAGTGCAGCAGGTTTTGTGATTAGCGTGTGAAATTTTGATTTATTTTCAGCTTTAGATTACAAACCTTAGCAGTCTGTCCTCTGCAGTAATGAGGAAAGAAGAGGGCTGTGAAAAAAGCAGGGCCTGAGCCCTGAGGTATGTATATGTAGAGCTCCAGTGCTTTTTTGGTAGCTTCCTCTCTTCTTACAGTTGCTTGGGAGGAAAGTAAAAGGATGGCCACAAACAGGCACTGTCCTTGCTTTTAAAGCCGGAGTAGAAGGTGTGCATTGCTGTGGGAGGCAGAGATACCTAAGAAGAGATACCTTTTTTTCTTGCTTCTGTGTTGCAGCCATTCGTGTTCCCTGGCTGTGGCTGCTTCAGAAAATCCAAGCTATCTCCATTCATTCTTGAATCTGAAGAGAAAATGTCTTTTCCTGTATGGTCAGTCTACTTCTGGCTCCCAGAGTGTTTGATAAGGACAGGACAAGGGTCTCCTGGATGGTGAGTGCTCTCCTGAAGCTGGAGAAAGAGGTGCTTCTGTTCAGGAGCAGGTATTACTACTGCAGCCAGGTATTTAAACTGTTGTCATCCCTGAATGTCACCTTGAGAAAGTTGTAGTGTTCTTTCTGTCTGCTGGCAGGCAGATGCTGGCCAGCTGTGACTGAAGAGAGCTTGGCAGAAACCTGTGTCTTGTCAAAGGTTGGCCTGGAGGTCACACACATGTTCTGCCTGCTTGAGTTTTACTTTTGAAATAGACCCTGCTGAATAAGAATGTATTTTTATAGGCATAGATATATGTTTACCACCTAGCCCCCAATGATTTCTGTTTGGCTTGAGTAGCCTGTTGACAGCAGATATATGGAAGCTGCAGCTAAGGATCTCAGTTCTGTTGTAGGAAGTTTCTGTGCACCTGACACAAAAGAGAGATGGTCCTGTAGTGATGGTACCAGCAGGGTTTGAGAGCAAAAGTGTTGAAGAGAAGTGCTTTTGTTGAAGAAGATTTGAAGAATCCATACAGTGTTGCCTAGTCTTCTGGCAAGCAAGCAGAAGAAACCTTGGCAACAGCTTTCAGGCTCTGTTCCTGAAGCAGAGCTACTTGCAAGCCTCCATCTTTGTATCTGCTGACCAAATGCTTCAGCTGAGCATTGCCTTCCTCACTGCCAGGTGAGAAATGTGCAGCTGAGACTTACTGAAAGACCTGGCTCCTGAGGCCTCCTTTGGCAGGATGTTAAGTGGGTGCCTGTGAGTTGCTTCTCTTTTTCTGGAGATTACAGAAGGTAGAGATTTGCATGTTTCCTCCCGACCTGAGCTGGCTTAGTAATGTTTAGGGTGTTGCTTTCCTTGAGGAAGGAGGCAAGCTTTACATCTAGGCTGGGGTGGTCTGTTGTTAGTAACAGCAGAAACCTTCGGTGCTCGATGGGGCCTCTACTGGGTGGCCTGTGATGGAGAGGCTGAATTTGCTGTGAAGGGAGAAGTAGCTGTGTGTGAGCGGTGTGTTGCCTGGGGGAGGTGTGAGGTGTTGCTGACATGCTGCAGTGGTGGCAGTAGCTGCTGCTGGAGAGACCTTCCCGTGTTTGGAGATGATGCATGAGGTGCGTGGAGGGAGGAACTTAGGGACTGGAAATATAACGTTGGAGTGCAGGGCACTGGGTCTCTGAGAGGCTTCCCTGATGCTGCCAAACCCTGTTTTGTCTGTTTTCTCCTCAGCGTGGTGGCATGTATGCATGACCCTGGCCAGACTTTGGGAAAGAAGTAAAGATCAGGAGTTGCACATTATTCAGTTAGATGATATGCCTTAGTGTTCTTAGGTGGCATGTGCCTTGGAAACACTGGTTCCACTGCTGAACCATGATTACTGCAACTATGTGGACTTTCATCCCTTCTTGTCTCTTTGTGACTGTGTGTGTGTGGCCAGGGGGCTGCGGAGGTGTCGTGGGGGCTAGCTCTAGGCATGATAAGTCTGTGGTGAGTGAGTATGGGAGGACCCGCTATTTCCAGTGCAAGCAGGATGGATCGAAAATCAGTCGAGTGACCTGGACTGCACTGTTTTCTGGTTGTGTGCCTCTCCTCATGAGCAGCAGCAAGAGCATTTCACCTGAAAGTGTTCAAATCCCTTGGTCAGAAGTCTAAATCAGCCAGTGCATTTGTGGTACGATAGCTTCTG
Organism: Rhea pennata; assembly: GCF_028389875.1. Taxonomy (NCBI): domain Eukaryota; kingdom Metazoa; phylum Chordata; class Aves; order Rheiformes; family Rheidae; genus Rhea; species Rhea pennata. The sequence continues at coordinate 3,978,289 of NW_026907677.1, forward strand.
TTGGAAGCTATGGATTAGCACAAGCTCTGTCTGAGAAAAGGGAGGGGAAAGAAAAAAATGGGAGAGAAAAATCCCTTCTGGCTCTTTATTGGCAGAAGTGGCTTTGTCAGGATTTTGTGAAAGGGAGGATGCATGTTAAAGTGCATGAGAGAGGCCTGAGAGTGGTAGTGAAATTTCTAGGTGTAGACTGACTCATGTTGTCATAGTGGTGACCTCTGCAGCGTCTGGCTGTTTGCAGTGCTGGTGGATGATAAATTGCTTGTGCCCCCTTAGGAGCCCTTTACTGCAATCAGTGTAGAGTTTAGAGAAGACTCTTCGATAATCCCTTTGTAACTGTTCGGTGGGTGGGTGTATTTTGTTGTTGTTGTTTCTTTGATGATGGCGGAGCTTCTTTGTGAAAGTAAGGGTATTTGTAGGAGCTCCTTAGGTGTTAAAAAAAAAATCAAAGAAGCCAAGAAACAGGTAATCCTCTCCCTGCAGCCTAGCCCAAAGTAATAATTTTCTAGTTGCTTTATTTGCTAGTTTGCTGGTTCATTACACCAAATCACAGAATGAATAAGGTTGGAAGGGACCTCTGGAGATTATGTAGTCCAACCTCCCTGCTCCAGCAGGGTCACCTAGAGCATGTTAGCCAGGGTTGCATCCAGGTGGGCTTTGAATCTCTCCAGAGAAGGAGACTGCACAACCTCCCTGGGTAACCTGTGCCAGTGCTCTGTCACTCTCACAGGAAAGAAATTCCTCCTCATATTCAGGCGCAACTTCCTGTGGTTCAGTTTTTACCTGCTGCATGGCACTACTGAGAAGAGTTTGTCCCCGTCCCTTTGACACCCTCCCTTCAGATACTTGTACACATTGATAAGATCCCCCCTCAGTCTTCTCCTCCCCAGGCTAAACAGGCCCGGCTCTTGCAGCCATTCCTCATAAGGCAGATGCTGCAGTCCTGTGATCATCTTCATAGCCTTCCGCTGGACTCTCTCCAGTAGCTCCTTGTCTCTCTTGTATTGGGAGCCCAGAACTGGATGCAGTACTCCAGATGGGTACGGACACTGAGATAGCTCATTTCTGTCTTTCTGTGCTTCTCTCAGGCATTACAGACCAGCAGCAAATGTGTGTGACCAGGACAAACCAGTGAAACAAGATAGTGCGGAGGTAACCTTGTGTTTATCAGTTCATTTTTAGGGAATGATGATTGTGTATACTCAGCCATAATTGTCTGCACTCTTCCTTGTATGTTGTAGAGTGAAGAAATGCTCTGCTGCCAGTAGTTTTTCCCTAGGGGAAGGGGGAGCATTCTTCAGCAAGCGGCACTTTCCCAGAGGTGGCCTGCTGCTGCTTGTTTTGTTTCTGTGCCGTTCTGAGCACTCTGTACTCTGCTGTTTCAATTCTTTCCCTCTTACCTGTTGGGTTATCCTTCAAAGCCCGCAGTGCACGGGCTCAGTTGACTGACTGTACAAGCCTGCAACACGTGTTTTGTCTTCTCTGACTTTTGTTGTGAGGTACGTGTCTTGGACTTTGATCTCTGATGAGGATGACATCCAAACTAGAAACTTACCCCTGGAAGTGAGAAACAGGGATCTCAGTCTCAGCTTAATACCAATGTAGGGAGGCTTTGCAGAGCTTTCTTAACGTTCTTAAAGTCAAAACCATTCAACGTTGGTGCTCTCTGGCCGCTGTTTAACTGTGGAAACAGTAGTAGCTGGGGCCCCAGTTTGAAAGTGGCTCTCCCTGAAAAAGGACCTTGTAAACTTGGAAAGAGAGGAGTGTGCTGGCTGGTTGGTTGTGTGCACAAAATATCCTTCTAGCACTGTTATGCAGGCGGAAGGCTTTTTGCATTGTCTGCTAGTCAAACAGCTTGCTAGCACTTGCCTTGCAAAGGGTTAGCACATCAAGGGTTCACCAAAGCCTGCAGAGTCATGCTGCAGCCTGAGGAAAAGGGGATTTCTTTTTGCATTTTGTGAGCCCAGCTGCAAGCAAGAACCAAGAAGGAGATGCTATTGCAGATCGGAGCATTTTATCCCAACAGGCCCATGCGTTGTGTGCCTGCCTTAAGCACACTTGGATGCCCTCAGCCATATTGCAGCCGGTCAAATGCCCACCATGGTGTTCCGCTTGCCTGACTCAAGCGTTGTCGTCTGTTCCCCCTTGTGTTGTCAGCTCAGCTCTCTATAAAACTCACCAGCCTGCAGTTCTTCCAGGCTCGTGTCTTTGGTGCCTTGGTGTGGGGAATGCCTGCTGTGGTTGGCTGAAGCCTCAGTGTTGGGAGGGCTGCAGCATCATGTGGCACAGAGGCCTTTGCTGTTCCTGTGTTCATTCCTGAGCTGCTTTCTTGTGTTTGCTAGACCTCGTGTTTTCTGTCCACTTCCTCTCTTTCCCCTGTTACTGCGGAAGGAAGTACAATTGAAAGCAACCATACCCTTCCAGGTTAGGAGAGTGAGGCAAAGAACCAGGCTGCTGTTGCTACCTGAGCAGCAAGCTGAGGAAGCCCATGGTCTTTTGCTCTGAAACACTCTGACCGTTTCCAGCCTTTAACCTGACAGGCTTTTTAGTGGGCCTTGTTTCAGCTGACTGCTGCACCCAGGTTCGTGTGCTCAGTACCCTCCCTTGTAAATCCTTTCTGCTATAACTCTTTTTTTTCCTCCTCAGGCCATGGTGAGAGGGTTCAGTGCTGCACTGGAGGAAGGCAGGCCAGAGGAGATCATGAGCAGTGCTTTGAACCTCACTGCCACCCCTGAGGACGTCCACACGCCAAGGAGCCTTTGCTAATTGAAGGATGAGGTGACACTTGCTGCAGCGCAGTGGTATTCTCATACGCGTTGTTGCTGTACGTGAGTTTTCTTTTCAAATTCTTTGTTGACTTTTTCACTGCATTAGCAGGAGGGAAGAAGGAACCTAAGTGTAGTGTGTAATTGCAAATTCTCAAACGCTTGTTTCTAATTATCTGTCAGATGGGAACATTTGCTGCTTCTCTCACTCGCTCTCTCTTTTCTTTTTTTTTTACCCCTCCCCCGGAGCTTTTAGGAACCTCTCTAAGTTCAAACTCCAGACCAGCACATGACATGAAGAGTAATGACATGTGTGAGTAATGGATTTTGCTGTGAGAAATATTAGTGCTAGTTTCATGGCAATGGCTTCTTCCAAAGAGTGTCACAGCCTGAGAGAACTTTTATTTTTCCTGTCTTGTTGTAACTTACAAGTTGATAAGTATGACCATACTGGAAGTATCCTCTAATCAGGGAGGACCCACCTCCTTCCTCAGAACATGTGAAATAACAGTGAGAAGTTGGTATATGCACCTTGTGCTGCATTCTCTGCATTGCCTTGTTGTGGGGTTTTGGAATGGGCACTGTTTAGGAACAGCTATTTGGGGACTTGGGTTTTCAGTCTGGAACTTATCCGAATGATGGCTGGGGTTGAAAGAGGCAAGAAGATTGCCTGATGCCTTCCATCGCAGAGGCACAAGCCGCTTTTAGTCTGCTCTGATTTGCTCCTCAGGTGCTAAGTTGTCTCATTCCTCCTGTACAAAAGAAGGATGTGTGCTTGGGCAGTGGGGTGAGCCTGCAGGCTAAGAGGGCACTGCTTCGCTTCCCGTGCCTGTCCTTGTGCCTCAGGTTTGAGTTCCTATTGGCCTGTTTTTCCTTGACACCTCATGCCCTCCCAAAGAATCTCCTGGGTCCTGTAGTTTAGTCACCTGTTCCAGGCAAATGTATGCCAGCACTGATTTTATAAATGCACTTAAGTTCCCTTGTGAAATATTTCCTTGACGGAATTCTAGAATTTCCTTTTCAAGGATCTGAGGCCTTCTCAAGTCCAAAGGGCATTTCCTGATTGCAACTTGATGGGTATTTGTCCTTGTGGCAGCCTTGCTTGTGAGGGTAACTGGTTCTGTGTCCCTAGAGCGACTTTGATAGTAACAGTCCTGTTTCCTCTGTCTTAGTTTGGCTATGTCCAATTAAATTCCCCTAGTGCCCTTTGGAATGATTGGCACTTCCTTTCTGGAGCATCTTCATAGCCTGCCTTTGTTGCTTTTTGTTGGAATCTCACTTCCCTTTTTTTTAAATAAGACTACAGAATTACCCACAGAACTTCCTACGGTGCCCCTCAAGTGCCAGTAGGAGCCAGTAGGAATCCTTCCATACCTGCTGGGAAAATAATCCTTTCTTCATGGTTTTAATTGTGGCTCATTAATGTGTAATTGGCTGAGGCACTCAGTTGTGTATGCAGATAAGAATTTGCGGCAACTTCCACATTACCCGAACTCGGGTTTAGAGCAGAAATTCTTGTGGTTACTCCTGCATGCCAGAATGATATTGCTGTTCTCCCCTCCTGGGTGCTCCGTGCAGATCCTGCTGCCCTGTTATTCGAGGCCACATCTGGAGTAGTGTGTGCAGTTGTGGGCTGCCCGGTCCAAGAGAGACAGAGAGCTACTGGAGCAAGTGTAGCCAAAGCCTTCTAAGATGCTGAAGGGTCTGGAGCATGTCTCATGTAGGGTAAGGCTGAGCAGGCTGGCACTCTTCAGCGTGGAGAAGAGGAGGCTGGTGGGGGATCTTCTCAATGTGTGTAGGATCTGAGGAGAGGTTGTAGAGAGGGTGGGGCCAGGCTCTTTTCGGTGGTGCCCAGCGATAGGCCAAGAGGCAACGGGCACAAAATAAAATACAGGACGTTCCACCTGAACAAAAGGGAAACCCTCTTTGCTGTGAGGGTGACTGAGCAGTGGAACAGGTTTCCCCGAGAGGTTGTGGAGTCTCCTTCCTTGGGGATCCTCAAAGCCATCTGGACGGGTTCCTGGGCAACATGTGCTAAGTGACCGTGCTTGAGCAGGGGTTGGACTAGCTGATCTCAGAGGTCCCTTTGAAGCTCTGCCATTGTGTTATTGTGTGAACTCTAAGATAAAAAAGCAAAGAGAGATTCATATACTTGAGTAATATCTGTCAATGTCTTGCTTTTTCTCCATTTTTCCCAAATGTCCTTTTTCCTTCTTTTTTCACCCTCCCTCGCGATGCTTCCTGCCCTCCCCCACACTGCTTTTTTGCCTTGCTCGTTCCCCCCCTCCTTTTTTTTTTTATCTCATGGTACATGTGTGTTTTCTTTTTTCTCACATCTTGTGGGTTGTTTTTTTTTTTTTTGCTTTTCTTACATTTTTTCTTCTTTATTTGATATTTTATTGATGTTTTCTCTATGTTCCCCCCTCCCTTATTTCCTTGCTTTTATCTCCATTTGTCCCATTTCCCCCCCGCCTTTTTGGGGGGAGGAGAATTCCTCTTTTCTATGAATTTCCCCTCTTTTATTTATTTCTATTTTCTGCTTTACTCTTCTTCTCTTCCCCCCTCTGGTGTTTCTCCCTGTTCATTTTCTACCTTTGTTCTCTGTTCTTCGAGTCTTCTGTTCTGTTCTTTTCTCTCTCTCCCTCTTTTTTTTTTTTCTCAGTTTTCTTCTCAGGGTTTTTTTCGGAGCTTTTTGGGAGAGTGCTGGGGTTATTTTTTTTCATATTTAGGGTTTTGGGGGGGTGTCTTTTTAAATTTTCCTTTTCCCTTGATGTTTTCCTGATTTACACCATCCCCCCGCTATTTTCTCTTCATTTCCCTGTTTTTCTCGGTCTCTTTGTTTCTTCCCTTTTTTACTGTTTGTCCCCATTACTCCCATTTGTCCTATGTTTGCCTGTTTCTTTTGATTCTCTGGTTTTCTCATTTTTCCCGTTTTACCATTTTCCCCTTTTGTCCCATTTCCTTTCCGGCTCTGCATGTTTTTTTCCCATTCTTCTGTCATTATTTAGGTTTCCCCTCTGGATTGTTTGGCCCTCCTGGATGTTTTGGCCCCGAGTCTGTTGCCCTTAGATTTTTGCCCTCCTATTTGCCCCCTTTCCCCTTTTGGTAGTGGGTCAGCAAGGCAAGAATGCCTTCGGGCTGGGGCTCCAAGACCTCCATGTTTGAGGTGCCCTTACTTGAACTGAAGCCTATAGTAACAATTCTATCCTAAATCCATTTTTGTCTCATCCTCTTGGGAAAGAGGATGTGGAAAGCTAACAACCTGGCTACCGGACTATTCCATCAGCGAGTGAGATGACATCTCTCATCCTGAGGAAATGGAGGGCTGTTCCCAGGGCCAGCACTGACCCCTGACCTGGGGGCTTAGCCCTCGACTACGGGAGCCTTCTGTCAGAAGAGGGACCTGCCTTGATGCCTGAAACTGTTGACAACCCATAATTTCAGTAGTTACTTCAGGATAAATTTTCCGACATTCTCTAAGTCATGGCATTTGGGGATAAACACATCTAGCTGAGTTCTGGATTTCCATCTTCCAGGAAACCCCATCAGCTGGAGAGTAAACTGTTTCCAGATTTAACCTCCTTCCTTTAATGGCAGCTCTCAGAAGTTGAGGAGGTGAAGGCTGTACTCCTGCTGAAGCCTGCTGATGGAAATTGGTGGAGTTGTCTTCTCAGAGTTACTGAGACACAAGATGGAATTTAGCTGCCATCTGGACAAGCTTTGGCCCGTATGAAGAAAGAGCTGTCCTTTGAGAGGAGGCATTGAAATGTTACATCACTTTCTATGATGAACACTGTAACAAGGATATATTGCAATGGCACCCTGTAAGAAGGTATGCTTTTAGTGAACGGATCTTGTATGCCTTTTACCTGCCAGACCTGGCATGCACCTGACTCGGGCTATAAATAAATCACTGGATTTATCCTCCTAGGCAAAGCCATACATCTGTCTACTAAGTCGGTATGTGCAGGAGGTGGGGGAAGGCTACCTCCAAGTGAGTGTCTTGACTCAGCCACCAGAAATGTTTTCGGTTCTGCAGAAGCAGCTCTTCAGAGATTCAGGTAGGGTGTCCTTGTGATACTAGTATCCAGTTTGTTGGGGAAAGTACAGCAGTCGGGTGCTTGAAGGGCACAGAAGTGCAAAGGAACCTGGAAAGGGCAAATGAAATGAAACTGAATAATATATGTCCACACCCATCTGAATGCACAAGCCAAAAACCTGGTGCATGTGCTGGACTATCTGTAAGACTGTTGTAAATGGAGCTCCCAGGGAGTCTCCAGCAGCCTCCCAGCATACCTGGCCTTGTGGAACCTAAGTGATAGCTGGTGCTGTCCTCTGGGCTTGCCGGGTGCTGGTGAAAAGGAAGTTTGGTAGAGAATACAGAGCCAGGTGGAATAGGCTGCCATGTAAACAACAACTATGTATCCATGCAGACAGACATCTGTGAACACCTGCAAACAGCCTGTAACCTGAAAACTGTGTCGACCAGATAGTACACAGAGACAAAGTGTCAGAGCACACCTACTGCATGGGAAAATTCAGCAGATTTGGAGGAGATAGGTGATTAAAGCGAGCCAGACTGTTCCGTGGGAAAAGGAGCACAGACAGGGCACGTTGACCCAGAGGCATGATCGCATGGCTGGGCCGTACCAGTGTTGTCCCCAAACTGGGTTCTTTTACCGGATGTGCAAGCAACCAATAGACGCACAGGATCGAGATACTTGTTTATTTCATTTCTGCACAGGCATGGGTGCTAGGTGGTAGATCCACAAAGCTAGCACACCTTCTCCCTTTCTCATTCTTTATCTATAAACACTTTTCAGGAAGTACTTTATACAGATTTTTCTGTTGGTTACAGTTTTATAACATCACATTCTTGCTCTGTGCTTGTGCTTTAACATCCGAGTTAATTAGCATAAGAAGCAGAGAAGAAGGTGGTAACATCATTATCATGTCATTACCATCTCATTATTAATTTAGGGGAGTGCACTTTAATAGGTTAATAAGCCCTAATGAACTTTTAGGTTCCTCTGGGTTATTCTGCTGTTTTTGTCCTCTCTGTTCCTCACGTTCTTCAAAGTGTTGTGGTTTCCTTATGGTAATTCGGCTGGAGCCGGTTGTCCTTTGCAATACTGTTTCCCAAGATCCTCTCTCCCTTGTCCTTGAGTCTTGTTAGCTCTTGGAGGGTTTCCACAGCATCATTCCAACAGAATGCCAGTGTTCCCATGGGGGTCCAAATTTGCTTTCCTGACAGGCGGTGAAGGGGTATTACAAGGGGAAGGACATTATACTGTAATTCCATTTGGAATCAGATCAGCAACCCCAGGCCCCATTCCTGTTGAGCCTCCCAGGAAAGGGTTCCTGTTTTGTACCCATTCCTGCTCCTCTGGTCCCTCTTCCTCTTGGGCCTCATCCTCTCACATTTATTCCCCTTCCTTGCATCCTTGCAATTCCTCTTAATGCTGTGATCAACATACTCGCTTCCTCCTGCTGTAGTTTTCCCTTCTCTTTCTCTTTCTGACCTTCCACTGTATAAGAAAGTTGCTAATGATTGTACCTTCTGTAGATTCTTTCCCTGCCACCATGGAGCATGCTTTCTGAAATACTCCTGGATTCCTGGGGCTGCTGGCAGGACAAATGCACTCACTGCCACCCTTCCATTAACATTTCCCACAGACATTCCTCCAGAGCTTAATTGGTTTTGCCTCAAGCTACTCCAAAAATTGCTCGGGTGTTCCTCACGCTTTTGCTAATGAAAGTACCTCTCCTGAGTTAACGACCATTAGTTCTTACTGCTAAGACTGGATTTTGACACTCAGTTTCACATGCTACCCAATCATTTGTAGTATTAGAATCTCGATGTTGATCTGCTCCTGGTCAAGGTTGATGGTTTCCACCTCAGTCTGCCAATTCCTTATCCCTCTTCCAATGTTCATTTCCTATCCTCTGGCTGAAAGATCTCTTGTAACAAGACTTGAACGCCCCCCCCCCAAAAAAAAAAAGTGAGCTGTCCCTCTACTCTTGTAGAAAGCAGTCAAGCTGCCTTCTCCAGGTCTTCCTGCACCTGGGGCATTTACTGTGCCCTTTGAACTAGATCTCCCAGAGCCCATGGCCAATAAACATAGACACAAAGGACCAGTGTGTGGGGCTGCTGGACTGGTGTCGCTGGTGTCACTACACCTGGCTTAGGAATCACAGCTCCAGTCATAGGCGCTTGCAGGGTGGCATACTATTTTCCCATGGGAAGTGACAAATATAGGTTAGAAGCTTGAGCAGAAGCAGGTTCAGAGGGAGGAGAAGCAGGAGCAGAGCTATTCCTCATGTCTCGCAGCATTTGCTGCACAGGCCTGCGTCTTCCCTGACTTCAGTCTCTGAATCCCCCAGGATGCATAAATGCCCAGTTATCCGAAATATACCAGTAGACCAATTCCCACCCTCCAATTGAACCACCCAGAGGCCATACTAAGAGGCTGTCCCCTTCTCGAGTCTGCAGTGGCCATTCTCCCTGACAGAGGGTGATTACTCTACCCTTACTGACATTTGAGGTATGTTTATATTCTGCCAGTCTTCCAGAATTTCCACTAGTGGTGAACCCATTTTACATTTCCTAACAAAGCTCCCCTGACTCATGCTGCCCTGGTTTTAGTACCTCCCTGGTGAGCATCACCAGTAAAACCTCACACCTGATGCTCATCAACACAGCCCACAATTGAAAACAAGAAAACAGAAAATATTATCAATGTCCTGAGACAGAACCGAGCTCAGAAAGACAACACGCACAATGTTCCTGTGCCTGGAGTATCAGCTACTGAGAAAACGTGATCTCCAGGTCAGCTTAAAAGCCATGAGCCTGCTCATAACCTATCAGGCACTGAGGCACAAGGGACCTACCACCCACAAATATGAGCCATGTGGCCAGGGCCAGCCTACCCGGCACTGAGGCTCAAGTGACCTCACAGCCACAAACAGCAGTCACATGACCACCACTGGCCTGTCAGGGCCTCAGGCAGAGGTGACTTCAGAACCACAAACAGCAGCCAGAGAACCACAAACAGCAGCTGTGTGCCTGGCACTGGCCTGTCACGCACTAAGGCACAAGGGACCTCACTGTACTGGCTACCAGTCATTGGGGCATGAGTGACCTCAGAACCACAAACAGCACCCGCATGACCAGCAATGGCCCATCAGGCACTGAGGAAGAAGAGACCTCACAAACACAAACGTATCCATGGGCCTCTGGTGGAAGCGATGTCACAGCCACAAGCACCAGCCCCATGACCAGCACGGCCTTATGACGGCCTCAGGCAGAAATGATCTCACAGCAACAAGCAGCAACCATGGGCCTAGTACTGGCCTATTAGGCATCGAGGCACAAGTGACCTTGTCACCGCAAACACCATCCAAGGGCCTCGGTATGGCCAATCAGGGCCTCAGGCAGAAGCGATCTAACAGCACAAGCAGCAACCACATGACCCCCACTGGCCAATCAGGCCAGAGGCACCAGTGACCTCCCAAGAACCATGAGGAGCAATGGGCCCAGCACCAGCGAATCAGATGCTGAGGCAGAACTGACCTCACAAGCACAGTGACCAGGATGTGCCTATGAGGGTCAGGAGAAGTGACCTCACAAGCAGAAACAAGAGCTTTGTGCGTGGTAGTGGCCTATTGGGCACTGGTGCACAAGTGACCTCATAAGCGCAAACTGCAGACATAGGTCTACAACTGGCCCATCAGGTCATCAGGCAGAACTGACATCATAACCACAAACAGTAGCCATGTGACCAGCACTGGCCTGTTAGGTACTGAGGAACAAGTGACTTCACAACTATAAAGAGCTAGCACATGACCAGCAGTGGCCTATGAGGCAGTGGTGCACAAGGGACCTCCCCATCACAAACAGCAGCTGTGAGCATGGCACTGGCCTATGAGGCACTGGTGCTCAACTGACCTCACAGCCACAAACACCAGCCATGTGACCAGCGCTGGCCTATCAGGCAGTGAGGCACAAGTGACCTCACAATCAAACCAGGCAGCAAGGGCCACAGCCCTGGCCATTACAGCCTCAGGAGAAGTGACCTCACAAGCAAAAACCTCAACTGTGTGACCAGCCCTGTGCTCTGGGAGCACAAGTGACCTCACAGCCAAAACCAGCAGCCAAGAACCTAGTAGTGGCCTGTCAGGAACCAAGGCACAAGGGATCTCACTGCCACACAAAACAGCTAGATGACCAGCGCTGCCCTGTCAGGCCCTGGGGCACAAGAGAACGCATAGCCATAAAAGGCAGCCAAAGGCCTACCACCCTCAGAGATGTTACTGCTGCACAAGTGACCTCACAACCAGAAACGTCGGCCATGGGCCTCGCACAGTCCTATCAGACACTGAGGCAGAGGTGACCTCCCAGTCACAAACAGCAGCCACATGCCTAGCACCAGCCTGTTAGGTACTGAGCCATAAGGTACATCACATCTGAAACAGCAGCTCTGAACCTACCGCTGGTCTGTCAGGCACTGAGGAACAGCCACAGGTAACATCCAGGGGCCTAACACCGGCCTGTCAGTCACTGCAGCACAATGACCTCACACCACAAACACCAGCCATGGGCCTAGCACTGACCTATCAGGTCCTCAGGCAGAAGTGACCTTAGAAGCACAAACAACAGCTGTGTGCCTGGCGCTGACCTATCATGCACCAAGGCACAAGTGACCTCACGACCACTGACAGCAGCAATGCCCATAGCACTGGCAATTAAGGCTCAGGCAGAAGTGATCTCACAAGCAAAACATCAATCACATCACCAGCACTGGCCTCTGAGCCACTGGTGTGCAAGTCACCTCACAAGCAACAACAGCAGCAGGCCTATAAGGCAATGAGGCACAAGTGATGTCACGGCTCCTAACATCAGCCATGGGCCTAGCACTGGTCTATCAGGGCCTCAGGAGAAGTGACCTCACAAGCTCTAATAGCAGCTAGGATCCTCGCATTGCCCTGTCAGCAACTGAGGCAGAAATGACCTCACAACAACAAAGAGGAGCCATGTGACCAGCACTGGCCTATCAGGCACTGGTGCACAGGTGACCGCACAACCACTAACCTCAGCCATGGGCCCAGACAGGCCTGTAAGGCCCTGAGGCCAAAGTGACCTCCCAATCCCAAGCATCAGCCATGGGCCTGACACTGGCCTATCAGGGCCTCAGGCAGAAGTGACCTCACAACCAGAAATAGCAGCCAGTGTCCGAGCGTTGCCCTATCAGGCACTGCGGCACAAGTGACTCTGCCACCACGAACAGCAGCCATGGGCCTGGCACTGGCCTAGCAGGCGCTGGCGCACAAGTGACTTTACAGCCACGAACGGCAGCCATGAGCCTGGCACAGGCTTCGGAGGGGCTCAGGCAGAAGTGACCTCACCAGCACTAACATCAGGCAGGGGCTTAGCACTGCCCTGTCAGGCACTGAGGCACCGGGGACCTCATGACCACAAACAGCAGTGACGTGTCTGCCTCGTCCTTGCCATTTACGGGTGCACAAGCAGCCTAACAACGTGTATTCACATGTATTCAAAGGAGTTTGCTTGCCGCTTGCCTATCCCGTTCTCAGGAAGCGGTGACCTCACAGTCTTCACCAAAGCCATATGCCATCTGCTGCCCTATCAGATAGTAAAGCAAGTGTGACCGCACAAGCAAGAACAGAAGCCACATGCCCCTCACTGGCCTCTCACATGCTGAAACAGAAGTGACCTCAGAGCCTGCATTGAAGCCATGTGCTTGCTGCTGGCCTATGAGGCACAGAGGCACAAGGGACCTCACAAGCACAAAAGCAGAAAGGTGCTTGATGCTCTTCCTTGAAGCAAAAGTCACCTGTCCAGGACAAAAGGGAGCAATATGGCTGCTGGTGGCCTAGCAGATCCTGACGCCCAGTGACTTCAAAAACACAACCATCAGCAATATGGATCGAGCTGAACTGCCAGCTACTGAGGCTGAGGTGACCTCACTCACAGTCAGCCATGAAGCCATAGATCTGCTCCTGGCCTGTTGGGGACTCGGGCACAATTGACCTAACCAAGCACAAACAGCAGCAATGTGCGTGCTGGTTGCCAATCACATACTGATGCACAACTGACCGCAAAAGCACAAGCAGCAGCAATGGGCCTGCTCCCCATTTATGAGGTACTGAGACACACAGGACCTCACCGTCATCACCAAAGCTAGGGGCATGCTGTTGGCCTGCCAGGTTCAGAGGCACAATTCACCTCACAAGTGCAAACGGCATCGACATACCTGCTATTGGCCTATCTGTTGCCAAGTCACAAGAGACTGGGAAGTGCAAAACCTCCCAGAGCAGAAGCTCACCTGGGCCACTCCCATGTCCCTTGATTATGCTGTTATCTCTCCAAACATAACAGTCTTCTACAAACAGCTTTCATCTCCTGCCAAGACTCCCTCCAGGTCCTCGGACATTTCCACTCTGTCACTCTAGGCACAAATCAGAAAAGCGGAAATTGGTCTTGCCTTTCCTGCAATCTGAGCTGTGAGCCTTTGCCCTGGAGCACCTACATGAGGACAACAGGATGCCATTTCCCTTTCTTGGTACTGACAGTCATCCAGGGAGCACAGAGACCTGGGCCCTGGCCTTGATGATGACTTGCCATTTGCTATTGATCATCCTCTGAGAATTCAGGGGGTGATGCCAGAGGAGAAAACGTGGCACTGAGCCATCACCAGAGCAGTACGTACCATGACACAGCTCTTGAATTTTGGCCTTCCCAAATGGAGCCGGTGGTAAAATGCTTCAAGAAGAGAGGGGGCATGCATGCCAAACAGCTGGGAGGCTAGTGGTAGGATGGATGTGCTCACCACCACTGCCTTGACTCCAGCTACTCCGAGCAATGCAGCTACAGCTACGTGGGCTCCTCACACCCCCAGAAAGTGCAGGCAAAATCTGGCACCTTGCCACCTAGCCAGGGTCAGCAGTGTCAGTACCTAAACACACCACACCAAGCACAATTTGTCTACACATGGGGTGCTTTCTTATTTCCCCAGTGCATCAGAGGCAGGTCACACTACAGCAGGATAGTGTGGGTAACCTGCAGAGACTGCACGTGGAAGGAAGAGAGACCTGGGCTGCGCATCCCTTGCAGGGCATTTTTGCCTTGCTGCTCCCATTCCAAGGGACTCCTCCAAACAGATCTGCTACAGGAAGGACTCAGTCCCTTGACAGTCAACTCCTAAGAACTCACCTGCCCTTCTCCAAAGACCACCACACCACAAGTATTCACTCCTTCAAAGAGCTTCCAGCAGGCTAATGCCCAGCCAGCAAAGGGCATCTCCGACAGCCTCTTACTCCCACCCCAGTAAACACTGCTACAGACCAAAGCTCTCATGAGAAACAGCAAATGAGAGCAAAGGAGGGAAAATGCAGGCTTGGTTTGCATCTCGGAGCAAGGAGGAAAAATCCTAGGCAGCATGTATGCTGCAGATCCTGGCAAGCGCTTAGCAAGCTCAAGGCCTGAACCTCAGTGCATCAAAGGCAGCAGGCTGCCAGCAGCTGTGGCCCATGACACCACAGCAACCTAGGCCCAGCCAGCAAATTCCCCCTCACCTTGCAGTGCTCCCCAGGTCCCCAGTCTGCAAGCACTCCCCACACACAGCACTGCCCTCTCCAGCTACCTCCTCCCATGCTGAGCACCAAAACACTTGGAACAGCAGCCAGGCCCACCACAGGGCACCCCTGCACTGTGACACCCCGCACCCACTGCCACTCGCCTCACAGAGAGATGGCAGCAAACATGCACCAAACATGCACCTCCGCGTCAGCAACACACAGGGCACATTCCTACACATGGTAGTAGACAGGGCACCCCTAGGTGCCCAACAACACAGAAAGCCCACCCCTCCAGCCCTTCCCTTCCCTTCTAGTCCTCTAAGGCTCTACAGCAGGCACTGGCGCTGCCTCCCAACATCTACTGCCTAGGGCCTGGCCACTTCCCACCTCCAGGAAGCAGAGGAGTCCTCTCATGGGGGCTGATCATGCCACCTCTTGCCATTCGCTTGTGCCTCAACTTCCTGGAAAATGCAATCTCTTTGAGAATGTGGCTCATAGCTGTTTGAGGGGGGGACACTCCTCCTACCTCCTCCAACAGCCTTTGCAACCATTCTCCAATGGCTGCATACTCGGCAGAAAATAACCAACCTCTAAGGTGCTACAGTTCAAAAGGTGTCATAAAAGCAGGTGGACACCTGAAAGACAGGCACAGCATTCAGACCGTGCAGGAACATCCACAAGCTCCCTCCTGTTTGGACAGAGAGAAGTGCTAAAGCACACACAACCCCTGGGAAGAAGAGATTACTAACACCACTGCCTACACCAGCACTAGATTAATTTAGCAGTCTCAGTGGATCTGGACTCCCTAGCTGACTGCGAGCCGGCTGCAAGCTTCCACTTAGCAGCAAGTAGAAGGACAAATTCCATGTGCATGTTCACGAGAGAACATCATCCACAATTTAAACGTGGCAGGACTAACTCAGGGCGATGGGGTGGACTAGAGCTGGTGTCAGATGATGGGGAACATCTGCTTCTGCTTGATTAATTAGTTGCCTTTCTGTGTTGCTGTCGAGCTCTTCAGGGGTCAATCCCTCCTCTGGGCACACGCAACAAACCCAGGAGTTCCCCTCACCTCCAGCATCCAGGCCATGTGTCCTCTCTGGACCTGTCAGCTGCTCAGGTAGTGGTGACCTCCCAAGGGCACATACCCCTACCACAGAACTGCTGCTGGCCTATTGGCTTCAGGGAAGCATGTTGCAATAAAAGTAAATACAAAAAACATTTTAAGGATCCTCTCCTGGGGACCTGCTACTCTGGCCCCAAGGGCAGCTGCTGCCTCCTCATGGGGCGGCTCTCCTCAGAGTGAGGACCCCAGGGGCTCTGGTCACAGCAGGGACACAGTCCCCATGCAGAATGTCCCATCACAATGGCCTTGTAGGCACCATGCCACCACCGTCACACAGCCCTGCTGCTCCCCACATCACGGGGAACAGCGTGTTGGCGTCATAGCAAAGAGAAGTTCCACAGGGAAATGTGCAGGCCACCATTGCGGTGGCTTTGTGCCTTTGCAGAAGAGGTGCTTCCCAAATGTGAGGCAGACCTCGGAGAAAGCATGACCATGCTGCTTTGTAAACTCAACGTGCTGGTGACAGAGACTGGAATCGGTACTAGGCCGAAGATTGCAGGCTGTAGGTAGCCAGGGGCGGCCATGAGTCGAGGTCAAAGCCAATCAAGAGCAGGAAGACTAGCTCCATTCCTCCTAATCACTGTCTTAAGGCAGAAGAAAAAAGGAGTCCTGGAACTTTGTAGGTACTCCTCAAGTCCTGCCTGGCTCTCCAGCAGTTCAAATGGGGTAGATCTGGTCAGAAGTTGCAAAGTTTTCCAGTGGAAATGGCCATTTTCTTTGCTCTTTAGCTTGGACGTATAGGCAATCAAGAGAGCATTAGATAGTAATGCTTGCAAGCAAAGAAATGTGTAGCAGGCATTTACTCATGTTAATCGGGGACGCCTCTGCCTGACGCGTGCATCGGGCGGACGTGCTTCCCCTACAGCTGCCCGTGCGTGTGTGAGAGAACAAAGTCTCTCTCTGAGCTAGATTCCTACAAGTAGAGTTTTCGTAGGACAAGTGTGGTCTGTGTGGGAGGAGGCCACGAGCTGCCTTGGGCCAGGGACAACTGTTCCCAGCCAGCTTTGAAAGACACGTGAGCAACCCTTCCCAGACAAAGTCCTCAGCTAGTCCGAGGAGCCCATGGTGCCCTAGCTGAGGCATCTTTAAGAGAGACGGGCAGGTATTAGGAGCCAGAGGTGTGAGGAGAAGCTGCTGAGGAGACATGGAGGGAGAGACTGCTGAGGAGATATGCAGGTGGAAGTATGCTCTTGGGAAGAGGTGCTCCATGCCCAAAGGGTGCACCCCTGAGGGCCTGCAACCATTGGTTGTAGGCGACCAGTGCCGATGCAGGGAAAGCCCAAGGGACTGTGACGTGCAGAGCCGCTGGCTGCCCCCACAGCCGATGTGGGAGGCAGAGTAGCCAAGGCCTGACCGGCACCGCACCTTGGATTGCCTTGGGCTTTTGTCATTGACAGTGGGGCTGCCTCTGCGCTTGAGGAGCCACCCAGGGGCCTGCTGCCCGCTGGAGCCTGGGGCTCTGCAGAGGCTTTTGCTTGAGAGCTGCCAGAGGGACCTGCTGGGAAGAGGCAATACTTGCAGCAACTCGGAGAGGGCCGGCTTGCGTCTGTCCTAGGACTCTGCTGCTGAGCCCAGGCTGGGGCCCGGGAGCAGGTTGCATAGCTGGGGCCAGAGTGTTGGTGGCCATGGAATACCTGGGCTCGGTCACATCCCCTCCATCCAGAGCACTCAAGAGGCTAACCCTGTGCCCTCCCTCGCACAGGCAGTGGCAGAATAAGGGATTTACCACCAAGGCAGAATCCCATCCTCCCACAAGACCAGCATCCCCCTGCCCCGCATCCCGGTCCCTCTGCCTCTTTTTGGAAGGGGCAAGACCTCGTGGTCACTGTCTCTTCTGGGGTGTGGAGACTGAGGCCAGATGGAGGAAGAGCCTCCTGCATCTTCTAATAGAATGGGGCACTCCGGAAGAGTAACTGAAGCCTCCCACTCCACCTCGGAGGACTACCCACCATGTTCTGCCCTTGGGTCCCTCAGTGGCAGGGCAGAGCTCTTGAGACAAAAGGTGGGAAACTGCAGGGCTGAATTTGAAGCCGATTATTATAGAAACGGTCCAGAGCTTCACACCATCCCCTGCCACCCCCATCCACATGATACCTGAGCCCTGTGGAGAGTTTGGGATGTTTAAGGAGAGCTTCCTCTGTGTTTGGTGGCCCAGCAGAGCACTGCCATGGGCTGCTGGGAAGAGTGGACATTGTAGCACTCGCATGACGAGAGCCCAGCTCTTGTAGGGGCTGAGTTTTCTCCCTTGCTTCTGTCTCCCCAAAGAAAAGACACACACGGTGAAGAAACAGGGCTGCTTCTTTGGTGACAACGCAACAGAGGGGTGAACTGATGGAGCAGCACTGGGCAGGGGATGGGCCTGAGCACGGTAGCTGCCCTGCAGGCAAGGGGAGGTGCCCGGGACGAGCCCGGCTGCCCGGCACACAAAGCTGTGGGTCCTCAGGGAGCAGAGCAGCCTGGGGTGAAATCTGCTGCTCTAGCTCTGCTCAGAGCAACATCCCAGAAGCAGGTTCCACCTGCCCCAGCTGCTGCGCAGCCGGTAGCTCAGGCCTTGTAGGTGAAATCCTGATGGGGACCTTTCCAGTAGAGGCCTCAGCAGCAGGCTGGTCTGTGTCGCCAGGGCACTGACGGAGCGATGGCTGTCATTCTGCAAAGGCTGAAGGGCTGGCAAAGGAAAGAGCGGAGATCCAGCCCCTGTGTCTGCAGAAACCCCAGGCGTTCTCCCCAGGCAGCACCAGCCCACCAGCCTTCCCATGACCACGAGGCAGCTGGGGGACCAACGGGGCAGCTAAGAGTTGCCTTGAATGATTCCTCGCCTCTTCTCCCCTCACCTCTGCCACCTCCCCCGCACATACCCTTCCCCTCCGCAGAGGGACATAGGGCCCTCTTTGCCTGGTGCTGCACAAGGGAGTGGAGCACACTTCTCGGGCACCTTCCCCCACCCCCAGCAGCCCACAGAACACCACGTTGCCCACACTCACCCTTGCAGATAGCCAGCAGCTTATCCTCGCTCTGGGGCCTCACATGCTGCGCGGCGAGCCCTAGGTACACAAAGCCCATCACTCCTCGTGCTCCCCAGCATGCTCCCAGCAGCACAGCTCCCCTCCACCCCGCCAGCCTGGCCACATGCCCTCCTCCCTTTGGGCAGGTCTGACCCTGTGCAGCACAGTGCAACCACCGAGGAGGGTGTGTGGCACCAGAGAGAGCTCCCATCAGCCTGTCCACGTGGGCAAGGATGGGAGAGGGAGACACGGAGCCCCTGGGTGCTCAGGCCAGCACCCAGCAGTCGGGGCTGCAGGCACCCAAGGGTTCAGAGGGCGGCCCCAAGGGTTGTGGCTCACCGATGAACCTCACGGCCACCTCTCGCAAGGATGCCTGAGGGTCCTGCAGGTATGGCAGGCTCTGGCTCACGTACTCCTCTGCTCTGCTCCTGTACCGTGCCAGCTGGAGAGAGCACAAGGGTACAGGGATGACACAGACCCTCCCCAGTAGGTTCGGCCCAGCCCTCCTCCCAGGGATACCCTCCCCATCCCTCCCGTGCCAGGACAGTCACAGCTCCCAGCCAGGAGCCCCGTGCTGATGAGGTGCGAAGGCAGCACAGGACCGGAGCGTGGTCGGGAGGCGCTGAGAGCCCCCTGTGCTGCTGCCAGCCCCAGCGTGAGCAGGTTGCCCATCAGCCTGCAAGAGTCAGTGAGGGCAGAGGGGCCTGGAGAAGAGCGCGTCAGGGCTGTGCGCTCAAGGAGCAGCTCCAGGCTGCAGCTCTGGGCTGCAGCAGTGGGCGAGGGGCAGAGCTGTGTGCCACGGTGCCCCATACCCTGTGCGTGAGGACAAGGCCTCAGCTGGCCCGGGCCCTTGGGGACTTTGGGGCTTTGCTTACCATGCACTCGCTGATCTTCCACGTCTGCCCTGTTTTTGTCAGATACCTGAGCCGCTCCCAGTGCAGGAGTTGGGCTGCTTCAAGGAGGGTCTCCTGAGAGGCCTGCCAAATAGCAGAGACGGGGAGATGCCACCACAGCCCAGCCCCTTTGGGGAAGGTGTAGCCAGGGAAAGGAACAACCCCCAGCTGAAGGCTGTGGTGGGTCTGAGGCAGAGAGGGCAGCTCTGCACTGTCCTCTGGGATGCAGGAGGCCAGCGACACACATTCAGAGGTGTGGAGGCCCACCCATGGGGCGTCAGCATCCACCCCCTGAATCACTGCTGCTGTCAGAAGTCCCACCTGGGCCACTCGGCGTGCCTCATCACTCAAATGAAAGAAGAGAGGCAGCAGGCTCCTCTGCACATCCTTCTTCATCCTCCATTTGTCACTCCACACCAGAGTCTCCATGATGTCTTTGAAGAGGAGCATGGAGAGCTCTCGCACCCGGCTGGCCTCCTGGACAGAGAGAAGAGGGCAGAGGAGACCTCGGCAATGGTCGTGGCAGCCGGCCATGAGCAGGGGTGCCCCAGCAAGGCGCCTCCTCCTCTCTGTGCGGAGCTGTCCCCGAGCCCAGCAGAAGGGCAGAGCTGGGGCTCTGCTGAGCAGGCTGCTGCTGAGGAAGCTGGGGCAGAGGGCTGTCCTGCAGAGGCAGCACACGCTCTCCCAGGCCCTCGGTGCCTCTCCCTCCACATGGGACGTTCTTTCTCCCGCCCTGGGGTTGCTCAGGTCCTCCCAGCAGAACTGCATGGACAGGGGCAGCCTGTGCCTGGGCTCAGCTCTGCTCCTGGCTCTTGGTTTACCTCCGCCCTAAGCCGCAGCAAGAGCAGCAAGGGCTCAGCACGGTACGGAGCGGCTGGGAGTGCAGCGGACAGTGGCCTGAGCACAGCACTTGCTGACAGTTCCCAGGACTCGTGGCGGGAGGTACACATTCCCCCACCAGTGGGCACAGCGGAGAGGGACACATCACACCTGCGGCCATGTACAAACGTGCGGCAGAGCCCTGGGCTCTCCTGCCGGCCTTACATCATCAAAGAGGGGCAGGAGCATCTCCATCAGCTGCAGGGTACTGGGGTGGGCTCTCTGCCTCTCCATGTAGCGGAAGATGTTCCTCAGCACCATCAGCACTTTCACCCTGCTGTCCCTGTCGGCATCCTGCAGGCACTTCATGAAGTCTGGCAGCAGCGAGTGTATTTTTCTTGCCTGCAAGAAGCACAGAACACCCTTTTTGTGGGGCAACGATGGCCTGCCCTGGCAAAAACTCTCTCTGACACAGCCGGGATGTGCCTGTACCAGGAGCCCTTTCAGGCAGGCACTGGTGCCTTTCTCCTGGTGCTGCACAGCCAATGGCCTGGCCTGAAACGTGCCGGACTGAGGAAGAAGGCAGCTGGAGGAGCTGGGACCAGCTAGCACACCTCTCATTGCCCACAAAGTCCAAGACACTGCCTTACTCCTTGCCTTCTGCCCACCCCCACGCTGTCACACAAGTGTGTGTTTATGTCCCCTACTCACCATCGTGGGTCTCTCAGACGCTGTGATGAGGCCTCTGAGCACCAGCCAACGCATCACTGGGGAGCGATGTGGCAGATACCTCTGCAAGAGGTTGAGGACACGGTCC
Source organism: Rhea pennata (assembly GCF_028389875.1). Lineage (NCBI taxonomy): Eukaryota > Metazoa > Chordata > Aves > Rheiformes > Rheidae > Rhea > Rhea pennata. The sequence goes on from NW_026907677.1 coordinate 3,999,306, forward strand.
CCCTCCTTGGCGAAGTCAGTGCAGACCAGCAGCTGGAACACACGTCATGAGAGAGGGACAGAGCCTACAGCGCTCCCTTGCAGCACGAGGCCATGCTCGGTCCCACCGACAGCCAAGAGCAGGGTGCTCCATGGCCCTCCAAAGCCTGTCCTGCGGGTAGCTGTGACCACAGGCAGCCTGCGTGGCCCCTCAACCCAAGCCCTGGGCCCCAGGGTACACCATGCAGATTGCCCGCCTGCTCTTCCGCCCTCTGAACCCTCTGCAGCCTCTTGTGCTCCTGCCTTTGAGGAGCAATTGAACAGCGAGAACTGGCACCAGGGAGGCACAAAACGCAGAGAGTTACAGGGGTTACCCCCCAGCAGCCACGGACCACAGCCAGGGGGGCTAACACCAGCGCAGGACAGGCACTGCGTATCGTCAGGTCTACCTCAGTGAAGAAGGCCATGGCCGGGATCTCCTGAAACTGGTCCTCCCTGTGGAGCAGCACTGCCAGCTGGTTGAAGATCCAGCACTGGTCAAGCGTTGGAATCTTCCTGACCTCTCTAGCAGGGGGAAGGAGGCTCTGTCAGTATGCAGCCGATCCCGCAGACCTCTTCTGCGATTGCACCGCTAAAGTCTAGCTGCTGCCCCACAGGCCAGGACGTGCAGGGCAAGGCCACAGTGGCATTCCACTGGCGCAGCCAGTGGCAGCTGCTCACCCAGTGGCCGTCTCTCCCCACCGCACACCACCTCTGCAGAGCCAGTGTGGCATCCTCAGGCTCCCTTTGGTGGCAGAGCACAAAGACACCCTTCCCACCACCAAGTCAGGGCCTGTCCACACATCCCATTTCCTGCCCATGCGGGAGGCTTGTCCCCATGGGCTCCTCCCGTGCACATGGCCCTGTGCATCTTGCCCCTTTCCTGGTTAACCCTCTCCAGTAGAGCTGCATACAGACAGAGCCATGGCACTCTGCGTGGCCTGAGCCCAGTCGCTAAGGGAGGAGACTCCAGGTCCCCGGGAGGTGACTGGTCCCACCAGGCACCCTCTCTCACCCTTGCTAACACCAGCTGCTGCCCCAGCAGGCGGTCCTGGCACGCCTGGGGACTCCCTGGCACCTCAGAGGAAGGGGACTGTGTTGTGTAGAGCTGGGCAAAGAGGACTCTCACCTGGCCAGTAAAATGACTCCCAAGTGGAGAGTGTCAGGGCTGAGAAGCATGTCCCAGCCTCCCTTCGTCCTGAGGACCAGGGCTTGGTGTTCGTAGCCAGCGCAGCAGAACAAAGCTGCCATGGTCTGCACTGCTGAGCTGTGTGCAGAGCAAAGGCTGGCTCATACCAGCAGCCTGGCCCTGGCTCCAGGTCCAAGGGAGGGACGAGGGGACGGGGATGGAGCACCTGACAGGGCTGGTGGGAGCGGATGGGTCCCATCGGTGGCATTCCCTCCGGAAGATCGCAATGTCCTGCGGCGTGAGCTCTGCTGTGAAGCCAATTTGGAAGAGCAGCGCCAGGCAGAGGTGGGAGAAAAATGTCTTCACCACCTGCGAGCAGCTGCACTGCTGGAGGAGCTCATAGAGTGCCCTGGTTGCCTACAGAAAACACGCAGAAATGGTTCTCACTGCAGAGACGTCCCTGTTGCGCTGCCAGAGCCTGTCCTGCTGGCAGTGGCCCCAGGGTGCTGTGTGCACGTACTACGAGGCGCTCATGGATCATGGGCAGATGGAGAGGGCACAGAGGGCTCTGCCACTTGCCCCAGACAGGTGAGCAGAGCCCTGGGGGTGAGGGAGGTCTCATCCAGTAACTCACGGCCAGGGGAAGGATGCGGGTTCTGTCCCTGACGCTGGTGAGCGGTTTGCGCAGTGGCCGCTCCACCAGCATCTTGAGGAGCTCCCACAGCACCTTCTTCGACGTGCTGGGCTTGGAGACCATTGCCCTCCACGTGGCCACAGTGACGCTGCAAGCCTCGGCAGTTCTGTCATCAGGGCTGCCCCGGCCACAGCTCTGTGGCCTGGCCAAGCGGCTGAGGGTGCAGACAGAGGCCACAAACTTCAGCTGCTGAGCTTCTTCCTGACAGCGGGGAGGAGAGAGACAAAACAGAGAGCATGAGACGGCGGGAGGCTCGGCCAGTGGTAGCAGAGTGCAGCCCGAGTGGCAATGTCTGTAGTTACCCTTCCTCTGCCTGTGAGAAAGGCCTGGATGCACGCCAGGGCTTCCTGCTCCTCTCTCCGCACGTCGGAGCAGCTGGTGGCAGAAGCCCCTTGCCCTGAGAAAGAAAGAGCAGGCAGAGCTGTGGGGGCTGGCAGGAGGCAGCAGAGGTGGGTGGCAGAGCTGTGCCCTCTGTGCAGCCACGCTGCCTGCTGCACGGACTCCAGCTCCCCTGCGCTTGTCGGGGCTGAGAGGTGCCCGACAGCTCGTGCGTGATTCTGGAGCACAGTGACCTGGGGAAACAGCCCAGGGGTGCCGGGATCAGGAACTCGCTGCGAGACGGGCAGGCAAGGTCCCTGCCCCGCAGCATCGCTGCCCCTCCCAGCCTGTGCCGCAGAGCGGGAGCCGGGTCCCCTCTGCTCCTCTCCTTCCTGGAAGGATGCTGTGCCAGGCCGGCCCCCGAGCACACAGCAGGCCCAGGCATGCCGGCACCGCGGTGCCCCCAGGGCCCCGGGGACACCGCCCCCCCAGCCTGCCATGGAGGGGAGAGCGTGCGGCAGAGTGGGGTGGTCTTGCAGCCCCCATCCCTGCCCGGCTCCATGGTGCCACTCACTCACCCATCTGCAGAGGCTGAGGCACGCACACGCCGGGGAGCTGTGTCTGGGAGCCGATCTCCTGGGGAGCTCCATCTTCCCTGTCCTTCTCCCAGGCCACCCTGGGGTTGCTGGGGGGTCTCTCAGCCATCCTGTGGGAAGGAGAGGAGGTGCTGAGCGTTGGGGAAGGGGGAGCCTGCGCTCAGGCCTGGCCGCATCTCTGTGTCGCCACAGTGGGCAGACAGTGGTCCTAAAGGAGGCTGCGCAGGCACACGGGGCAACAGTTTTTCAGCAAGCAGCAAATGCCCTGGAAAAGGCCTCTTGGGGGCCCTCCAGAAACACCGGCATCACCTGGCTGCAGTGGGCAAAGGACCAACATCAGAAATCAGGCACGTGGCTGTGCCTTTCCCAGACGAAGGGCTTCGCTGGGCAGATGCCAACACATTTTGCCAAGGCACCGCTTCCAGGAGTGCCTCTTACAAGCAAAGCCAGTGGGGGTGATGCCAGCAATCCCGGAGTGTCCTTGCCTTCCCCTGGCTGTGCTGGGCCATGGAGCCCAAGCCAGGCCCAACCATGGGGCCAGGCTGCTCCCAGGCAGCCCCTCCCAGAGCCAGAGCAGGTGATGCTGGTGTCTCCCCGGCGCTCCTGGTGGCGGGTCCCAGCCCTTCCTGGGACACCTTGACCCTGCAGGGCTAGTGGTGGCTGTGGACACCATTGTCCCAGCCCCGCATCACCACCTCCCCCCACCCGCTCGGCCACCCTGGACCCCAGGCAAATGGCACCCCTCATGTCTTACACAGGGTGGGAACTGGGGAGGCCTCAGGAAAACGCCTCGGTCCCGTGGGGCAGCCCGAGGGCTGCAGGGAAAGGCGTGGGCTGCGCTCAGGGTCCTCCTCCACGAGTCCTGCGCACTGCTGCCCTGTCCTGTCCCCCTGCACACTGCGGGACTGAGGCCGTGCCAGCGCCTGACTGTGACACGGGGAGATGTCACAGGAGCACAGTCACCAAGGGCTCTGCCATCCCTGGGCAGCCTCCACCTGCCCCCTGCTCCCCACAGACCCTTCTCATGCACCAGTTCACTTGTCGGGGCTCAGGTCCCCTAAACCCCTCCGTCTGCCCCACGAGCATGCACTTGGGGCTCTGCTGCTCAACAGAGCCCTTGACTGCTTTCCTGGGTGCCCCCAGGCCCCACAGAGTGGACACTGTCAACCCAAAGTGAGCACCTGGGGACAAAGTGCTCTAGGCTCACCCTAAGAGAGCACAAAGCCAGTGTGACACCAGTTCATCAGTTGACTCGGTGCTACTTCTTTACTTGGGCAAGTTTTCTTTCAACTCCCACCACCGACGCTGTCTCTGCAAAAAGGAAGGTGCATGCTTTTCTTCCTGACTTAGACGGACCATTCCAAAATGCCCAACGGGGGTTGAGCCTGGGGTTAGTTGTAACACGAAAGGTGAGCACTGCAGAGGCTCTTGCCTTTGCGTAGACCCCCATCATTCCCAAAGGCTATGTTGTCCAGGCGCTTCACCAGAAGATTTCTTTAAGGCACGTGAAAGCATGTGGTTGTGTTGTGGAGCTTTCAATGTATCCTAGGTCAGCTTTCAAACCTACTGCTTTTCGAGAATGAAGCATGGGGCTTTCACAGCCCAATGAAGGGCCGGCTCACTGCCCATGTCTGAGCTACAGCAGGACAACGACTTTTGCCAAGATATTGTGACCTTGCTCCTCATCTCATCCACAGAGTGTTCTTCTGTGGAGCAGTCTCAAATGCCTTAAGGAAGAAGGCTGACTAGAGAGGTGCTTCTGTGTGCCACTTTCCCTCTAAATACCATCTCACAGCAGCAGTAGCTAGCTGACAAGAATGGTGGGTTTTCACGTGAGACCATCAATTTTTGGCAAAGCAACAGACCTCTACCAGCCCTTTGGCAACAGTGGGACAGCTTGCACAACTTACTCTTGCACTCCTCCTTGCTCCGGCCCAGAGAAGCCCCAGCCAGCACCAGCAGTCTGGCCATGGCAAAGGCAGGAGAGTTGCCCCTCCTGGGCTCTCCGGCCCACATTTGAGATCCACCCCGCCAGCTCCTCCAGTGAGGAAGTGGCATCTGTCCCGATGGCTTAGGATCCCTCCCACATTTCCTAACCAAAACTCTGCTGTTCCTTGCACGAAACTAACTGACAGGCATCTCCATGGTTATAAAAGCCAGAGAAATACCATGCCACTGCTGCCTTTACTAACTGCAATCATTAATTATGGATATGCAACTGTAAATCCTAACTGTCCCTACCTGATCCCATGGCTGCTTCCCTGCCTGGCCAAAAGCTTGCTCTCAAGAACACAAGGGAGAAGCCCACCTGCAGAGCCTGTGGTTGCTAAAGGGCCAACAGCAAAGGGAGAAAGGGGCAAAACAGGCACGAGATGGTTGGAGGAAAGGCTGCGGAGGCACCCAGCCACCTGCTGAGAATGGAGCACTTCTCTACCTAGCTTTCCAGTATTTACCACTCCTTGCAGATCTGCATATGGGCATCAGGTCGAACTAAAACAAGCCCTTGGGAAAAGTCTCTTCCAGCTGACTTGTGTGGCAGCAGGGGAAGCCCAGAGGCTGTAACGACACATGGCTCAGAGACCCAGGCCCCGTCCCTGCATGGCATCAGTCTCCACAGAACCGCAGAGGGGCCCTGGCCAAGGCAGCCCTTAGCACCATAGCTAAGGGGTGGAGATGGAGGAGAAAAGTCCTTCCTGGAGATGCTGGGGATTGAACCCAGGACCTCCTGCATGCGAAGCAGGCGCTCTTCCACTGAGCTACATCCCCTTACACATGGCATACGTAGATGGGGGGTGTGCTCTGGGGTGGGGGGTTTCTGTGGGCCAACCGGCAGCACGTTCGGCTGTAAACAGAAAGGTTGTTGGCTGGAGCCGACCCAGGGACGGTGCCCCCGTGGTGGGGTGCCTGGGGGACTGTGCTGCTCGGCACCCTGGCTTTTGCTCACAGTCCCCAGGAAGGATCCCAGACAAAGCGGTGGGAACCTCAGGGGTCTGACGGAGGCTGGGGAAGGCCCAGGGCCCAGGGAAGGACCTGTGTCCCGAGGCAGGGCTGCTGTGAGCAGGGGGGTCACGGCTGCTGGGCTGGTGCCACTGACCTTCCCCTTCACCCCTGTGTGTGTGTGCAGAGGTAGGTCTTGCTGGGGGTGGGGGGTGGGGAGGCTCACCGAGAGGGAATGGGGAGAGGAATCAGAAGTGTTTAGGATCAGCACCAAGCAGAAGGCATACCCTTTGCTAGGGCTATAAGAGAGTAAATCAGGGTTTAGTGAATGCTAGCCATTCTGCCCTCTGTCCTCCGCAAAGAAGAGCAGAAAGGCAATCCTCAGCAGACACAAATGGAACCTGAGAGCATCTCATGGCCCCGTCTTCACCAGCCCCTTCATGTGATGCAACCTCCGTACACCTCCCTGCTCCTTCATGAGCGGCAACCTCCCTGCACCTCCCCTGCTCACAGGGAATGCTCTTTTCCACTCCCAGGAACTGACGTGGGAAACCCAGAGGGAAAAGGCAAAATTCCCCTCCCCACTTCTCCAGAGGTCCAGCCCTGGCCAGGTTTCTGTGGGACAGCGCATCTGTTGGAGGCTAGCACATGCACGCTCCTGGGGGATGTCCCTCTGGACCAAATGGGATGGGCAGGGGACCAGGAGAGCAGCACGGAGGATGCATGTGTGTGCTGCTGAAGCTGAGCTGAGCTGAGCTGTGCCATGCCCATCCCTGGTAGGAAGAACAGGAGAGGGACCAGCGTGTGCCCGTGCTGAGTGGTCATGTCTGTACCTCTACTTCCTGAATGGGGAGAAGGGAGGGAGCAGTGCCATGGGGCAGCCAAAGGGGCCAGCTGAGTCCCTGCTGCTGTGACCGTGCAGGGATGTGGGAGCACTTCAGAGCTCTGCGTGCTGTGCAGGCGGCTCTGCCAGAGACCCCTGTAGCCGGGACAGTGCTTCATCTGCCCCGAGCACAACGTGGGTGGAGAGGACAGCGCTCTCCACCCAGCCTGTGCTTGATCCTTGGCCTGAGTTGTTGGCTGGAGAGAGGCTGAGACTGGAGACGCAGCGGGACGCAGTGGGTTGGAGACACAGCTGAGCTCCAGCTGGGAGAGCAGGGTTCAGCAGCAGCAAGAGCTGCTGTGGGGCGGCAGGAGCAGGGCTTCTCCCTCTGTGCAGGGATGTGGGGCTGGAGCTGGGCTGGGCAGGGCTGGACAGCCAGATGGGGGAGTAGGTTTGGGTGAGGGAAGTGGGGAGGATGGATGGAGGCATTGGTGCCGTGAGCTGGTCGTGAGGGGACAAAGAACACAGAGGTCAAGTCTCTGTGCAATGTTCAGGAAAAGTTTTATTACGAAATAAATACACTCCCACCATAAAAAGGAAATTTGGAGAGGTCAATGAAAGCAGAAGCCCCCTTCCTGATGGTCCTTGCCTCTTACAGATGCTTCTGGAAAAAAGCTCTGGAGGAAATGCTGGTCTTTCTCCAGAGGAGTTCTCCCAAAGCACTCTTCTCTCTTCTGTTGCCTGCTTGGGTCTCCAGCCAAGGACTCCAGAAGGGGAAATCTTCACAGGGCTTCAGATGGGAGGAAAGACAAGAACGCCCTCGCCCATTACCCGGAAGTGATATTCCACCTGGAGGGCCACAGAAAAGAAACGGCAAAGAGGACTGCTGGCATCTGTGCTTTCCCAGGGCGCAAAGGGCATTTCTCATCCTCTCTCCTGCCGCTTGGCTTGAGCCTTCCCGGCAGCGCTCTTACGCCCCGAAGCTCATAGGGGCAGGTCTCAAAATCCCAGTTTGGATCTCACCAATGAGCTCAATAATCACAGAACTAAAGGGAAACTGCCCATGCCGTCTCCCTGAAAGGCCCAGCAGGTACCTTGCCACGGGAAACAGGGCCAAAGAGGGGCTTCTGAGGTGCTTCCTGAGAATGCCAGAGGGACAAATGACCTCCAGAACTAGCGGGTGACCTGCACCTTTTCAAGCAAGGCCCAGATGTGGTTGGTCACTGGCCAAGTGAACACGCAGGCAGGGATCTCTCCTACCCACTGCCCATAGGACTGCGCTTTTCCACACGTCCCCGTGGCACAAGCAGGACCTCAGGCTGTAGCACGCACCTGTCCTGGCCACCTCTGGATTTTCTTCACCAGTTTCTCCGGTGGGGGCATGGCTTCAGCACTGCCCTTTGTCCTGCCTTGCACCACCTTCCTGGAGCAGCTGCCTGCGATGGCCGGGAGCCCCCTGAAAAGACACCTTGTGGGCAGGTGCTGGGAGCACAGGGGCACTTGGGTCTCCGTCCTGCACTCACCGGCTGGGCACCTGCCTCTGCGGCACAAGGCCCTTCTGCCAGAGAAGGAGATGGGTTCCGCTGACTGTGTTCACACCCACGGGGACAGAGACCACCCCCAGCTGAAACGCCCGGGGCTGCAGGATGTGCCTGCAGGAACGCTCAGCGTGCCCAGACACGGGCTCGCTCTGGATGCAGCCCGGAGAGGAGCAGCCTTCTCTACCAAGACAGGCTCCAAGAGACACCCTTACCCCGTCCTGCCAAATGTATTACAAATGGCCCGGTGGTCCCTGCTGCCCTGTGCTTAGGCACAGGATTGTTCCTGGAGACGCAGGGTCAGAGAAGGAGAAAGTGGTCAGGGCTGTCAAGGCATTCTCGCCATCGAGGGCTCAGGAGTCCCCGGGGCATGTGATAAAGGACATTCAGAGCTGCTGTGAACCTTGTGTGCAGAGGAAACATCTCCCCCAGACACGCACTACGCTACAGGCTCACCCTCACCCACTCCTCCACGGCTCTCACCTGCCAGCAGGCGCTTTGTCCTCTGCTTTCTTCCCTTTCCCCTTCTGCTTCTTGGGAGCTGTTACTTTGGCCGGAGGATGCCTCGCTCTGAGGGGGAGGTGCTTGGTGGGAAGATTTCCTGTAAGCAGGAGAGAAGAAAACACTTCAGGACAGCATTGAGGAGGCCTTTGGAACGGGAAGGCTCTTCAGATATGCTCCAGCCTGTGATAACAGTGTGAGGCCTCAAGGTGACTCCTTCTAGGCCTTCTTTCCTGGGTGGTCTTTGGCCCTTCCGCACACTGCCTTCTCTCTGCCTTGTCATTTTTCCCCATCTACTCTCGGGGGCTTTTCTCATTCAATGACAACTCACTGGTCCCATGAAATAGCTCAGCCTCTCTGTGACCTGCAGCTCCCTGCACAATTTAGGATTCACATTGCACAAGGACAGTGCTCACGTTTGCCTCCCTTCTGCACCAACACCTCCAGTGCAAGAGCACTTTGCAGTGCACCCCAGAGCACTGAGTGCCGTGGCAATGGGGGAAAGTTTAACTGGGAGACATCAGCTGCAGCTGGGAGTGTTGGGCTGCTGGGAGGTCGTGTTCCCTCAGGAATCACTCCAGATGTCCCGTACTGGGTACGCAGCGTCACCTCCGGTGCCTGATGCTACCTGAGTCATGGCACTGTCGCCTTGCCTCCACTGCCTGGCCAAAGAGGACGGAAGCAGAAGGCACAAACCCCTGCCAGGATCCAGCGTTCCCATTACCTTTCTTGGCCCTGGTGTCCTCTTTTGCCTTCTCCTCTTCCTGCGGGGGCTTTGCAGGTGCCACAGGGGGCTTTCTAGATGGACTGTCAGCATTGTACCTGGAAAGAGGAAAAAGATGCCAGTCTAAAGGGAGGGCACCACACTTCCTTTGCACCTTGTGTCCATAATGGGGACACAGGGGCATTAGGGAGCTCCCAAGAAGCCCCTCTTTGTCCAAAGCACAATAGGCAGAACATGCCAGATGCTGGAGGAATGTATCAGCAAGCTGAGGGACTTTGTGAACACCTCCAGCACCTGGAGGGGCAGAAGCTCCCTCATCCGCTTCTTCCAGAGCATCCCTAGCCTTCCTGTGAGAAAGCTCAAATGACCAGCACGAGTTCCAATTCCCCTCTCTCCCACCACATCACTTGCAGGCCCTCCAAAACTCATCTCCATACAGCTGTAGAAAGGCAACACCATCTCCCAGACAACTAACGGGACAAAACACTGAGCAGGATGGGAGCCAGCACAAAGCTCTCCACAACCCCACTGCGCACAGGCTTCACCTTAGACTAGACATGCCCTCCCACAGAAGACATTTGACCCAAGGTAACATGTTCAGGACCCATTTGATTCATGCATGTCTCACAGAAGACATGAAAACATCCTGAGCCAGTGACCAGCAGGAACCTGCACTTTGATCCACATTGGAAAGACTTCCTCTCCAATGACTTCCTGAACAACCTTCACAAGCACTGGCAACACAGGGCTACCAAACAAGTCGTGGGAAGCTGCTGGCTTGGCCACCCGGGGCTAAGAAGCAAACATACTCACTCAGGAAGGACGACAACACAACCAGAACGGGTCTGCAAAGCAGCAGCTTCGGAGCCTGAGAGGACTGAATCCCTCATCTCTGGCATCTGCAAAGGGGAGAGACACACGAGAGATGATGCCAAGACAGTTGTCTCAGGGCGCACAAGGGCAGCACACTTTCCCACTGCTCAGAGAAGCAGCTGCCTCTGAAACGCGGAATTTCTCTGCGCCTCTCCGTGGCCCCTCAGTTGTGCAGCAGAGCAGCTGGCGGGAAATGGAGGAGAAAGGGTGAGAAGACTGCCAGGCTGTTTGCAAGGCTGAGAATTGAGAGATGCAGTCAGGAGACCAGGTCCTGCCTAGTGCAGAGGTCTGGCCTGCAGCCGGCTTGCATCTCTGCCTTAACCCATGAGAGGAGGCTCAGCTCAGCCTCCTTTCACATCTCAGCCTTCCTGCTGCACCTGAAGGACCACGCTGAAGGACGGGGCTGCACTAGAGACCTGGCCAAGGCCACTGGGCTCCAACGACTCTCTCTGCGACATGCTGCAGCCATCACTAGCAGCGTGCAAATGCTCACATTTGGACAGAAAGACGCCCTTCATGGTGGCAAGACTCCAGGGCCCTGGCAAGAGCTGCTCAGCACAACTAGACCAGCACAGCAAGAGCAGCAAGAGGGCTCTGGTCGCACAGGGGCCTTGGTCTGCCTAAGCCTCTGCTTCGTGTCCAGAGAGTGGGGCGAGCAATGATTCCTGCAAAAACAAACCTACTTGGAGACAGAGGTAGAAATGCCAAAGAACAAGAGGACCAGGGGGATTCAATATTCTGAGCAGCTGCCCCATGGGAGAGATGAAAGACACTCAGGCCCTCCAGCTGCAAAGGGAGAGCACTGAGGTCAGCAGAGGTTTCACAGAGCTGCTTCACATGCCCGCTGGCCCAGGCAAGGGGAGGAGGGATCACTCCCTTGCCCTCATTCCACCCTAGGGCAAAAATGTCCCATGGAGGCATCAGGCCGAGCTCCCAAGGGGACATGCAGAAATAGTGTCACCCAGCATCACGGGAAAGTGCTGAACTCGCTGCCTTACTGTCCCAGACACAGTCCAGGGAGACATGGGTTCAGAAGTGGTCCTGACACAAAGGAGTACTAAACCATGGCTTTCTGTCAGGAGGGAAGTCTCTGTGGAAAAAGCACACAGGACCGGCACATTTCTGGGACTTTTCCCTCGAGCACATGAAAATGAGCTCTGGGCCTGGATGAATTTTTGGGGCAGAGCCAGCACAGCTATTCCCAGGGCCGTCCTTGTTGCCAAGTCCTCTGGACGCTCAGGACCAGCTGTCCCCGGAGCTGGCATTACTCTCTGCTGGATCTCTCCATGCACCTGGACAGGTCATGGCAGGCTGACAGCATTGCATTCACTGGTGCTTTCCAGAGGACGACAGGTAGTGCTGGAGGAATGGGGAACTCACTGCGATAAGAGCTTCCAGCAGCTGCTCTGTCCCATTGAGCCTCTTCAGAAAGTCCCTGCAAAACCTCATTTTCACAGCTGCTCCTTGAATTACAAGCGTGCCAAGGCCCTTCAGCACAAGGGCCACGTTCTTCCCGCTCTGCAGGCAGCGGGAGAAAAGCCGCATGGTCTCTTCTATGCACGCCTCCACTGTCTTCCGAGGAACAGAGAGGGCCGAGGCTATGTGAGCGTACTTGAGGGGCTCGGAGAGCTTATGACCTGGGAAGCAGCAGAAGGGGAACACAGTCACTAGCAGAGAAGCAGCAGCCCCAAGACATCTGGCTTGTGGCCAGTTGTGAAAGCAAGTCTGGGAGAGAGGGAGTGTGATTGTAATGTGCATGATGTTGTCCTGGTGCTTTAAAACCCCCTGAAGCTGTTCTCCACAGCTGCTGAAGGAATTCTAGCTTCCTAACAGTCACTGCTGCCCAGCAGTTAGGCACACCCCAAGGATGTCCCCAGGGGAAGCAAGCGGTTCAGCCTCTCCTCTTACCAGGAGCATAGGCCAGGTCATAGGCGAGGCCGGGAAGCTCTGCAATACTCCGCAACAGATGGAACACGGGCCTGCGAACAGTGAGAAGAGCACGCTTCCCACCACCGACTTGTTCGGTTACTACGTCAAATGTGCCAAGGCGAATAACTCGGACTCCCTGCAAACAGGAAGGAAGAGAAGAACGATGAGACTGGCAGCTGGACAGGCCGGGCACTTGTCAGGGCGTGGGGATGGTGCTCGGTGCCCTGCTCCATCCTGCTGTACAAAGGGGACAGACAAAGCGCTGGACAAAGCTTTGGAGAAACCTTGGGGCCCTTCTTTGGAAGACCTTTCCAGACGCTTTCATCCCCCTCCTCTTCACCCTCTCAACTCTACCAGTCAAAGCAGAGAAGTCATCCCACAGACACACAAGCTCCAGGAGAAGGCTTCCTGGAGCAGGCCCCGCAAGGCACACCCACCTGGTTCCGCATCAGCTGCCGCACAATGTAGTCAGACACCCCTTCCCAGACAGCAAGCTGCTCTGGAAGAGAAGGGAAAGACCCGTCATGCTCTGGGGGCAGCTCTCAGCTGCTCCGTACCTGCCTCAGCCGGAGGATGAGCAGTGCGAGCGTCCTCCAAGAGCACCCCCTCCCCAAACAGGCCCCATTCCCTACAGGGGCTGAGGTGGGCACTGCCTCCAGGCGATACTCTGCTAGACCTGGGGAGGATCCCTGCTAGACCTGAGGAGGATCTCCGGAAGGCCTTACCCCAGGTGGGGAGTGCTGGCACCCCCTGTCCACACCGTGTCCCATGGCCAGTGTCCCAGAGCTCCATCCTGGTCCTGCGTGCTCTGGGTCACCCCTGCAGCAGCAGGTGATGAGGAAGCAGCTCCTCTCCTCTTCCTCCTCCTCCTGCACACAGCAGGATGGGGCTGAACGGGGCACTCGGGGTGTTTGCTTTGGAGTCCTCCTTTGCTTCAAAAAGGTTTCCGTGGCAGCCCTGCACTTTGCCACAGCAGCACCTGGCACTCAGGAGCACCCACAGCCCTCCCAGCTGTCACTGCCCACAGCCAGGAGCACAGCTTGGGTGGCTCCTCCCTGTTCCCTCTGCACCAGGACCTCCTCTAGTACAGTGCCAATCTGCCCCACTTGCTACCCACTCTCTGGGTCCTCCTAAAACATCTATTGGTTGTGCAAGGTGAAAGCAAGGAAGAGAAAGGGCCAGGAGGGGTGGACTGAGACAAGAAGGGGCCACACAGACCTGGACCAAACCCTGCTGGTACTGCACTAGCCAGGGACCCAAAGAGGGTCGCAGGCATCTGTGACTGCCCCACTCCATCATTACATCTGACTACCAGAACTTATGGTTCTGGCAGGTTGTCCAGGGCCAAACTTAGGGGGTGGGGGCACTGAGGCAATCAGAAAATTGCAGATTCAGAGAAAGTTGGGGAGACTCCACAACCTCTCTGGGCAGCTTCTTCCAGTGCTCGTTACTCAAAAAAGAAGTTTTCCCTCACACACAGGTGGAACTTCCTGTGTTTCAGCTGGTGCGCACCGCCTCTTGTCCTGCTGCTTGGCACCACTGAAAAGAGTGTGACCCTCATCCTCTTGACACCCTCCCTTCAGGTACTTGTACACGTTGATAAGATCCCCTCTCAATCGTCCCTTCTACAGGCTGCCACTGCCCTTCTTGGCCACAAGAGCACATTGCTGGCTCATGGTCAACTTAGTGTCCACCAGCACTCCCAGGTCCTTCTCCGCAGAGCTGTCCTCCAGCAGCTCAGCCCCCAGCCTGCACTGGTGCATGGAGTTATACCTCCCCACGTGCAGGACCGTGCACTTGCCCTTGTTGAACTTCATGAGGTTCCACTCCCCCCACCTCTCCAGCCTCTCCAGGTCTCTCAAATGGCAGCACAGTCTTCTGATGTATCAGCTGCTCTTCCCAGTTTATTACTGTTGGCACACTTGCTGAGGAGGCACTTTGTACCTTCGTCCACGTCACTGGCGACTAAGTTGAAGAAGACTGGCCCCAGTACGGAGCCCTGGGGGACATCACTGGTCTCCAACTAGACTCTGCACTGCTGATGACAACCCCCTGAGCTCTGCCTTTCAGCCACTTCTCAAGCCACCTCACTGGCCGCTCATCTAGCCCACACTTCTTGCCTATGAGGATGCTATGGGAGACAGTGTTTAAAAGCTTACTAAAGTCAAGGGAGACAACCTCCACTGCTCTCCCGCTATCTCCCCAACCACTCATTCCATCATGGAAGGCTAGGGGTGGATGAACAGTGAGTCCAGAGCTTATGGGTGAGGATGACTAGGCAGGCTAACATGGCAGACACTGCTGTAGGTGTTTACAACAAGCCACCAGCTCAGGAAGAGGAAGTTGATGAGGCTTTTCATGGACAGCAGGAAGCCGCCTCCGGATCACAGACCCAGGCTCACCCAGGGGACTTCCACCACCCTTATATCTGCTGGGAAGACAACACAGCAAGGCACAAAAGCCCTCGCTGGAGATGCTGGGGACTGAACCCAGGACCTCCTGCATGCAAAGCAGGCGCTCTTCCACTGAGCTACATCCCCTTACACATGGCATATGTCGTTGGGGGCTGATCTTTAGGGTGCCCTCTCCTCCCATGCCATGTCCCTGACAAGCACAGCACCCTTGTGCCCTGCTGCCCTCAGACCCTCCCCAGAAAACTCCATTCAGACCCTCCTGCCTGGCCGTGGGGGAAGCTGGCCTTGCCTCTGCCCTGGGACTGCTCCTGCACAGGACCACCCCACGGAGCGCTGCCCCTTCAGCATCTCTGCAGCTAATTGGGTCAGGGGGAGAGTGTCGCTGCAGGCGCTGCTGCCAGGCTCTGGCCCTGCCAGGGGAGGCTCGATGGAGAGGGGCAAGCCCCTTCCCTGAGTCACCTCTGCCAGCGCAGGCAGCACTCCTGTGTGCGTCACCTGTGTCCACGAGGGCAGCAGCAGGAGGGAGTGGTGTGAGGGAAATGCCCTCCCCAGGGGGATGTGCCCACAGCTCCGATTGCCCCCAGGGTGTGGGGTGGAGGGAGCAGGGGAGCAGGCAGAGCTGGTGCTGGGCAGGGAGCTGCCCAGAGCCCCTCAGCCAGGCTCCAGGCCTCCCCCTGCACCACGCTGCCCACCAGCACCCAGCCATGGGCAGAGGGCAGCATCCCCCTGCCTGGGGCTGGGTACGGGGTTGTGCTCAGGGACGTTCCCATTCTTGCAGCACTGAGACTGTGCTGACAGTGGAGCCCCCGGCACAGCCCCAGGTGGGGAGGTCTCTGTGGCGCAACACGCAGAGCGTTCGGATGTTAACTGAAAGGTTGTTGGTGGAACCCACCCAGGGACAGTGGAACAGGGAATGGAGCCTGGGGTTGCTGATTTGATTCCAAATGGAATTACAGTATAATGGCCTTTCCCTTGAAATACCCCTTCACCGCCTGTCAGGAAAGCAAAACTGGACCCCCACGGAAACACTGGCATTCTGTTGGAATGATGCTGTGGAAACCCTCCAAGAGCCAACAAGACTCAAGGACAAGAGAGAGGATCTTGGGAAACAGTATTGCAAAGGACAACCAGCTCCAGGCAAATAACCATGAGGAAACCACAACACTTTGAAGAACGTCAGGAACAGAGAGGACAAGAAGAGCAGAATAACCCAGAGGAACCGAAAAGTTCATTAGGGCTTATTAACCTATTAAAGTGTGCTCCCCAAAATGAATAATGAGATGGTAATGACATGATAATGATGTTACCACCTTCTTCTCTGCTTCCTATGCTAATTAGCATGGATGTTCAAGCACAAGCACAGAGCAAGTACGTAATGTGATAAAACTGTAACCAGCAGAAAAATCTGTATAAAGTACTTCCTGAAAAGTGTTTATAGATAAAGAATGAGAAAGGGAGAAGGTGTGCTAGCTTTGTGGATCTACCACCTAGCACCCATCCCTGTGCAGAAATGAAATAAACAAGTATCTCGATCCTGTGTGTCTGTTGGTTGCTTGCACATCCGGTAAAAGAACCCAGTTTGGGGACCCAAACACTGATACAGCCCCAAACAAGCCACCATGCCTCTGGGTCCATGCTCCTTTTCCCACGGAACAGTCTGGCTCACTTGCATCACCCATCTCATCAAAATCTGCTGCATTTTCCCATGCAGTAGGTGTGCTCTGACACTTTGTCTCTATGTATGATCTGGTCGACACAGTTTTCAGTTTACAGCCTGTTTGCATGTGTTCACATATGTCTGTCTGCATGGATACATTGGTTGGTTACATGGCAGCCTATTCCACCTGGCTCTGTATTCTCTTCCAAACTTCCTTTTCACCAGCACCCGGCAAGCCCAGAGGACAGCACCAGCTATCACTTAGGCTCCACATGGCCAGGTATGCTGGGAGGCTGCTGGAGACTCCCTGGGAGCTCCATTTACAACAGCCTTACAGATAGTCCAGCACATGCAGCAGGTTTTTGGCTTGCACATTCAGAGGGATGCAGACATGTATTTTTGAGTTTCATTTCATTTGCCCTCTCCAGGTTCTTTTTCACTTCTGTGCCCTTCAAGCACCCGACTGCTGAGCTTTCTAAAGAAACTGGATACTAGTATTGCAAGGACACAAACCTGAATCTCTGAAGAGCTGCTTCTGTAGAACTGAAAACATTTATGGCTGCTGAGTCAAGACACTCACCTGGAGGTAGCCGTCCCCCACCTCCTGCACACACCGACTTAGTAGACAGATGTATGGCTTTGCCTAGGAGGATAAATCCAGTGATTTATTTATAGCCCGAGTCTGGTGCATGCCAGGTAGAAGGCATACAAGTTACGTTCACTAAGAGCATACCTTCTTACAGGGTGCCATTGCAATATATCCTTGTTACAGTGTTCATCATAGAAACTGATGTAGCATTTCAATGCCTCCTCTCAAAGGACAGCTCTTTCTTCATACGGGCCAAAGCTTGTCCAGATGGCAGCTAAATTCCATCTTGTGTCTCAGTAACTCTGAGAAGACAACTCCACCAATTTCCATCGGCAGGCTTCAGGAGGAGTACAGCCTCCACATTCAGCTGCCATTAAAGGAAGGGGGTTAAACCTGGAAACAGTTTACTCTCCAGCTGATGGGGTTTCCTGGAAGATGGAAATCCAGAACTCAGCTAGATGTGTTTATCCCCAAATGCCATGACTTAGAGAATATTGGAAAATTTATCCTGAAGTAACTACTGAAATTCCAGCTTGTCAACCATTTCAGGCATCAAGGCAGGTCCCTCTTCTGATAGAAGGCTCCCGTAGTCGAGGGCTAAGCCCCCAGGTCAGGGGTCAGTGCTGGCCCTGGGAACAGCCCTCCATTTCCTCCGGATGAGAGATGTCATCTCACTCACTGATGGAATAGTCCAGTAGCCAGGTTGTTAGCTTTCCATGTCCCCTTTCCCAAGAAGATGAGACAAAAATGGATTTAGGATAGAATTGTTACTATAGGCCTCATCAAAGAGTTCGACCAAGCCCTTCAGTTCAAGTAAGGGCACCTCAAACATGGAGGTCTTGGAGCCCCAGCACGAAGGCATTCTTGTCGTTCCTCCAGAATTCATCACGAAACGTTGACTAATGCTGACCCACTACCAAAAGGGGAAAGGGGGCAAATAGGAGGGCAAAAATCTAAGGGCAACAGACTTGGGGCCAAAACATCCATGAGGGCCAAAAAACCCAGAGGGGAAACGTAAATAATGACAGAAGAATGAGAAAAAAACATGCAGAGCCGGAAAAGAAATGGGACAAAAGGGGAAAATGGTAAAACAGGAAAAATGAGAAAACCAGAGAGTCAAAAGAAACAGGCAAACATAGGACAAATGGGAGCAATGTGGACAAACAGTAAAAAAGGGAAGAAACAGAGAAACCGAGAAAAACAGGGAAATGAAGAGAAAATGGCGGGAGGATGGTGTAAATCAGGAAAACATCAAGGGAAAAAGAAAATTTAAAAAGACACCCACCCAAAACCCTAAATATGAAAAAAATAACCCCAGCACTCTCCCAAAATGCTCCGAAAAAAAACCCTGAGAAGAACACTGAGAAAAAAAAAAGAGAGAGAAAAGAACAGAACAGAAGACTCGAAGAACAGAGAACAAAGGTAGAAAATGAGCAGGGAGAAACACCAGAGGGGGGAAGAGAAGAAGAGTAAAGTAGAAAATAGAAATAAATAAAAGAGGGGAAATCCACAGAAAAGAGGAATTTCCCCCCCCCCCCAAGAAAAAGGGGAGGGGGGAAATGGGACAAATGGGGATAAAAGCAAGGAAATAAGGGGGGGGGAGAACATAGAGAAAACATCAATAAAATATCAAATAAAGAAGAAAAAATGTTAGAAAAGCAAAAAAAAAAAAAAAGAAAAAACGACATGACATGAGAATCTCTCTTGAATCTCTTTGAATCTCTCTTTGCTTTTTTATCTTAGAGTTCACACAATAACACAATGGCAGAGCTTCAAAGGGACCTCTGAGATCAGCTAGTCCAAGCACGGTCACTTAGCACATGTTGCCCAGGAACCCGTCCAGATGGCTCTGAGTATCCCCAAGGAAGGAGACTCCACAACCTCTCGGGGAAACCTGTTCCACTCCTCAGTCACCCTCACAGCAAAGAGGGTTTCCCTTTCGTTCAGGTGGAACTTCCTGTATTTTATTTTGTGCCTGTTGCCTCTTGGCCTATCGCTGGGCACCACCGAAAAGAGCCTGGCCCCACCCTCTCTACAACCTCCCTTCAGATCCTACACACATTGAGAAGATCCCCCACCAGCCTCCTCTTCTCCACGCTGAATAGTGCCAGCCTGCTCAGCCTTACCCTACATGAGACATGCTCCAGACCCTTCAGCATCTTAGAAGGCTTTGGCTGCACTTGCTCCAGTAGCTCTCTGTCTCTCTTGGACCGGGCAGCCCACAACTGCACACACTACTCCAGATGTGGCCTCGAACAACAGGGCAGCAGGATCTGCACAGAGCACCCAGGAGGGGAGAACAGCAATATCATTCTGGCATGCAGGAGTAACCACAAGAATTTCTGCTCTAAACCCGAGTTCGGGAAATGTGGAAGTTGCCGCAAATTCTT
Organism: Rhea pennata; assembly: GCF_028389875.1. NCBI lineage: Eukaryota > Metazoa > Chordata > Aves > Rheiformes > Rheidae > Rhea > Rhea pennata. Next base: position 4,018,435 of record NW_026907677.1, read on the forward strand.
ATCAGCATACACAACTGGGTGCCTCAGCTAATTACACATTAATGAGCCACAATTAAAACCATGAAGAAAGGAGTATTTTCCCAGCAGGTATGGAAGGATTCCTACTGGCTCCTACTGGCACTTGTGGGGCACCATAGGAAGTTCTGTGGGTAATTCTGTAGTCCGATTTAAAAAAAAAAGGGAAGTGAGATTCCAACAAAAAGCAACAAAGGCAGGCTATGAAGATGCTCCAGAAAGGAAGTACCAATCATTCCAAAGGGCACTAGGGGAATTTAATTGGACATAGCCAAACTAAGACAGAGGAAACAGGACTGTTACTATCAAAGTGGCTCTAGGGACACAGAACCAGTTACCCTCACAAGCAAGGCTGCCACAAGGACAAATACCCATCAAGTTGCCATCAGGAAATGCCCTTTGGACTTGAGAAGGCCTCAGATCCTTGAAAAGGAAATTCTTGAATTCAGTCAAGGAAATATTTCACAAGGGAACTTAAGTGCATTTATAAAATCAATGCTGGCATACATTTGCCTGGAACAGGTGACTAAACTACAGGACCCAGGAGATTCTTTCGGAGGGCATGAGGTGTCAAGGAAAAACAGGCCAATAGGAACTCAAACCTGAGGCACAAGGACAGGCACGGGAAGCGAAGCAGTGCCCTCTTAGCCTGCAGGCTCACCTCACTGCCCAAGCACACATCCTTCTTTTGTGCAGGAGGAATGAGACAACTTAGCACCTGGGGAGCAAATCAGAGCAGACTAAAAGCGGCTTGTGCCTCTGCGATGGAAGGCATCAGGCAATCTTCTTGCCTCTTTCAACCCCAGCCATCATTTGGATAAGTTCCAGACTGAAAACCCAAGTCCCCAAATAGCTGTTCCTAAACAGTGCCCATTCCAAAACCCCACAACAAAGCAATGCAGAGAATGCAGCACAAGGTGCATATACCAACTTCTCACTGTTATTTCACATGTTCTGAGGAAGGAGGTGGGTCCTCCCTGATTAGAGGATACTTCCAGTATGGTCATACTTATCAACTTGTAAGTTACAACAAGACAGGAAAAATAAAAGTTCTCTCAGGCTGTGACACTCTTTGGAAGAAGCCATTGCCATGAAACTAGCACTAATATTTCTCACAGCAAAATCCATTACTCACACATGTCATTACTCTTCATGTCATGTGCTGGTCTGGAGTTTGAACTTAGAGAGGTTCCTAAAAGCTCAGGGGGAGGGGTAAAAAAAAAGAAAAGAGAGAGCAAGGGAGAGAAGCAGCAAATGTTCCCATCTGACAGATAATTAGAAACAAGCGTTTGAGAATTTGCAATTACACACTACACTTAGGTTCCTTCTTCCCTCCTGCTAATGCAGTGAAAAAGTCAACAAAGAATTTGAAAAGAAAACTCACGTACAGCAACAACGCGTATGAGAATACCACTGCGCTGCAGCAAGTGTCACCTCATCCTTCAATTAGCAAAGGCTCCTTGGCGTGTGGACGTCCTCAGGGGTGGCAGTGAGGTTCAAAGCACTGCTCATGATCTCCCCTGGCCTGCCTTCCTCCAGTGCAGCACTGAACCCTCTCACCATGGCCTGAGGAGGAAAAAAAAGAGTTATAGTAGAAAGGATTTACAAGAGAGGGTACTGAGCACACGAACCTGGGTGCAGCAGTCAGCTGAAACAAGGCCCACTAAAAAGCCTGTCAGGTTAAAGACTGCAAACTGTCAGAGCGTTTCAGAGCAAAAGACCATGGGCTTCCTCAGCTTGCTGCTCAGGTAGCAACAGCAGCCTGGTTCTTTGCCTCACTCTCCTAACCTGGAAGGGTATGGTTGCTTTCAATTGTACTTCCTTCCGCAGTAACAGGGGAAAGAGAGGAAGTGGACAGAAAACACGAGGACTAGCAAACACAAGAAAGCAGCTCAGGAATGAACACAGGAACAGCAAAGGCCTCTTGTGCCACATGACGCTGCAGCCCTCCCAACACTGAGGCTTCAGCCAACCACAGCAGGCATTCCCCACACCAAGGCACCAAAGACACGAGCCTGGAAGAACTGGAGGCTGGTGAGTTTTACAGGGAGCTGAGCTGACAACACAAGGGGGAACAGACGACAACACTGGAGTCAGGCAAGCGGAACACCATGGTGGGCATTTGACCGGCTGCAATATGGCTGAGGGCATCCAAGTGTGCTTAAGGCAGGCACACAACGCATGGGCCTATTGGGATAAAATGCTCCGATCTGCAATAGCATCTCCTTCTTGGTTCTTGCTTGCAGCTGGGCTCACAAAATGCAAAAAGAAATCCCCTTTTCCTCAGGCTGCAGCATGACTCTGCAGGCTTTGGTGAACCCTTGATGAGCTAACCCTTTGCAAGGCAAGTGCTAGCAAGCTGTTTGACTAGCAGACAATGCAAAAAGCCTTCCGCCTGCATAACAGTGCTAGAAGGATATTTTGTGCACACAACCAACCAGCCAGCACACTCCTCTCTTTCCAAGTTTACAAGGTCCTTTTTCAGGGAGGGCCACTTTCAAACTGGGGCCCCAGCTACTACTGTTTCCAAATTTAAACAGCGGCCAGAGAGCACCAACGTTGAATGGTTTTGACTTTAAGAACGTTAAGAAAGCTCTGCAAAGCCTCCCTACATTGGTATTAAGCTGAGACTGAGATCCCTGTTTCTCACTTCCAGGGGTAAGTTTCTAGTTTGGATGTCATCCTCATCAGAGATCAAAGTCCAAGACACGTACCTCACAACAAAAGTCAGAGAAGACAAAACACGTGTTGCAGGCTTGTACAGTCAGTCAACTGAGCCCGTGCACTGCGGGCTTTGAAGGATAACCCAACAGGTAAGAGGGAAAGAATTGAAACAGCAGAGTACAGAGTGCTCAGAACGGCACAGAAACAAAACAAGCAGCAGCAGGCCACCTCTGGGAAAGTGCCGCTTGCTGAAGAATGCTCCCCCTTCCCCTAGGCAAAAACTACTGGCAGCAGAGCATTTCTTCACTCTACAACATACAAGGAAGAGTGCAGGCAATTATGGCTGAGTATACACAATCATCATTCCCTAAAAATGAACTGATAAACACAAGGTTACCTCCGCACTATCTTGTTTCACTGGTTTGTCCTGGTCACACACATTTGCTGCTGGTCTGCAATGCCTGAGAGAAGCAGAGAAAGACGGAAATGAGCTATTTCTGTATCCGTACTCATCTCGAGTACTGCATCCAGTTCTGGGCTCCCAATACAAGAGAGACAAGGAGCTACTGGAGAGAGTCCAGCAGAAGGCTACAAAGATGATCACAGGACTGCAGCATCTGCCTTATGAGGAATGGCTGCAAGAGCCGGGCCTGTTTAGCCTGGGGAGGAGAAGACTGAGGGGGGATCTTATCAATGTGTACAAGTATCTGAAGGGAGGGTGTCAAAGGGACGGGGACAAACTCTTCTCAGTAGTGCCATGCAGCAGGTAAAAACTGAACCACAGGAAGTTGCGCCTGAATATGAGGAGGAATTTCTTTCCTGTGAGAGTGACAGAGCACTGGCACAGGTTACCCAGGGAGGTTGTGCAGTCTCCTTCTCTGGAGAGATTCAAAGCCCACCTGGATGCAACCCTGGCTAACATGCTCTAGGTGACCCTGCTGGAGCAGGGAGGTTGGCCTACACAATCTCCAGAGGTCCCTTCCAACCTTATTCATTCTGTGATTTGGTGTAATGAACCAGCAAACTAGCAAATAAAGCAACTAGAAAATTATTACTTTGGGCTAGGCTGCAGGGAGAGGATTACCTGCTTCTTGGCTTCTTTGATTTTTTTTTTAACACCTAAGGAGCTCCTACAAATACCCTTACTTTCACAAAGAAGCTCCGCCATCATCAAAGAAACAACAACAAAATACACCCACCCACCGAACAGTTACAAAGGGATTATCGAAGAGTCTTCTCTAAACTCTACACTGATTGCAGTAAAGGGCTCCTAAGGGGGCACAAGCAATTTATCATCCACCAGCACTGCAAACAGCCAGACGCTGCAGAGGTCACCACTATGACAACATGAGTCAGTCTACACCTAGAAATTTCACTAGCACTCTCAAGCCTCTCTCATGCACTTTAACATGCATCCTCCCTTTCACAAAATCCTGACAAAGCCACTTCTGCCAATAAATAGCCAGAAGGGATTTTTCTCTCCCATTTTTTTTCTTTCCCCTCCCTTTTCTCAGACAGAGCTTGTGCTAATCCATAGCTTCCAACAGAAGCTATCGTACCACAAATGCACTGGCTGATTTAGACTTCTGACCACGGGATTTGAACACTTTCAGGTGAAATGCTCTTGCTGCTGCTCATGAGGAGAGGCACACAACCAGAAAACAGTGCAGTCCAGGTCACTCGACTGATTTTCGATCCATCCTGCTGGCACTGGAAATAGCGGGTCCTCCCATACTCACTCACCACAGACAGTATCATGCCTAGGGCTAGCCCCCACGACACCTCCGCAGGCCCCTGGCCACACACACAGTCACAGAGACAAGAATGGATGAAAGTCCACACAGCTGCAGTAACCATGGTTCAGCAGTAGAACCAGAGATTTCCAAGGCACACGCCACCTAAGAACACTAAGGCATATCATCTAACTGAATAATGTGCAACTCCTGAGCTTTACTTCTTCCCCTGAGTCTGGCCAGGGTCATGCATACATGCTTGCACGCTGAGGAGAAAACAGGCAAAACAGGGTTTGGCAGCATCAGGGAAGCCTCTCAGAGACCCAGTGCCCTGCACTCCCAACATTGTATTTCCAGCCCCAAACTTCCTCCCTCCAAGCACCTCATGGATCATCTCCAAACACGGGAAGGTCTCTCCAGCAGCAGCTACTGCCACCACTGCAGCATCTCAGCAACACCTCACACCTCCCCCAGGCAACACACTGCTCACACACAGCTACTTCTCCCTCCACACCAACTTCAGCCTCTCTCTCACAGGCCACCCAGTAGAGGCCCCATCGAGCACCCAAGGTTTCTGCTGTTACTAACAACAGACCACCCCAGCCTAGATGTAAAGCTTGCCTCCTTCCTCAAGGAAAGCAACACCCTAAATATTACTAAGCCAGCTCAGGTCGGGAGGAAACATGCAAATCTCTACCTTCTGTAACCTCCAGAAAAAGAGAAGCAGCTCACAGGCACCCACTTAACATCCTGCCAAAGGAGGCCTCAGGAGCCAGGTCTTTCAGTAAGTCTCAGCTGCACATTTCTCACCTGGCAGTGAGGAAGGCAATGCTCAGCTGAAGCATTTGGTCAGCAGATACAAAGATGGAGGCTTGCAAGTAGTTCTGCTTCAGGAACAGAGCCTGAAAGCTTTTGCTAAGGTTTCTTCTGCTTGCTTGCCAAAAGACTAGGCAACACTGTATGGATTCTTCAAATCTTCTTCAACAAAAGCACTTCTCTTCAACACTTTTGTTCTCAAACCCTGCTGGTACTATCACTACAGGACCATCTCTCTTTTGTGTCAGGTGCACAGAAACTTCCTACAACAGAACTGAGATCCTTAGCTGCAGCTTCCATATATCTGCTGTCAACAGGCTACTCAAGCCAAACAGAAATCATTGGGGGATAGGTGGTAAACATATATCTATGCCTATAAAAATACATTCTCATTCAGCAGGGTCTATTTCAAAAGTAAAACTCAAGCAGGCAGAACATGTGTGTGTACTCCAGGCCAACCTTTCACAAGACACGGGTTTCTGCCAAGCTCTCTTCAGTCACAGCTGGCCAGCATCTGCCTGCCAGCAGACAGAAAGAACACTACAACTTTCTCAAGGTGACATTCAGGGATGACAACAGTTTAAATACCTGGCTGCAGTAGTAATACCTGCTCCTGAACAGAAGCACCTCTTTCTCCAGTTTCAGGAGAGCACTCACCATCAAGGAGACCCTTGTCCTGTCCTTATCAAACACTCTGGGAGCCAGAAGTAGACTGACCATACAGGAAGAGCCTGATTCAAGATTCAGGAATGAATGGAGATAGCTTGGATTTGCTAAAGCAGCCACAGCCAGGGAACACGAATGGCTGCAACACAGAAGCAAGAAAAAATGTATCTCTGCTTAGATACCTGTCTCGCACAGCAATGCACACCTTCTATTCCGGCTTTAAAAGCAAGGACAGTGCCTGTTTGTGGCCATCCTTTTACCTTCCTCCCAAGCAACTGTAATAAGACAGAAAGCTACCAAAAAAAGCACTGGAGGTCTGCATATACATACCTCAGGGCTCAGGCCCTGCTCTTTTCACAGCCCTCTTCTTTCCTCATTACTGCAGAGGACAGACTGCTAAGGTTTGTAATCTAAAGCTGAAAATAAATCAAAATTTCACACGCTAATCACAAAACCTGCTGCACTGCCCCAGCACTCTACAGCAGCAGCTCCTGCCTATCTACTTTCCCCACCAGCTTCCCCACCCACACCCAGGGTGTGTCAGCTTTCCACCAGGGGAGAACATCCCGGGGCAGAAGCAGCACAGGAAGCAGCTGCCCTGTTCCTCTCCCTCCTCCCTTGATTCCTGGGGGGGTCACTAGTGCTGCAGCTCTCATACCTCAGGGCTTCTCAGCACCTGCCAGGCCGCAGCATGCGCTGAAAACCCCCCCTGTGTCCCCGGGATGCTCACAGGCAGCAGCTGCCCCCAGCACAGTGCAGAGGTTTCTCTCTCTCCCCTCCCATCCCCTCCCCTCCCGCAGACTCTCCCAGGGCCCTGGGGCAGCAGCATTTCCCCACACACCAGCACCAGCAGCCATGCCCACACAGGCCCCGCCCCCACACCCGGAAGTGACGCCCCTCACACCAAGGCCTCTCCCACCCCACGCTCCCCCATTGGCTCCCATTGGACGTGGCCTCCTGGGGCGGGACACCAGGAAGGGGCAGGAGGGAGGCGGCAGTGCGCGTGCGCTGTGCAGGGGCTGGGTGGGGAGGGGCGGGGAGGGGAGCCGAGGGGAGGGGCCCCGAGGGGAGGGGAGGGGCGTGGCAGAGAGGGGAGGGGCGGGGCCGGGCAGGGCGGAGCATGCGCAGTGGCCCAGAGGAGGGCGGGGAGGGGCGGGGCAGGGGCGGGGCTGCCCGGGCCCTGCGGGCGGGGAGGGGGCGAGAGGCGGCTGCTGCCGCGGGGCAGCGTCTCCCGGCCCGGGGCCGCCCGGAGCCTTTAGCCACAGCGCCGGGAGCTGCCGCACCGGGGCCGAGGGCCGCGGGCTGGGCAGAGCGAGCGGCCGTGCGCGCGGGGGCAGCCAGAGCCGCCACGGCCCGGCTGTGTGGCAGCAGTGGCTGGGGAAGGCCCGGCCCAGCCTGGGCCACCTCTGGCCCCTCGGAGCCCCCAGCTCTTGTGCCCCTTCTCGTGGTGGCCCCACGGCTCGGTGCCAGCTGCAGTCACCGTTTCTTAGCACCGTCCCAGCTGTGAGGAGACACCGCAGGTGCAGCAGTGCTTGTGAGGGCTCCAGGCTGGAGGCAGGAGGCAGCCAGCGTCCTGGTGCCCCTGCTGACAGCCCCGCTTTCCCTGGGCAGGTCCCCAGCTGCACTCTGAGCCCAGCCCGGCTGTGGGCACCAGGAGGAGCAGGATGTGCAGAGCCTCCTGACGACCGTGGCCAGAGCCAGGCTCTCGGGTATTGCAGCAAAGCAGCTGTGGGAGAGCTGTGCTCTGCTGGAGGGCACTTGAGCCCCTCAGGACACCTCCCCGGAGGCAGTCGAGGGTCTGAAGGTGACGTGTCCTCAGGAGAGTGTTAACCCACAGCCCCACCGCAGCCCTGTGCATTCAGTTCTGCTCCAGAGATGCCTCCTGGCAGTGGGGCAGTGTCGTGGGGCATCTGCGTCTTGGCAGGTGCCTGGGGCAGTGGAGAACAGATCCCCTTGCTGCTGGTGCTGTGGGTGGGCAGGGAGTTGGGGAAGGCACTTTCTGAGCTCCCTTGCAGGCCTGCTGCTCTCTCCATCAGCTTTGGAGTCTCGGGCTCTTGTGCAGGCTTTCAGCTCCTTCCCCTTCCACCCACCCCAGCAGCAAGGACCCCAGCTTGCTCCCACCAGAGGCACAGGCTGCCTTGGCTGCCCGATGCATAGGGCTCATGAGCTTCTGCACATGCCCTTGCAAAGGTGCAGAGCTGAGCTATGACGGTGGCCTGGAAAGCCTCTGCCTGGCTCCTGGAGCTGCTGAGAAGCAGGTGGGAAGTGCTGGCAAAGAGCAGGAGGTTTCTGCCTGCCAGCAGGCTGGCTGCATGCTCGGCCTGGCAGCCTGCAGGCACATGCCTGGAGGTGCCCAAGGCAGCTGCCACTGCCCATCTCTTGCCCCACACCAACAAAGCCTCTGCCCAGCCAGCCTGGCTAGCAGAAGAAGCACAGCATCATCAAGACACCTACCTTACCTCCTTCTGCTCCTGCCAGGGCTCAGGTCCAGCTGAGGCTGCCTCTTGCAAGGCTTGGCCCTCTCCCAAGTGCTTCTTGCAGCCAGGTGTCCCTGGCAACATGCAGAACCAGAGGTACCAAATTCCACAAGCATTCAGAATTGCTTCACTTGGTAGATCATTTCCACTTTGCAGATTTGGAAGGACACAAGTCGTTCTGTGTGTCTGACATGGTTTGCAAACATTTTCATATACCGCCTGCTTTGCCATCCTGCTGCTGTTCATGCTTGCATCTTGTTATTTTATTTTATTTTTTCCATCCCCGCTTAGTCCTTCTCAGTCTTAGCATGCTGCTGGAGGAAAGGAGAGGAACTGGTGTGTGTGTGAGGATGTAGACAGGGAAGACAGAGGGTGTTGAAAAGGTGCAGAAAGCACGTATGTAGAAGTAGGGAACCCTGCCGGAAGAGCAAGATTTTCTGCTGTCTCACTATGGGAAAAATGCAGGAAATGGAGAATAAGAAGGGAAAAGAAACTTTTGTCTTCCATGCAGGACATTAGGTTCCCTATTACTGCAAAGAATTCATGGAATTACATCAATTCTCTGAGCCTTCCACCTCAAGGGCTTCATTTCCTTCTGGTGTGCCAGGATCAGGATGGCAAAAGGCAGTTAAGGTGCTAGAGTCTGCCTCTGGAGTGCAGCACCAAGATTCAGGGCTCAGGGAGAGGAAATGAGTGTGGTGATAAGCTAGCCCAGCTCCTGAAGCACAGGAGCTCTTTTTCTTTCTTTCTTTCTTTTTTTTTTTCCTCTTGTCATGGTGGCAGGTTGGGGGCTGTTGACACATGGAGCTGAGGGGCTCAGGCTATAAAAAACTCCGTTGAAATTACCAGATTTAGTCCTCTAGGTAAAAATACACATCTGTCTACTAAGTCGGTGTGTGCAGGAGGTGGGGGAAGGCTGCCTCCAAGTGAGTGTCTTGACTCAGCAGCCATAAATGTTTTCAGTTCTACAGAAGCAGCTCTTCAGAGATTCAGGTGTTGTGTCCTTGTGATACTAGTATCCAGTTTGTTGGGGAAAGCACAGCAGTCGGGTGCTTGAAGGGCACAGAAGTGCAAAGGAACCTGGAAAGGGCAAATGAAATGAAACTGAATAATATATGTCCTCACTCATCTGAATGCACAAGCCAAAAACCTGGTGCATGTGCTGGACTATCTGTAAGACTGTTGTAAATGGAGCTCCCAGGGAGTCTCCAGCAGCCTCCCAGCATACCTGGCCATGTGGAACCTAAATGATAGCTGGTGCTGTCCTCTGGGCTTGCCGGGTGCTGGTGAAAAGGAAGTTTGGAAGAGAATACAGAGCCAGGTGGAATAGGCTGCCATGTAACTAATAACTATGTATCCATGCAGACAGACATGTATGAACACATGCAAACAGGCTTTAAACTGAAAACTGTGTCGACCAGATCGTACATAGAGACAAAGTGTCAGAGCACACCTACTGCATGGGAAAATGCAGCAGATTTTGAGGAGGTAGGGGATGGAAGCGAGCCAGACTGCTCCATGGGAAAAGGAGCATGGACAGGGCATGTTGACCCAGAGGCATGGTGGCTTGTTTGGGGCTGTATCAGTGTTGTCCCAAATTGGGTTCTTTTACCGAGTGTGCAACTAACCAATAGACGTGCAGGATCGAAATACTTGTTCATTTCTGCACAGGGATGGGTGCTTGGTGGTAGATCCACAAAGCTAGCACACCTTTTCCCTTTCTCATTCTTTATCTATAAACACTTTTCAGGAAGTACTTTATACAGGTTTTTCTGTTGGTTACAGTTTTATCACATCACATTCTTGCTCTGTGCTTGTGCTTTAACATCCGTGTTAATTAGCATAGGAAGCAGAGAAGAAGGTGGTAACATCATTATCATGTCATTACCATCTCATTCATTTTGAGGGGTGCACTTTACTAGGTTAATAGGCCCTAATGAACTTGTAAGTTCCTCTGGGTTATTCTGCTGTTTTTGTCCTCTCTGTTCCTGACGTTCTTTAAAGTGTTGTGGTTTCCTCACGGTTATTTGGCTGGAGCCGGTTGTCCTTTGCAATACTGTTTTCCAAGATCCTCTCTCCCTTGTCCTTGGGTCTTGTTAGCTCTTGGAGGGTTTCCACAGCATCATTCCAACAGAGCGCCAGTGTTCCCATGGGGGTCCAATTTTGCTTTCCTGCAGAGGTATTACAAGAGGTATTGCAAGGACATTATACTGTAATTCCATTTGGAATCAAATCAGTAACCCCAGGCTCGGTTCCCTGTTCCACTGTCCCTGGGTGGGTTCCACCAACAACCTTTCTGTTAACAGCCAAATGCACTGCCAGTTGGCCCACAGAAACCCCCCACCTGGGGCTGTGCCGGGGACTCCAGTGTCAGCATTGTCCTGGTGCTGCAAGAATGGGAATGTCCCTGAGCCCAACCCCGTACCCAGCCCCAGGCAGGGGGACGCTGCCCTTTGCCCATGGCCGGGTGCTGGTGGACAGCGTGGTGCAGGGGGAGGCCTGGAGCCTGGCTGAGGGGCTCTGGGCAGCTCCCTGCCCAGCACCAGCTCTGCCTGCTCCCCTCCTCCCTTCACCCCACACCCTGGGGGCAATCGGAGCTGTGGGCACATCCCCCTGGGGAGGGCATTTCCCTCACACCACTCCCTCCTGCTGCTGCCCTCGCGGACACAGGTGACGCACACAGGAGTGCTGCCTGCGCTGGCAGAGGTGACTCAGGGAAGGGGCTTGCCCCTCTCCATCGAGCCTCCCCTGGCAGGACCAGAGCCTGGCAGCAGCGCCTGCAGCGACAGTCTCCCCCTGACCCAATTAGCTGCAGAGATGCTGAAGGGGCAGCGCTCTGTGGGGTGGCCCTGTGCAGGAGCAGTCCCAGGGCAGAGGCAAGGCCAGCTTCCCCCGCGGCCAGGCAGGAGGGTCTGAATGGATTTTTCTGGGGAGGGTCTGAGGGCAGCAGGGCACAAGGGGGCTGTGCTTGTCAGGGACATGGCATGGGAGGAGAGGGCACCCTAAAGATCAGCCCCCAACAACATATGCCATGTGTAAGGGGATGTAGCTCAGTGGAAGAGCGCCTGCTTTGCATGCAGGAGGTCCTGGGTTCAGTCCCCAGCATCTCCAGCAAGGACTTTTGTGCCTCGCTGTGTTGTCTTCCCAGCAGATATAAGGGTGGTGGAAGTCCCCTGGGTGAGCCTGGGTCTGTGATTGGGAGGCTGCTTCCTGCCGTCCATCAAAAGCCTCATCAACTTCCTCTTCCTGAGCTGGTGGCTTGTTGTAAACACCTACAGCAGTGTCTGCCATGTTAGCCTGCCTAGTCATCCTCACCCATAAGCTCTGGACTCACTGTTCATCCACCCCTAGCCTTCCATGATGGAACGAGTGGCTGGGGAGAGAGCGGGAGAGCAGTGGAGGTTGTCTCCCTTGACTTCAGTAAGCTTTTAAACACTGTCTCCCATAGCATCCTCATAGGCAAGAAGTGTGGGGTAGATGAGCGGCCAGTGAGGTGGCTTGAGAAGTGACTGAACGGCAGAGCTCAGGGGGTTGTCATCAGCAGTGCAGAGTCTAGTTGGAGGCCAGTGATGTCCCCCCAGGGCTCCGTACTGGGGCCAGTCTTCTTCAACTTAGTCGCCAGTGACCTGGACGAAGGTACAAAGTGCCTCCTCAGCAAGTGTGCCGACGATAATAAACTGGGAGGAGCAGCTGATGCATCAGAAGACTGTGCTGCCATTTGAGAGACCTGGAGAGGCTGGAGAGGTGGGGGGAGTGGAACCTCATGAAGTTCAACAAGGGCAAGTGCACGGTCCTGCATGTGGGGAGGTATAACCCCATGCACCAGTGCAAGCTGGAGGCTGAGCTGCTGGAGAGCAGCTCTGCGGAGAAGGACCTGGGAGTGCTGGTGGACACTAAGTTGACCATGAGCCAGCAATGTGCTCTTGTGGCCAAGAAGGGCAGTGGCAGCCTGCAGAAGGGACGATTGAGAGGGGATCTTATCAACGTGTACAAGTACCAGAAGGGAGGGTGTCAAGAGGATGAGGGTCACACTCTTTTCAGTGGTGCCAAGCAGCAGGACAAGAGGCGGTGCGCACCAGCTGAAACACAGGAAGTTCCACCTGTGTGTGAGGGAAAACTTCTTTCTTGAGTGACCAAGCACTGGAAGAAGATGCCCAGGGAGGTTGTGGAGTCTCCCCTAACATTCTCTGATTCTGCGATTTTCTGATTGCCTCAGTGCCCCCCACCCCTGAGTCTGGTCCTGGACAACCTACCAGAACCATAAGTTCTGGTAGGGCAGATGTAATGATGGAGTGGGGCAGCCATAGATGCCTGCGACCCTCTTTGGGTCCCTGGCCAGTGCAGTAACAGCAGGGTTTGGTCCAGGTCTTTGCGGCCCCTTCTCGTCTCAGTCCACCCCTCCTGGCCCTTTCTCTTCCTGGCTTTCATTTTGCAAGATCAATAGATGTTTTAGGAGGACCCAGAGAGTGGGGGGCAAGTGGGGCAGATGATTGGCACTGTACTAGAGGAGGTCCTGGTGCAGAGGGGACAGGGAGGAGCCACCCAAGCTGTGCTCCTGGCTGTGGGCAGTGACAGCTGGGAGGGCTGTGGGTGCTCCTGGGTGCCAGGTGCTGCTGCGGCACAGCGCAGGGCTGCGACGGAAACCTTTTGAAGCAAAGGAGGACTCCAAAGCAAACACCCTGAGTGCCCCGTTCAGCCCCATCCTGCTGCAGGGCCAGCCCTGGCCAGGGCCCTGGGGGTGATGGGGGCCGTGCCTCTCTGTGACACGGGCTGTGGTCACAGGAGACATCCTGTGTCACAGCCACAGTTGCCGTCCCCCACCCAGACCCGGCCTCTCCCCACATGTCCCAGTGAGGCTGGTCTAGCGCAGGCGCTGGGGCTGCTCTCGGCACCTCTCTGCTGCCAAGAGCTGCCGAGCCTGAGCAGGAGCCAGGGAGCGGAGGTCAGGGCAGTGTGGGGTTGTACAGAAGTGTGCAGGAGGAGGAGGAAGAGGAGAGGAGCTGCTTCCTCATCACCTGCCACTGCAGGGGTGACCCAGAGCACGCAGGACCAGGATGGAGCTCTGGGACGCTGGCCACGGGACACGGCGTGGACAGGGGGTGCCAGCACTCCCCAGCTGGGGTAAGGCCTTCCGGAGATCCTCCTCAGGTCTAGCAGGGATCCTCCCCAGGTCTGGCAGGGTATCGCCTGGAGGCAGTGCCCACCTCAGCCCCTGTAGGGAATGGGGCCTGTTTGGGGAGGGGGTGCTCTTGGAGGACGCTCGCACTGCTCATCCTCTGGCTGAGGCAGGTACGGAGCAGCTGAGAGCTGCCCCCAGAGCATGACGGGTCTTTCCCTTCTCTTCCAGAGCAGCTTGCTGTCTGGGAAGAGGTGTCTGACTACATTGTGCGGCAGCTGATGCTGAACCAGGTGGGTGTGCCTTGCGGGGCCTGCCCCGGGAAGCCTTCTCCTGGAGCTTGTGTGTCTGTGGGATGACTTCTCTGCTTTGACTGGCAGAGTTGAGAGGGTGAAGAGGAGGGGGATGAAAGCATCTGGAAAGGTCTTCCAAAGAAGGGCCCCAAGGTTTCTCCAAAGCTTTGTCCAGCGCTTTGTCTGTCCCCTTTGTACAGCAGGATGGAGCAGGGCACCGAGCACCATCCCCATGCCCTGACAAGTGCCCGGCCTGTCCAGCTGCCAGTCTCATCGTTCTTCTCTTCCTTCCTGTTTGCAGGGAGTCCGAGTTATTCGCCTTGGCACATTTGACGTAGTAACCGAACAAGTCGGTGGTGGGAAGCGTGCTCTTCTCACTGTTCGCAGGCCCGTGTTCCATCTGTCGCGGAGTATTGCAGAGCTTCCCGGCCTCGCCTATGACATGGCCTATGCTCCTGGTAAGAGGAGAGGCTGAACCGCTTGCTTCCCCTGGGGACATCCTTGGGGTGTGCCTAACTGCTGGGCAGCAGTGACTGTTAGGAAGCTAGAATTCCTTCAGCAGCTGTGGAGAACAGCTTCAGGGGGTTTTAAAGCACCAGGACAACATCATGCACATTACAGTCACACTCCCTCTCTCCCAGACTTGCTTTCACAACTGTCAACAAGCCAGATGTCTTGGGGCTGCTGCTTCTCTGCTACTGACTGCGTTCCCCTTCTGCTGCTTCCCAGGTCATAAGCTCTCCGAGCCCCTCAAGTACGCTCACATAGCCTCGGCCCTCTCTGTTCCTCGGAAGACAGTGGAGGCGTGCATAGAAGAGACCATGCGGCTTTTCTCCCGCTGCCTGCAGAGCGGGAAGAACGTGGCCCTTGTGCTGAAGGGCCTTGGCACGCTTGTAATTCAAGGAGCAGCTGTGAAAATGAGGTTTTGCAGAGACTTTCTGAAGAGGCTCAATGGGACAGAGCAGCTGCTGGAAGCTCTTCTCGCGGTGAGTTCCCCATTCCTCCAGCACTACCTGTCGTCCTCTGGAAAGCACCAGTGAATGCAATGCTGTCAGCCTGCTGTGACCTATCCAGGTGCATGGAGAGTCCCAGCTGAGAGTAATGCCAGCTCCCGGGACAGCCGGTCTTGAGCGTCCAGAGGACTTGGCAACAAGGACGGCCCTGGGAATAGCTGTGCTGGCTCTGCCCCCAAAAATCATCCAGTCCCAGAGCTCATTTTCATGTGCTCAAGGGAAAAGTCCCAGAAAAGGGCCAGTCCTGTGTGCTTTTTCCACAGAGACTTCCCTCCTGACAGAAAGCCATGGTTTAGTGCTGCTTTGTGTCAGGACCACATCTGAACCCATGTCTCCCTGGACTGTGTCTGGGACAGTAAGGCAGCGAGTTCAGCACTTTCCCCTGATGCTGGGTGACACTATTTCTGCGTGTCCCTTTGGGAGCTCGGCCTGATGCCTCCATGGGACATTTTTGCCCTAGGGTGGAGTGAGGGCAAGGGAGTGATCCCTCCTCCCCTTGCCTGGGCCAGCGGGCATGTGAAGCAGCTCTGTGAAACCTCTGCTGACCTCAGTGCTCTCCCTTTGCAGCTGGAGGGCCTGAGTGTCTTTCATCTCTCCCATGGGGCAGCTGCTCAGAATATTGGATCCCCCTGGTCCTCTTGCTCTTTGGCATTTCTACCTCTGTCTCCAAGTAGGTTTGTTTTTGCAGGAATCATTGCTCGCCCCACTCTCTGGACACGAAGCAGAGGCTTAGGCAGACCAAGGCCCCTGTGCGACCAGAGCCCTCTTGCTGCTCTTGCTGTGCTGGTCTAGTTGTGTTGAGCAGCTCTTGCCAGGGCCCTGGAGTCTCGCCACCATGAAGGGCGTCTTTCTGTCCAAATGTGAGCATTTGCACGCTGCTAGTGATGGCTGCAGCATGTCGCAGAGAGAGTCGTTGGAGCCCAGTGGCCTTGGCCAGGTCTCTAGTGCAGCCCCGTCCTTCAGCGTGGTCCTTCAGGTGCAGCAGGAAGGCTGAGATGTGAAAGGAGGCTGAGCTGAGCCTCCTCTCATGGGTTAAGGCAGAGATGCAAGCCGGCTGCAGGCCAGACCTCTGCACTAGGCAGGACCTGGTCTCCTGACTGCATCTCTCGATTCTCAGCCTTGCAAAAAGCCTGGCAGTCTTCTCACCCTTTCTCCTCCATTTCCTGTAAGCTGCTCTGCTGCACAACTGAGGGGCTGCGGAGAGACACAGAGAAATTCCGTGTTTCAGAGGCAGCTGCTTCTCTGAGCAGTGGGAAAGTGTGCTGCCCTTGTGCGCCCTGAGACAACTGTCTTGGCATCATCTCTCGTGTGTCTCTCCCCTTTGCAGATGCCAGAGATGAGGGATTCAGTCCTCTCAGGCTCCGAAACTGCTGCTTTGCAGACCCGTTCTGGTCGTGTCATTGTCTTTCCTGAGTGAGTACATTCACTTCTTAGCCCCGGCTGGCCAAGCCAGCAGCTTCTCGGGACTCGTCTGGTAGCCCTGTGTTGCCAGTGCTTGTGAAAGCTGCTCAGGAAGTCATTGGAGAGGAATACTTTCCAGTGAGGATCAAAGTGCAGGTTCCTGCTGGTCACTGGCTCAGGATGTTTTCTTGTCTTCTGTGAGACATGCATGAATCAAATGTGTGCTGAACATGTTGTGTTGGGTCAAATGTCTTCTGTGGGGAGGCCTGTCTAGGGCAAAGCGAAGCCTGTACGCAGTGGGGTTGTGGAGAGCTTTGTGCTGGCTCCCATCCTGCTCAGTGTTTTGTCCCATTAGTTGTCTGGGAGATGGTGGTTCCTTTTTGCAGAGGCACGGAGATGAGATTTGGAGAGCCTGCAGGTGATACGGTGGGTGAGAGGGGCATTAGAACTGGTGCTGCCAAGCACCCCTTCTCACAGGAAGGCTAGGGAAGCTCTGCAAGAGGCAGAGAAGGAAGCTCCTGCCCCTGCAGATGCTGGAGGTCTTCACAATGTCTCTCAGCTTGCTGATACACTCCTCCAGCATCTGGCACGTTCTGCCTATTGTGCTTTGGACAAAGAGGGGCTTCTTGGTAGCTCCCTAATGCCCCTCTGTCCCCATTATGGACACAAGGTGCAAAGGAAGTGTGGTGCCCTCCCTTTAGACTGGCATCTTTTTCCTCTTTCCAGGTACAATGCTGACAGTCCATCTAGAAAGCCCCCTGTGGCACCTGCAAACCCCCCGCAGGAAGAGGAGAAGGCAAAAGAGGACACCAGGGCCAAGAAAGGTAATGGGAAAGCTGGGTCCTGGCAGGGGTTTGTGCCTTCTGCTTCCGTCCTCTTTGGCCAGGCAGTGGAGGCAAGGCGACAGTGCCATGGCTCAGGTAGCATCAGGCACCGGAGGTGACGCTGCGTTCCCAGTACGGGACATCTGGAGTGATTCCTGAGGGAACACGACCTCCCGGCAGCCCAACACTCCCAGCTGCAGCTGATGCCTCCCAGATAAACTTTCCCCCTTTGCCACGGCACTCAGTGCTCTGGGGTGCACTGCAAAGTGTTCTTGCGCTGGAGGTGTTGGTGCAGAAGGGAGGCAAACGTGAGCACTGTCCTTGTGCAATGTGAATCCTAAATTGTGCCGGGAGCTGCAGGTCACAGAGAGGCTGAGCTATTTCATGGGACCAGTGAGTTGTCATTGAATGAGAAAAGCCCCTGAGAGTAGGTTGGGAAAAACAAGGCAGAGAGAAGCCAGTGTGCGGAAGGGCCAAAGACCACCCAGGAAAGAAGGCCTAGAAGGAGTCATCTTGAGGCCTCACACTGTTATCACAGGCTGGAGCACATCTGAAGAGCCTTCCCATTCCAAAGGCCTCCTCAATGCTGTCCTGAAGTGTTTTCTTCTCTCCTGCTTACAGGAAATCTTCCCGCCAAGCACCTCCCCCTCAGAGCGAGGCATCCTCCAGCCAAAATAACAGCTCCCACGAAGCAGAAGGGGAAAGGGAAGAAAGCAGAGGACAAAGCGCCTGCTGGCAGGTGAGAGCCATGGAGGAGTGGGTGAGGGTGAGCCTGTAGCCTAGTGCGTGTCTGGGGGAGATGTTTCCTCTGCACACAAGGTTCACAGCAGCTCTGAATGTCCTTTATCACATGCCCCGGGGACTCCTGAGCCCTCGATGGCGAGAATGCCTTGACAGCCCTGACCACTTTCTCCTTCTTTGACCCTGCGTCTCCAGGAACAATCTGTTCTCCATGCCTAAGCACAGGGCACTGGGGACCGCCAGGCCATTTGTAATACATTTGGCAGGATGGGGTAAGGGTGTCTCTTGGAGCCTGTCTTGGTAGAGAAGGCTGCTCCTCTCCGGGCTGCATCCAGAGCGAGCCCGTGTCTGGGCACGCAGAGCGTTCCCGAGGGCACATCCTGCAGCCCC
This sequence comes from Rhea pennata, assembly GCF_028389875.1. NCBI lineage: Eukaryota > Metazoa > Chordata > Aves > Rheiformes > Rheidae > Rhea > Rhea pennata. Next base: position 4,036,584 of record NW_026907677.1, read on the forward strand.
GGGCATTTCAGCTGGGGGTGGTCTCTGTCCCTGTGGGTGTGAACACAGTCAGCGGAACCCATCTCCTTCTCTGGCAGAAGGGCCTTGTGCCGCAGAGGCAGGTGCCCAGCCGGTGAGTGCAGGACGGAGACCCAAGTGCCCCTGTGCTCCCAGCACCTGCCCACAAGGTGTCTTTTCAGGGGGCTCCCGGCCATCGCAGGCAGCTGCTCCAGGAAGGTGGTGCAAGGCAGGACAAAGGGCAGTGCTGAAGCCATGCCCCCACCGGAGAAACTGGTGAAGAAAATCCAGAGGTGGCCAGGAGAGGTGCGTGCTACAGCCTGAGGTCCTGCTTGTGCCACGGGGACGTGTGGAAAAGCGTAGTCCTATGGGCAGTGGGTAGGAGAGATCCCTGCCTGCGTGTTCATTGGCCAGTGACCAACCACATCTGGGCCTTGCTTGAAAAGGTGCAGGTCACCCGCTAGTTCTGGAGGGCATTTGTCCCTCCGGCATTCTCAGGAAGCACCTCAGAAGCCCCTCTTTGGCCCTTTTTCCCGTGGGAAGGTACCTGCTGGGCCTTTCAGGGAGAGGCCATGGGCAGTTTCCCTTTAGTTCTGTGATTATTGAGCTCATTGGTGAGATCCAAACTGGGATTTTGAGACCTGCCCCTATGAGCTTCGGGGCGTAAGAGCGCTGCCGGGAAGGCTCAAGCCAAGCGGCAGGAGAGAGGATGAGAAATGCCCTTTGCGCCCTGGGAAAGCACAGATGCCAGCAGTCCTCTTTGCCGTTTCTTTTCTGTGGCCCTCCAGGTGGAATATCACTTCCGGGTAATGGGCGAGGGCGTTCTTGTCTTTCCTCCCATCTGAAGCCCTGTGAAGATTTCCCCTTCTGGAGTCCTTGGCTGGAGACCCAAGCAGGCAACAGAAGAGAGAAGAGTGCTTTGGGAGAACTCCCCTGGAGAAAGGCTGGCATTTCCTCCAGAGCTTTTTTCCAGAAGCATCTGTAAGAGGCAAGGACCCATCAGGCAGGGGGCTTCTGCTTCCATTGACAAGCAGTTAGTCTTCTCCAAATTTCCTTTTTTTGGGGGGGGGGGTTATTTATTTCTTAATAAAACTTTTCCTGAACATTGCACAGAGATTTGACTTTTGCGTTTTCTGTCCCCTCACGACCAGCTCATGGCACCAATGCCTCCATCCATCCTCCCCACTTCCCTCACCCAAGCCTACTCCCCCATCTGGCTGCCCAGCCCTGCCCAGCCCAGCTCCAGCTCCCTGTCCCTGCACAGAGGGAGAAGCCCTGCTCCTGCCGCCCCACAGCAGCTCTTGCTGCTGCTGAACCCTGCTCTCCCAGCTGGAGCTCAGCTGCGTCTACCACCCACTGCGTCCCGCTGCGTCTCCAGTCTCAGCCTCTCTCCAGCCAACAACTCAGGCCAAGGATCAAGCACAGGCTGGGTGGTGAGCGCTGTCCTCTCCACCCACGTTGTGCTCAGGGCAAATGAAGCACTGTCCCGGCTACAGGGGTCTCTGGCAGAGCCGCCTGCACAGCAAGCAGAGCTCTGAAGTGCTCCCACATCCCTGCACGGTCACAGCAGCAGGGACTCAGCTGGCCCCTTTGGCTGCCCCATGGCACTGCTCCCTCCCTTCTCCCCATTCAGGAAGCAGAGGTACAGACATGACCACCCAGCACGGGCACATGCTGGTCCCTCTCCTGTCCTTCCTACCAGGGATGGGCATGGCACAGCACAGCTCAGCTCAGCTTCAGCAAGACACACATGCATCCTCCGTGCTGCTCTCCTGGTCCCCTGCCCATCCCATTTGGTCCAGAGGGACATCCCCCAGGAGCGTGCATGTGCTAGCCTCCAACAGATGCGCTGTCCCACAGAAACCTGGCCAGGGCTGGACCTCTGGAGAAGTGGGGAGGGAATTTTGCCTTTTCCCTCTGGGTTTCCCATGTCAGTTCCTGGGAGTGGAAAAGAGCATTCCCTGCGAGCAGGGGAGGTGCAGGGAGTTTACCGCTCATGAAAGAGCAGGGAGGTGTATGGAGGTGGCATCACATGAAGGGGCTGGTGAAGACGGGGCCATGAGATGCTTTGGGAACACTCTTGGGTTCCATTTGTGTCTGCTGAGGATTGCCTTTCTGCTCTTCTTTGCGGAGGACAGAGGGCAGAATGGATAGTATTCACTAAACCCTGATTTACTCTCTTTTAGCCCTAGCAAAGGGTGTGCCTTCTGCTTGGTGCTGATCCTAAACACTTCTGATTCCTCTCCCCATTCCCTCCCGGTGAGCCTCCCCATCCCCCCACCCCCAGCAAGACCTACCTCTGCACACACACACAGGGGTGAAGGGGAAGGTCAGTGGCACCAGCCCAGCAGCCGTGACCCCCCTGCTCACAGCAGCCCTGCCTCAGGACACAGGTCCTTCCCTGGGCCCTGGGCCTTCCCCAGCCTCCGTCAGACCCCTGAGGTTCCCACCGCTTTGTCTGGGATCCTTCCTGGGGACTGTGAGCAAAAGCCAGGGTGCTAAGCAGCACAGTCCCCCAGGCACCCCACCACGGGGGCACCGTCCCTGGGTGGGCTCCAACCAACAACCTTTCTGTTTACAGCCGAACGTGCTGCGTGCTGTGCCACAGAAACCCCCCACCTGGGGTTGTGCCGGGGGCTCCAGTGTCAGCACTGTCCTGGTGGTGTGGGCATGGGAACGTCCCTGAGCCCAGCCCCATGCCCAGCCCCAGGCAGGGGGACGCTGCCCTTTGCCCATGGCCGGGTGCTGGTTGGCAGTGTGGTGCAGGGGGAGGCCTGGAGCCTGGCTGAGGGGCTCTGGGCAGCTCCCTGCCCAGCACCAGCTCTGCCTGCTCCCATGGTCCTTCCACCACACAGTCCAGTTCATTGTGAAGGGGGTGCTCTTGGAGTACGCTTGCACTGCTCATCTCTTTGGTTAGGCATGTACACTTTGGAGTGTGTATGCACACTGTGGGGTGGGTGTATACTACGGTGCATGTGCACACTTTTGAGTAAGTGAGTACTTTGCACGGTGTGTGCACACTCTAGTGTGTATACACATGATGAGTTCCTTCTGCAATTTAGGTGCTGTCAACCCCCTCTTTGCCCTGAGGCTGCTCTCTCCTGCCCAGCCATGGCCTCTGAACACACGTCCTGGTGAGGCTGGGGGTGGCCAGGCACTGCGGCTGCTCTCAGTCCCGCTCCGCTGCCAGGAGCTGCCAGGCCTGTGCAAGAGCTGTATAGAGGAGGCTGGGGCAGTGTGGGGCTGTGGAGAAGTGTGCAGGAGGTGGAGGAGGAGGAGAACAGCTTTTTCCTCATCACCTGCTGCTGCGGTGCAGGTCCTTCCCTGAGCCGTTCACTGGCCTGCGTCAGACTCCTGAGGTTACCACCGCTTTGGCATCAGATATTCCTGTGCTGGTCATTTTGCACCAAAGGTTTGGGAGAGGCCGAAGGCAGCAGGCTATTGCTGAGGCCTGGTGAGTGCCTTGCCCCCAGCAGCTCAGTGTGCTCCCATGGGACAAACCCTGTCTGAAAGGGGCTTTCAGAGTTGCCCTGGGATAGTTCTTTCCCTCCTCCCCTGCCCCAGGGGAGAAGATGTGCCCAGCTCCAGAGTGATCCCCAGCCCCAGCATGCCAGAGGGAAGCTTCCCTCTCCCAACCCACCCTGCTGGTGCCAGTCCAACCTCCAAGGCTTCAGCACAGACCTCCAGGAAGCTGGAGCTGCCTTGGGCCTCAAGGCAGTCTGGTGGCAGGAGGGATAGGCATGGGCACAGCAGCAGCAGTGCCAGGAGCTAGGGGAGGAGCAGGGCAATTGGGGTGGAGACCCCTGCCCTTGGCTACATAGCTGGGACACTGCATGGCTGATGCCTCTGTGGGCATCACAGGTCCAGGGTCCAGGTTCGGGGTGGATGGCAGCTTGATGATCATAGCACTGGGATTTTAATGGACTTCCAGTGCAAGCATGGCTGTGGCGAAGGCAAGTGGGCAGAGCCAGGTACATGCAACTGCAAAGGATGGGGGGTGGAAACGGCAGTGCGGGGCTGCTGGAGGCCCTCCCTCTTCTCCCTGTGAGAAAGAGAGTCCTGGAGAGATGGGAGAGGAGCACAGGGCAGGGTGAAAGAGGCAGACGGAGCCACTTGGGGTGCATCAGGGAGTTTTCCAAAGCCCCGGGCTCTGCCAGAGACCTATGAATCTTCCCCTGAAACTCTCCCAGCAGCGCTTGTTCTGTCCTGCCCTAGTGGCTCTTGACCCCACACCAGCCATACTGGAGCAGAGGCTGATGAGCTGGAGGTGCCTCAGGGCAAGCTGTGCCAGCCCCAGGCAGCTGGCCCTGAGCATGGGGCAGCCCAAGCCCCTCCTCATATGTCCCATCCTGCTTGGAGGGCAGCATGCGAACCGGGGAGCAGCCTGTTCCTGCCCAGGGGGACCTTTCGCAAGGGAGGCAACTGGACAGCCGTCGCACTGCAGCAGCACCCACTGTGGCCCCTGCCGCAGCCCTGCCACCCCGGCCCCTGCCTGGCCTCCTGCCTCCTTTGCTTCTGGCTCCCAGCCCCTCTCTTTGCACTGCACGGACCAGCTCTGCAGGCAGCAGCTCAATGAACTCTGCCCCTCCCCACCTTTCCCCACACCGAGGATCTAGCCCCAGACAGGCAGCAGGATGCCAGCCTCCCCTCAGCCCACCGATAGGCTCCCCCAAGCCCTTTCTCCCTCATGAGGTTGGTGGAGCTGAGCTGGCCCGGGGTGGCCAGCCAGCACCAGAGCAAGGACAGGGCAGGGCGGGGAGCACTGGGGCAGGGTGAGCAGCCCAACTTGGGGCCCAGCAGCTGGACGGGGGAGGACGGAGGCCACTGAGGCCTGAGGATGCTGCTCTGGCAGCAGCTCCATGCTGGGAGTTTTGGGGTTTCACCCTGTACAGGGAGCAGCCTGTGGTGGGGCTGTGAGCAGAGCGCTACCCTGGACCCAGGCTCTGTCCTGCTCAGAGGTAGAGGTGCATGAAGGAGGGTGGGGCCGGCCACGGGCTCTGCCCCTTGCTCATCAGTAGTGCAGCTCACAAGACAGGCGGAGCCTGGCTCTGTGCTCAGGGTCTTTCCATTCATGCAATCGCAGAGGAGTTTTACTGGGAAGGGTCCTCAGGGCATTTCCAGTCCCAGAAAGCAAAGGAAAGTGCATATGTCCAGTTCCTAGGGTGCCTTTAGAAATGATCCCTTTCATCAGCATATGTGGAAATATGCGATTAGTGAGATTACATCCACAGCAAAACAGGCAGAGCAGTGGTAACACGAGTCAACGGCTGTATTCTTCTCCTGAGACTCATACCCTGCCTGAAAATTTACATTAGTTCCTCATGGGGAACACTGACATTTATATTAAAATCATTCAGTCATCTTAGCTGATGAGTGTGTGTTCTTGTTTGGCAAATGTTGAAAACGGTTCTTCACCTTTTCAGGCAGAGCTCAGGCATCTCACTGCAAGCATCCAGGGGCCCTTGGAGAGGCTCTCGTATATCTGAGGTACCTGCCCGGCCCTGGCAGCCCTCCCAGAGGACCTGCAGAAGATCAGAGACCCTTGGAGCCGCAGATGGAGGCAAGGCAGAGGGGAACAAGGCACCTACACTGGCACTGACATCCATGACCCTGTGACTGCATCCCACCTCAGTTTCACTTTCCTTTAAAAAGGAAGAAAATTCCCCCCCCCCCAAAAGACCAGTATATTTAAAAAAACGACAACAAAGTGAAGGACAATAAGAACACAAAGAATTTTAAAACCTGAAAAGTGTAACAAAACCCCTCTTCACCTGAGATCATTTTCTGAACTTCCTGGCTCCAGCCGCCAGGCTCCTGGTTCCTGTCAGGGAGAGAAGCGCCGGCCCCGCCTGCGCCGCCCCCGTCGCCTGGCAACGGCGCCTCCTGCTGCCCCAGCCCTCTGTGCTGCCTGTCCAATCAGCTAGCGCAGGGAGGCAGAGAGCCAATGAGTGCCTGGGAGGGGCGGGCTGTGCTGTGAGAGACATGCAGAGAATCACAGAATGGGTAAGGTTGGACGGGAGCTCTGGAGATCATCTAGGCCAACGTGCCTGCTCAGCAGGGTCACCCAGAGCAAGTCAGACAGGGTTGCATCCAGGCGGGCCTTGAAGATCTCCAGAGAAGGAGACTCCACAACCCCTCTGGGCAACCTGTTCCAGTGCTCTGTCACTCCCACAGTGAAGACTTTCCCCCTCACGTTCAGGCGGGACTTCCTGTGCTTCAATTTCTGCCCATTGCCTCTTTTTCCTGTCACATGGGAGTACTGAAAAGAGTTTGTCCCTGTCGCCTTGACACCCTCCCTTCAGGTACCTGTGCACATTGATAAGATCCCCCCTCAGTCTTCTCCTCCCCAGGCTAAAGAGGCCCAGCTCTCACAGCCGTTCCTCCTAGGGCAGGTGCTCCAGTCCTCTGATCATCTTTGTAGCCCTCCGCTGGACTCTCTCCAGTAGCTCCATGTCTCTCTTGTCCTGGGGAGCCCAGAACTGGACACAGTACTCGAGATGAGGCCTCCCCAGGGCTGAGTAGAGGGGCAGGATCACCTCCCTCCACCTGCGGGCAACACTCTTCCTAATGCAGCCCTGGAGGCCATTGGCCTTCTTGGCCACAAGGGCACATTGCTGGCTCATGGTCAACTTGTTGTGCACCAGCACTCCCAGGTCTTTTTCTGCAGAGCTGCTCTGCAGCAGGTCAGCTCCCAGCTTGTACTGATGCCTAGGGTTATTTTTCCGTAGTTGCAGGACTCTGCACTTGCCCTTGCTGAACCTCATGAGGTTCTATGAGGTTCTTCTCTGCCCAGCTCTCCAGCCTGTCCAGGTCTCTCTGTATGCAGCACAGCCCTCAGGTGTGTCAGCCACTCCTCTCAGCTTGGTATCATCAGCAAACTTGCTGAGGATGCACTCCATCCCATCATCCAGGTCATTGTTGAAAAAGTTGAACAGGATGAGACCCAGTACTGAGCCCTGGGGGATGTCACTAGCCACAGGCCTCCAACTAGACTCCACGCCACTGATGACAACCCTCTGAGCTCTGCCTTTCAGCCAGTTCTCAATCCACCAAGGAGAGCACCCAATGGCATGCCCCTGTGGGGCTGTCCGTGCTCACCCACCCGGGCCAGCCTGGCCTAGCACCCGCCGCCCGCCACGTGAGGCTGGGCCGGAGCTCGCCATCCTTCGGTGGCAGGCATAGGGGTCTGAGCTTTTCCGGAGGGCACCGGGAGGGTGCCGGGGGCACCGGAAAGCACACTGAGGGTGCTGTAGGGGAGACCGGGGCTCACCCCGTGTGTATTTTGTGGTGTGTGCAGAACAGAGTGCCTTTGTGCGGTCAGGCGCAGCCGTGTTGCTCGTCTCCCAGCACATCTCTCTTGCCCAGTGCCGGTTTCAGGCCTCATTTGTGTCCCAGCTCTGCCAGGGCTCAGCTTGGGTTCACAGCCAGTCTGTCTGCAGGTGCTGTGGCCTCTCTGCAGCTCCACATCACCTCAGTGGACATGGGGATGGAGCATCTCAGTGGCGGAGTGGTTTCCTATTGCCCCTGCCTGCACACATGCCGCTGAGGGACAGAGGGATGGAGGTTGTGGTGTATTACCTGAGGAGCCATCGAGGAAGACCTTGCCCCCTGCCAAGTCCTTCCCTCTCTGGCAGCACTGAGCCCAACCTCTGCTGGAGGAAGAAAGAGCAGTATAACCATCGGAGCCCCCTGAAGTGGCCTCTGGGAAGTGTAAGCCTGGTGCTAAGGTAGAAGGAGCTCTTCCTCCCCCCCCATCCAAGAAAAAAAAAAGTTGAAATGTTTTTTGAAAATAATAACTATTGCAGCATTTACATTTCCATGTATTTGTTTAAACTGATGAGTATTCACATCATGTAATCGATGGTTATAGCATTTTCTTAACGTTCAAAGAGGAATATTGAGATTAAGAATGGGGCAGATGAGGACCCCAAGGGAAACAGACCCCGACCAGAGGGCTGGGGGCACAGGAGGCCCCTGCGGCCCAGCCAGTTCCCACTCCTGGCCCACCTGCTGGGCACTCTCCTGCCTGCGTTACCAGTGCATTCCAGCCCAATGGACTGGGAGTGCCCATGGCTGAGCTCTCTGCTTGCAGGAGCCATCTATCTCTCCTGGTGCTCCCTCTCAAGCACACCCTTTCCTCAGCAGCAGCAGGGAGCAGGGCGCAGGAGCCCCCCCACAAGCCGTGTTGTCCTTGGCACGTCTCCTTGCTGCCCCTCCTTGCCGTGGTCTGTTGAAGATCGGCGGTGTAGCAATGTGGGCTCCTGATATCAGCTTGGTCAGGGATTGCCGTGTCCTGCAATCACACGTGCTGGGCTCAGCACTGGGGAAGGCACCCAGAGCGATCCTCCCACATCCCTCTGAGGCCTACTGCCATCACGCAGGTGGCAGCGCAGCCTTGGTACCAGGACCTAGTGGAGCATGGCGCAGGCTGCTGTGTGACATGGTCCTCGGGAGAAGGAACAACCTGGGGCACACCAGTGCCAGGCCTGTCTCGCAACCCCTAGCCACAAGCTGTATGGAGACAAGTCTCTGCCATGGCTGTTGGGACTGAGCAGGAGCCCCATGTCATCCCTCACTGTCAGCCCCAGTCTGTGCCTGACTGCTGAGTAGTGTTGGGGATTGGCTGGGCTCAGGGAAGGACAAGAGTGGCTGGGAGACTGTCACAGCTCCACGTATGCCTGATAGCTGCTGTATGCAGGCTCTCAGGTTCTTGACATCCTTGATCTGGCAGTGGCCTCTTACTTTTCTCATTTTTCCCCTTGTTTCAGGGAACCAGTCCATTGACCTGACAGGAGCTGAAAAAATGGAGGCTGCAAAAACCTAGGAAAAGAGATGCCTTGACTGGGGGCTTCTCGCATCAGAGGTGAGCTGGCTGGCACATGGGCCTGAATACTATGCTGCCAGCATGGCCTCAGTGCTGTGCCTTTCCCAGGAGCATAATGGAGCAGCACATCCAAGCCCCAGCTGCAAAGGCAGCTTGTTCCTCAGGGAAGGGGTGAATGCACCACATGTCTGTCCCAAGGCTGGTCCAAAGCTGGATTCAGAGTGAGGCAATGGAGAATGTAGGAAAGGATGGGTCTCCTTGGCAGGGCCATGAGAGAGGGCAAGATGATCTTCTCTTCTGCCCAGGCTGTGGCTGCTATGATTAAGCTGTTCTGGTGCAGGAGCTGACCATGACATTGAGCTCGCCCAGGAGCCCAGGACCTGTGCCCAGTGGCAGAGCCCAAACAAAGCCCCTCCTGCTGAGGTCTGTGGCCTCAGCTGTCTGCTTAGGTGATACTTGGGCACCGATGCCACTGTTCACCATGTCCTGCTCTATCCGGGTATCTGATGTGGTCCTCTTGGCCCTCTTTGGTGCCTGAAAAAGGAAAGGAGGCATTTGCAGGTAGAGGGATGAAGCCAGCCCTCGTCCTGGGGGAGGGGCTGGCAAGTGGCATCATCGCTGCGCTGCTGAGCAGGCTCCCATCTGTCCCCAGTCCCTTTTCTAGGGGAGAGAAGTGAGGGCAGAGGAGAGGCATCTCTCATCTCTGCTGAGAGTTCAGCTATAGCATCTGTCTCTTCCCTTGGCTCAAGACCAAGTTGGAAGGTTTTTTCCCTGGAGCTTTCCATTGACAGCAGTG